>NC_088380.1:165427500-165735000 GCF_037993035.2 Macaca fascicularis
TTATGTGTATATTCTGACACAAGTGAACAGCCTGAAGAAACCAATAGGAGATCCCTGTTTAAATGACTTTAGGATGAATCAAAATGGGAAAAGAGGAGAGAATTTTAAATGCATTTGAAACACAGGTTATTTTGGAGAAATATCAGGTTATTTAATTTTGAAAAGGTAGGGAATCCTCTTAGTTTGAAGGGCTACATCACAAGTTTAGGTACCCTTTCTATTGAGAGAGGAAGTGAGAAATTTGACTGAGTGGCTTCATTGTGACAGACACATTTGTAAAAGGTGTGTCTAGTCCACCAATTTTGTACCATATTACCCTTCCTCCTTTACAACTGGTTAGAACAGGGGTAGACTCAGGACTTAGGGGGAGGTAGGCCAAAGACTAGATGACTCATTCAGTTCTTTCTCTTGAAAATCTGAACTAAGAGACCCAACACCTGGAATCAGACAATGGCAGGTGTCTGAATGAAAGGTTACATTGAGATGAGAATGAGGTGGCCCTTTTCAGCCAATTGTGACCTGAGTAGCAGAGAAAGCCAATCTGCCCTGACAAGTGGGAACCTTGATCAGTGGCACAGAGAAAAGAATATAAGAGGTGTGTTCCCAGAAAGAGATATATGGTAAGGGCAGATGCCTCACAGATGGATGGTTTTTCATTTCCTGTCCACGTAAAGCTCTAAAATAGATCTCTCCCTGATTCAGAGCTAGCTCATATGGATCTCTCTTACACAGATGCCAACTGCTAAAACACCTCTGCTGGTAATAAAGTTCTAGCACCATAAAACTCAAGACTAGAAAAAATGACGAACCATTTCACTTTCTCAAGTTATACAAATGTAACATTTAAATTTTGCCTTATAGATACGGAAATTTTACAAAACTTGTTGTTGACTTGGTTTGTTTTTTACAAAAATCTCTTACACCTTTGGGTGACACTGGAGTGTAGCAAAACCAGTGTAAGAGACGTGTTTTCTGGGGAAAACATAGTGACTGTACTTGGCATAAAGCTGTGTTTAATAATTGGATATTGAATGGAATTTATGGCATTACGCAAGATAGGTGAGAGCAGGGTGGATTTGCAAATAAAACTGCTAATAGCTACATTCTAAGTCTACCATAGATGGTTGATTTCAATTCTTTTTATCCAGCTGTGTTGCAGTAAGTGAAACTGGAAGTGTTAATAGTGAATTAAATGAAATAGATACTGTACATGGGCATTATGGGAACCATAAACTCCATAACCTTACCAGAAGATTCTAGAGGAGGAGAAAAAGATCCCCATGGTGTGCTAGTGGGTAATTTGAAAGAAACTACCTTACTTTCAAGTCCCACTCTGATTAACAGAGGCTCTGATGACGAAAGATCATGCTGCCACTTTAGGAGGTCAAGATTCTAGTTTCAAATTGCAATTAAAATGGATTTCTGCATCCATTGCCAACCCCTCCCACCCTCCATCCAGCACTTCCTTTCCCCACCCCAGTCCCTGGATTTCTCATTTATGGTGTGGCTTTCCCAAACACTGAGCTGAGAAGGGAGTCTTTTTGCAAATTAGCACACACATTAATGATGAATACTATTGACTGACACTATGTGCTGAGCACCTTGCCTTCATATAACTTGCCTCCTTAAGGGTCATATGTGATAGACATTTTTCTGATCTCTCTTTTACAGGTGCAGAAAGCTATGCTCTCAGAGGTCAGGTTACTTGCCCAAAGTTACACAGCTCTCAGTGACAGAGCTGGGATTTCCCCACTGATCTGACTGCACAGCCTGTGTTACAAACAACTAAGGCCTTCAAATAACATAGTTGTATGCTTGATTCTTGAAAAGACCCAGTCCCGGGGTTATTTCAGATCTTAGGTATATTTTCATAAATGACCAGGAACTTAGACCAGAAAGCTATAGATTCTCTAGTTAAGAAAATACTGGTTCCCAGTTTAAACCGTGTGACTGTTCATATGCCCACTAGCATAAAGTGATCTTGACATTTTTTTCTGTATGGAAATAAAAATCACCCCCTATTGTATTAATGGCAACACATTGAGTTGACATATGTTTTCTAAGTTTTAACTACAAAGGTCATTTAACTTCATATAAATTAATATACATATATTTAAAACTCATATTCTGAGATGGTCTTTCTTCATTTGTATTTCAAGGAACCTAGGGCAGGCCTACCTCCTGCATAATTCTATGTAGGAACAAGGCTCACAAATAAGAATTTTCCTAAACAAATGCAAAATTCTTTGGATCTACCTGCTTTGTGTTAGGAATCAGGAGAGATTGTTGATCTACTTTGTGTTAGGAATTGGGAGAAATCATTGAGAGATCAACAAATTTAGGCTAAAAGATCGATAAATTGGGGCTATTTTTACAGACCCATTTTCCTGGAAAATGAAAGTTCTCATATTCTGGCTTGCAGTTAATTTTTAACTTTATACAATATATTTTAAATATAATATCTGATTAAATTGTATCTATAAAACGTGTTAAGATATTCCCTGAGGTAATAACGTCAGGGGCAGTGGTATGGTAGGGAAATTCCTAACTTGCAATTGGGCATGGGCCTTGGAGGGTGAGGTCTGTTGTTGTTTAGTCCCCTGGCTATTCCCCAGTGAGATATCAGGTCTTGTATACTATGTCTTGCCCTTCTGAATTGAACATTGTTAGTTTTGCTGCTGTGCTAATATAGAAATGAGAGTCACAATTATGCAAATAAATATTTGCTTAATATAACAAATTGTTCTATTTTGGCTCCTTTAGCTGTGCTGTCTGATTTTTTTAAAAAATAAGCTGACATTGGAAATAAAAGAAATGTAATAATTACCATGGGAAATATAGTTTAAAGATGGCAAAGGAGCTAAAATAGCAGTTGTAGAAAAGGGATTCAAAATCATTTGATGTTACCAACTGTACAATTAATGGGGCTCCAAGGAGAGGAAGGAGTGAGTGAGTTCCCAGAGCTATTAAGATTCCATCAGCCCCTCTCTTGCTTTCAGCAGTCCTGTTGTATACCTTTGACAGTTGGCATGGATTCAAATGCAGAGGGTGCTTTGCTTGGAAATTCTCTCACCCATGCAAAGAAGGATGGGAATAAATTAATGGGATGCATAGAAATGGAAGCCACAACATACCACCAAGAAGTATCCATAACTATTTGATTTCTATAATTCCTCATATATGCTTAACCCCCTTGGTCTCTTCTCTCCTCACCTCTTTTTCCCCTTCAGTTTCTTATTGTCTCTCTTTTTTTTCTTTTTTTAAAGAGAAAACTTCATCTGATCTGGCAGAGAATGATAAACCTCCAAACTAAGCATTTTTTGTTTTAATGACAAATGTTATCCTAGGGCAACAAGGGAGGCCTGGATGTACACAGAGTTATCTAGTTATAACTGTGACAATGGCTGGTAAGGGGAGAGCTTGGGAAAGCTCTTCCATCAATGGCTGGGTGCATTTTCTCTTCTGTGGAGAATTGGAGTCAGCATGAAGGATCCTCTCATTGCCCACTACAAAGGCTTGGAGGAATGAGTTAAGACTGTAGACCTTGCCCTTATCAGAGTGGTCAGAATACAGGTAACATTAGGCCCTTCTTTGTCTTTATCCCAAAGAAGGCAATAGGCAACCCTTTGTGATTTCCGAGCTTGAATTGAGTTTAAGATGCTTCTCTGAATTCATGGTACACCCCAGGTGGAGCTACCTCATTCTCTAGGCAGTCTTGTGTCCAGGAGGAATTTGGGCAGTGAGGTGTGGGGGATGGGAAGGGAGATTTAAGGTTCTGGCTAAGGCTATTGGGAGGAAAAATGTTAGGTATTTATTTGTTAACCAGTCCATCATTCTCCTAAGCAGCCTTAGAGAGAGAGCAAAAAATAATAGGGTTTGTTTGTCTAGCTTTAAGATATTAAAATAGTGGGGTAGAATGGGCCATTAAAAGTGGTTATAGAGAGCACCACAAATGCTAACATGGAAACACATGCGTGATATATTGTGGAGGAAATAAAAATGGGTCATGAATTAATATGTATGATATCACTTTCTTTAAAAAAAGTATGTGTGTATTTGGCGGAAAAAAGTGTCTAGAAAAAAATGTTAATAGAAGTTGCCTTGAAAGGAGGATTTGGACAGTTTTGCATTTTTTTCTCTTTGCTTATCTATTTTTCCCCCCCTTTTTCCTACAATGTTCAAGCTTTATTTCCACAGATTTTTATTTTAAGTGAAAAGTTTAAAAAGTAAGATACGGAGGAAGGGAAGAAAATAAACACAAATGTTCCAAAGTCAGATCTGAGACCCTAGCTGTGGGAATGTAATAATTTCACATGCATGACCATGCTTTGTTAAAGCACACACCTCGTCTGGATATGGAGTTGTGTCTACTAGTATTTACCTCCTTCCGTTTTGGGAGAGCTGAGCCTTTCCTTAAGAATTTTCTGTGGCTAACGGGGTAGTGGCTGTGTGCTCCCCCACAGGAACACCCGCCATCCTCCAAAGCCCCCGCAGAGCCCCACCAGCTTCCAGCTGGCCTCACTGTGGTGGTGGCAGTGGTATGTGTGTATGTGTGGAGGAAAGGCACCCTTGGACATCTAGTCAGAGGAAAATGGGACATGTGTAGAAACAGCTCCTAGATAGAATTGTAGCAACAAAGGGGTTCAAACAGGTTGGAATTCAAACCCTAGCCTCCCGTATACTATGTATGAGACAAGCCACATGCCTGGCCTAATTGCAGCTTCCTCATTCAGGAAAGACAGTAACCCTAATGGCTCACTTGCTGGGCTATCATGACATAGGAGAGAAAGAGTGTGTCGCATTCAGCAGGTAGCCTTGCGTGAACCAAGTGCCCAATGCATGTCAGCTGCTGCTCATCCACCCAACAGTCCTTGCAGATGACGTTCAGTGCTGATCAGCAGTTACTGTTAAAAACTATTTGGTAATGGGAAAAATAGTTATTGCATGACCCATTAATAACTGGATGGTAGGAGGAAGTAGCACCCAATGTACTACATTCTTTTGATACCAACTTTCTCATCTTGCAATGCAACAGGCTTGGTCCGCCAGGTGGTTTCAGGGCTTTATTATATTCTGCCCAAGAGGATTTTCTTTGCCTAATTCAAGAAACAGGGCAAAAGATCAGAGAGAATGGCTATTGCAATGGTGAATAAATAAGGCTGTAATCTAACCATTCTTGCCACACAGTGCTGCAAGCCTTGTGATTCATTTTACAGCTTTGCCCTGACTGCTAAATCAGGGGCCCTGTCATTTGTTGGACATTCACTGGCTATAGTGCAACAGCATGGGGGATGACAAGCAGGTCCCCTCTGATGCCTGCAGATCTGTTTGAATCCTGGATCATCTATCCCTTAGTGATATGTTCTTCTGTGCAAGCACCTTTACCTATCTCATTCAACTGTTTTAAGAATGGGAAATGATGTATGTAAGAGTCTAGCATAGTATCTACATAGAGTAGGTACTTAATATATTTTTATTATTACTGTTACTCCTCTTACTACCAAACTGAATTGAAAACAAAAGGGATGATAATCCTTTTCTATCCTGTGTGGAACAAACAGCCCCTAGTGTTAGGCTCTGTTCTGAACACCATGATAACAAGGATCTAATACACTGGAGGTGTGTTCTGGAAAAGATCAAGGAAATGAGAACAGCCAGTGCTGGGTGATGTCATGTTTGGCTGACACAAGGATGCCTAGTTGGGCATTGACAAGAGAAGATACCTTTTTGCAAAGAATAGTAATAAGAGTAACAACAATGAATATTAATTACTGATCATAATATGCCAGACCCTGTTCTAATTTCATTGCATGCAATAAATTTGTTAATCCTCAAAATTATTTAAGGCATATTGTCCCCATTTTAGAGATGAGAAAACTGGGTCATAGGAAGGTTAAGTAACTGACGTATTTGAGATATGGGATTTGAAGCTGGGGCATCCAACTTCTGTGTCCGTGCTCTGCCCCACTGTGTCATACCCACCTCCCTTATCTAATGAGGCTGCCCTGGGGAAGATAAATTAAACATGCTCCGCTACTGAAGAGAGGGCAAAATAGGTTTTATAGAAGAAACTTCAAGGAGAGAGATCTCTATATAAGATAGGTTATCAGTAGTGATTCAAAGATTGGCTACCTTTGGAGTTAGCAAATCATCTTTACTAGAAGTGTTTAAGTAGTTGTTGGATGGCCATCTGGGCTGGAAAAGTTTTGAGAGGATTCTAGTATCTGGAGAATGGTTACAGTAAAGAAACTCTTAAGTCTCCTTGCAACTTTAAGATTCTCCTGTGCCTAGCCTCACACACTAGCATTTTAAATAAGAATGTGAATGAATGAATAACTGAATGAATTCAATGAATCCATGAACATGTCAGATCAGAGATTCACCTGATATGTGCAGAGCAATGACGACCTTTTCTTCCAGAAACCTACAATGTTTAGTGACTATAGATATGTCAATCAACAGAAAAGGTTATTCTTATATTGTAATTTTATATTTGACTATTTTCTTTGGTATAATTGGATGTAAAAATCTTTGCCCACAGGAGATAATGCCTACTTACTAAAAAGTAGAGAACATATTAGAAGCCCTAAATATGGTATTAAATGATGACTTCCATAGAAATATGATTCATTTCCAGGTGAATATCCTAGGTGCTGCCAAGGTATCCCAGGTCAGAGATCTATCCTGAACCAGTCATTCATTTATTTACTAAGCACTGATTTTATTTAACTTAACCCTTACTTTGTGCCAACTCTTGTACCGAGAAGTATGAGGAAGACCCTCTTCTCAAGGGAGGGCATTTGCCACACAAGGTAATAGATAAACATGGGGTAGAGAAAGCATGAGTGATGTCTCAGGGACCAGAAGCTTAGCCTTGTGGGTCAAGGGAGGCTCAAGGAGAACTCCAAGCTAAAGGAACTGGATATTCAAGGACCTAGAGGCAGGTACAGGGCCAGGCACACAAGAGGCACTTGATAGTTTATTCACTGAATACAACGGACCTGTGGGCTGCATCACATAGACCAGTGGTTCTCAAAATATGGTCCCCAGACCAACAGCTTCAGCATCATCTGGGAACTTGTTAGAAATGCAGATTCTCAGGC
This sequence comes from Macaca fascicularis, assembly GCF_037993035.2. NCBI lineage: Eukaryota > Metazoa > Chordata > Mammalia > Primates > Cercopithecidae > Macaca > Macaca fascicularis. The sequence goes on from NC_088380.1 coordinate 165,434,604, forward strand.
TCAACCCCAGATCTGACCTAAAAACTCTGGAGATGAGGCCCAGTACTCTGTATTTTAACAAGTCCTCCAAGGGATTCTGATGCATGTTCAAGTTCCTTGCCCTACCCATAAACCAGGCACTCAAGTTGAATTAAGCCAAATAAACCTTCCCCCAAAATACACACACATACACATACACCCCACATGACATGTTCAGTTAATAGTGGTAGAGTATCATTTCTTAGAAGAGGGAAAGCTCTTCTGCAGGTAGATTATGCACAGCATTCTCCCGGTTTCAGCAGGGCAGATGGTCCAAGGGGTTGGAATCTAGAACAATAACACATAAGAGGCTGGTAACCTGTTAGCCCTGGCAGGCAGCCCATACACCCTCTCTGTTGATGGGAACAACATCAAGAATTCCCTTTTGTTCTTATAGGGGTGAATGGAAATCTGCCACTGATTTCCCTGGGACATTCCAAAGTGGGGATGCAGGTCTGCTTAATGGGTCTCCAAGGACAGCCCTGAGATTGGGGCTGTGAGTCTCTAAACAAACCAAGGAAATAGAAAGTGAAAACAAACATGGACATTTATTTTCCTAACTTGCCAATTGCAAACAGAATTTTGTTTAATAAACCATGAAATGATTCACAGAGGTCTATGTATTATTCCGAAGTACAGCTGGCTAATGTAAAAGCATCTTTTTTTCTTAGTCTTTCAGGCCATATATACAATTCCCAGGCATGCCAATTTGTATTTATTTATTGGTAAGGCCTGAATCTGCTTTCTGAGTAGGTGATTGGGAATCTCATTGTCGATTGGGCATTGTAAACAAGAACCTGCAGGGGGGAATGAGCCTATATTAATGTCAGACACATCCTCTCAGCTCCATGGCCCCCACTGCAGCCTAGGTCTTCATCCACACCAATAGGTAACTTCAATCGTCTCCAAAATAGTCCTCCCAGATAATGCCATTAGTTCTTTCCAGTTTTGCATCTATGTTCAGCCAGAGTGAATTTTTAAATGCATACCTGATTATGTTAACCACTTGCTTACAAGAATATCTTCAAAAGTTCCCACTGTAATTACAATATATGCTTCTTACTATGGCCATCAGTCTGACATGTGGCCCTTCCTACCTCTCATCTGTCTTTCACAATGTGGCTCATTTCACTTGTTACAATACCCTTCCTCCTGGTTTTCAATTCATGGAAATTGCTTTCTTCTTCTCTGCCTCAGGGCCTTTGTACTGGCTGTTGCCTCTGCTGTAAATGCTCTCACTTCTTCTCTTCATTCAGCTATGTTAGATGCATGCTTGTGGTCTTTCCTATCTGAGTTAATGCTTCCTCAGGGAGCTGTTTACCTCAACTCCACCAGACCCCAAAGACTGGCTCAAGTTCTTCTGTTATATGCTTGCAACATTTCTTGGATGACTTCCACATAAGCATTATCAAAATTATAAGAAAATAATTGTTAACTTGCCTGCATAATATCCTCTTTCCTGGTAGAATACAAGTTTCTTAAGAGCAAGGACAATGACTGTTCTGTTCACTACTATGTTCCCAGCACCTGGTCCAGTGTGTAGCATAGAGTGCATTTCCATCAACATCCTCTGAATGACCCAATGACTAAACCAAGTCTTTATAAGGATTTGGGATTTCTAGAGCACTTTAAAGGAGGTGAGAGAGACGTGTTAGATCTGGGGTGAAGACCATTTCAAGGAGAGGAAATCATTTTGGAAAAAGTCAAATTCAGACAAATTTTTAGGTAGGGGACTTAGAAGCCACAGAATAAAACTCGTCATTTATGGGTTTTCATATGTAAGGCTCTACTGTTGCTATAGCCCATGAGTCATTTTCCAAATAGAAGGGAAAAGCAGATAACCCTAGCACTGTAATACAGAATGCTTCTTTTTACTTCCAGTTGGATGCATTGTTAACTATACTACAGAGCTATAGTAACCCACACAGCACCGGAACAAGAAAAAGGCACATAGATAAATGGAAGAGAATAGAGGGCCCAGAAATAAGGCAGCACACCTACAAACATCTAATCTTTGAAAAAGCTGATGAATGCAAGCAATGGAGAAAGGACTCCCTGTTTGATAAATGGTGCTAGGATAACTGGCTAACCATATGCAGAAGATTGAAACTGGACTCCTTCCTTATGCCATCTACAAAAATCAACTCAAGATGGATGAAAGACCTTAATGTAAAACCTATAAATCTATAAAAACCCAGGGAGACATCCTAGGCGATACCATCCTGGACACAGGAAAGGGTAAAGATTTTATGACAAGGACACCAAAAGCACTCACAACGAAAGCAAAAATTGACAAGCGGGATCTAATTGAAGAGCTTCTGCATAGCAAAAGAAACTATCAGAGTAAACAGACAACCTACAGAATGGGAGAAAACATTTGCAAACTACGCATCTGCCAACAGTTGAATATCCAGAACTGCAAGGAACTTAAATTTACAAAAAACGAACAAACAAAAAAAGCTATTAAAAAGTGGGCAAAGGACTTGAACAGACACTTTTCAAAAGAAGATGTACATGTGGCCAACAGTCATATGAAAAACATCTCTGTCACTTGATCATTAGAGAAATCCAAATCAAAACCGCAGTGAGACCATCTCACATCAACCAGAATGGCTATTAATGAAAAGTCAAAAAATAACAGATGGGGAGAGGTGATAGAGAAAAGGGAACGCTTATGCACTGTTGATGGGAGTGTAAGTTAGTTCAACCATTGTGGAAAGCAGGGTGGTGATTCCTCAAAGAGCTGAAAACAGAACTAACATTCAAACCAGCAATCCCATTACTGGGAATATATCTAAATGAATATAAATCGTTCTATCTTAAAGATGCCTGTGAGTGTTCATTACAACACTACTTACAATAGCAAAGACATGGAATCAACGTAAATGCCCATCAGTGGTAGATTGGATAAAGAAAATGTTGTACATATACACCATGGAATACTAAACAGCCATAAAAATAACAAGATCGTGTCTTTTGCAGAAACATGGATGGGGCTGGAGACCATTATCCTAAGCAAACTAATGCAGGAACAGAAAACCAAATACTGTATGTTCTCACTTATAAGTGTGAGCTAAACAATAAGACACATAGAGGGAAATAATAGACACTGGGGCCTAGCTGAGGGTGGAGGGTGGTAAGAAGAAGACAAACAGAAGAAATAACTATTGGGTACTAGGTTTAGTAACTGGGTGATGAAATAATCTGTGTAACAAACCCCTGTGACATGAGTTTACCTATGTAACAAACCTGCACACATACCCCTGAACCTAAAATAAAAGTTAAAAAAAAAAAACCTCTTTATGGTATGTTGATCTGTTTTCAGAGTTCAGAAGCAAGAGCAATTTCCTCTTGCCATTAGCATCTAAAGGCCTTGATTCCCACAACATTGTGCTTTCTAGAAAATTTCCCCATAGACAAACCCAAAAATGGAGGCTGTAAGGACCTAGGCAGCTCTGGATTTGGAGTTAAGAAGTAGGCAATTAATACAACCTACAGAGTGGTTTCTCCTGGGCCTTTCTCAGTGTTTTATCGGGAAGGGTCAGCTGTGTTAGCTATTACTGCAGAGTTGTGCTGACCAGGAGAAATATATAAAGGAAGTCCTCTACTTTCAAAGAAACATTAGTGTCTTGAGCTAAACAAAGTGTCAAAACCACATCTCCTCTCAACACACATACGCACATGTGTGCACACACACAGAGTACATTGGACGCTGTGTTGCCTGGGACACTAAGACAGCTTCTATCCCACATTCACTGCTAACAAAGTGCCAACATCACACGGTTAGATCTCTGCTTGACTTGCAGATAATCTGAATCCCCTAAGGGATGCCAGGAAGACCTCCTTTTTTTTTTTTTTTTTTTTTTTTTTTTTTTTGTTCCTCACCTCCCAAATATTTGCTACTAATGCCTCAGCTTCCTGAAATTATAATCATATCAAATGAAGTATAAACTAGCCTGCATATGTTCCTAGCAGAGAGCCTAGTATATAGTGGTCACTCAGTAAATGGTAGAAAGAACACTAGGGCAGTGGTTTTCAACTTTGGCTGTTCTTTAGAATCAATGGGGAAGCTTTTCTAAAATACAGATATATGGACTCCCTCCCCCGAGATTCTGATTTAATTGTTCTGTAGTGGGGCCTACTCATCAGCATTTTTAGAGTTTCACCCCAGGTGATCCTTCAAGCAGACAGCACTAGAGGAGCCACTGTCATTTAGACATGAAGTTGTTGAGCACATCATTATCCTACAGCTGACTTGAAGGGCACACTTTGCTCAGGATTGGGCCCATAGCCCCCGTAGTTTAAGGCATAGGAAAGAGTTCCTTTAATGACCAAGGCCGGGGAGAAAACTAAGATCTCCTCCTGGATCTAAATCAAGACTTCTGCCCTTTCCGTCTACCCTGTCCATGGCTTCCCTGTTTATGACCTAAGGAGAACCAAAATAGTAAAATTATATGAATTATAAAGAGCTCTTTTGTCAAGGTAAATGGCTAAAATTACCCTTAGCAGTTTTAACTTTGAAAAACAGATATAATAGCATCCGTGAAAGGGAAAATCTTCTTTTCTGTTAACTTTTATTCACCTTCATTTAATTTTTAAATATGTAGTAAACATGATTGTAGGGCTTCTCATTAACTGGGGTATCTTACAGTCATAATTTTTGATACACAACATTACTTACCAATTAGCCTGTCTTGTTCATTTAAATTTCTTTGCTCATATTTTAATGGGAGCTAATGATGCCTTTGTTGACTTATTTAATGTTATGTAAATGTGGCTATAAACTGTGAAGGGTTTAAGCAGAAGCACTATTTTTGCTTAGTCTTCAGATTTTGGAGTGTGTAGAATCCCCAGGAAACACACATATCAACACAATGGGTAAGCTACTGAGGAGACCAAATAATAATAATTTCCAAAACAAGCAGTGAAGGATATTTAGAATATGAAGTTTTTATTTTCCTCTGGGTTGTTTATTTGGGTGTCGAAGGAGTTTCAAAGTTAGCTTCACAGAAGTTGTTTTTCCTTTTCTACTCCCATAATTACCCAGGAATAGGCCAGCCTAAGACCATCTTTTAAGCTCAGCTAGGGGCAACTGGGCTTAGCAGTGGCTCTCTTGTTGGGTTTCATGATCCTTGTTCTAAACAGGGTTCTATTCTCCCTCATGACTGACACATGTATAATTGAATGAATGAATGAATGAAAACTTTATAATTTCAATGGGTACATAGATGTTCCTTCTAAGACACTGACTTTTCAATAATGTCACCACTGCTCCTCCAATGACCTTGTCCACTTCCCCAGCTCAGCCACCCACTCCTTTGCCATACCTTGGACCTCATAATCAGCAAAAACCAAACACCATTTTATTTCAGTTGTAGGCACCTCCCTTTCTGCTTATCTCCTGATATTCCAATCCATTGATCCTAAATTAAACCTTTCTCTGTCCCTTAACAACTTAAATCCCATCTTTCCTCCCTACCTCACTTCAATTCCTTGGTAAATTATAATAATCACTTAATGATATACATCCTTGAATCCCTTGCTGCAGTAATCAGGTAAAACCACAACCTTGGTTAAATCCAATTTTCTTTCTCCTTTATACTCACACCATTCAACTGAACGTTGCTGGAGAAAATGGTCTCCCATGCTGAATGGACTGACTTTGGACTTATGACCACAAATGTCACATGGCTCTTGGTGCTTCCAGGCAAACACACTAAACTTCTAGACTATTCTGCTCTCTGTAGTCACTTGTGATAGGTTTGAACTGTGTCCCCCACCAAAATTTATATGTTGAAGTCCTTAACCCCAATACCTCAGAATATGACCTTATTTGGGAATAGGGTCCTTGCAGTTGTAATTGATTAAGATCAGTAGGGTGAGCCTTAATCTATGATAGCTGGTGTCCTTATAAAAAGAGGAAATTCATGCACAAAGATACACACACCGAGAACACCATGTGAAGATGAAGACAGATACAGGTGATGCTTCTACAAGCCAAGGAGCACCAAAGGTTGCCAGCAAGCCACCAGCAACTGGGGGAGAAGCCCAGAAAAGATTCTTCCTCACAGCTCCCAGAAGGAACCAGTGCTGCCAACCTCTTGATAGCAAACTTCTAGATTCCAAAACTGTGAGATAATAAATTTCAGTTTAAGCCACCCAGTTTGTGGTATTTTGCTATGCAAACAAGTATATTACTCCATCATACCTTCTCTAGTTCCAACCCTGAACATCCCTTTTCCAGCTTCACTCTCAGCTGTTGACCCTGCTTCATCCTTCACTGAGAAAAATAGAAACAAGCAGAAGCCCCTAGCCCTGCCTCAATCCAGCTACACAGGTGCATGGACTAACTGCCCTCCTTTCTACTGAAAGCCCATCAGGACCATGAGATGCCATCCCCACTCCCTCCTCAGATAATCCCAGCTATTTTCTCCTCTTCCTCTTTATCAATTTTCCCCTCTCTACTGGATTATTCTGATGGAAATACAAACATTCTGTTATTTCTCCCATTTTCTTATAAGGAAAGACATTCTTCCAAAAAATGTTGAATCTTCACTTAACTTGCCCACCAATACTGTCTCATTTTCTTGCTCCTCTTCGCATCAGGGCTTCTTGAAGAACTGCTTTTTTTTTTTTTTTATTTTTTTTTATTTTGAGACGGAGTCTTGCTCTGTCACCCAGACTGGAGTGCAGTAGTGCGATCTTGGCTCACTGCAGGCTCTGCCTCCTGGGTTCATGCCGTTCTCCTGCTTCAGCCTCCCAAGTAGCTGGGACTACAGTCGCTTGCCACCACGCCTGGCTAATTGTTTTTTTTGTTGTTGTATTTTTAGTAGAGACAGGGTTTCACCATGTTAGCCAGAATGGTCTCGATCTCCTGACCTCGTGATCCTCCTGCCTCGGCCTCCCAAAGTGCTGGGATTACAGGCGTGAGCCACTGCACCTGGCCAAAGAGTTATTTCTATTCACTGTCCTTAATTCCTTTCCTTTCCGTCTCACAAACCCACCCCAGTCAAGATATCTCCCCTACAAGCCCACAGAAATTGCTTTTTTTGGGTCACCAGTGACTTCCATGCTAAATCCAAAGGTCAATTCTTAGTACTTATCTTCCTTGACTTATTGGCAGTATCTGACGTGGCTGATCAAACCTTTCATCCTAAAAACAATCTCTTCACTCAGCTTCTAGGTAACAGGAGATACCAATGTTCCTTGCCAGTCTCTTTTGCTGATTCTTCCACTTCTCCCTGATTTCTCTCTGCTGGGTTCCCCAGGCCTCAGTTTTTGTTTTCATCCTGTCTCCAGTCAGGCTTAGTCTCTTATATCTCTGGGACCGTGCACAGTGCTCTCTTCGCAACATCAGACACCAACATGAGGCTGCTTACCTGACATCTCCATTTGAATGTCTGATATTCTAAACTCAATACATCTAAAATTAAATTGTTGATCCTCCTCTTCAAATTACTTCTACTTGTGGCTTTCTCCATCTTAGATAATTGCAATGATATCCTCTCCTTTGCTCAGGCCAAAAACCTGGGAGTCATCCTTGACGTTACTCTTTCTATCATCTACCGTTGTCCAGTCTATCAAGAAATCCTGTTGGCTTCACCTTCACAGCAGATCCAGAATATAACCATTTATCATCACTTCCGTGCCTAGTACTCTAGTTTGAACTTGCTGTCATCTCTTGCCTGAATTACTGCAACAGCCTACGTCTATTCTTAACACAGAAGCCAAAGTGATTCTTTTAAAATATGTCGGGTCACGTCACTTCGTTCAGAACCCAGCAACAGTTCTTCATTTCATGCAGAGAAGAAATCAAAGCTCTTTCAATGGCCTGCAAGGTTTTCCTGACCTGGCCCTCCCTTTGCTTTGCCTCTCTGACTTCCCCTACACACCCCTGCTCGTTCTTCTCCAGCCACACTCTTCTCCACAGTGGTTCCTCACCATGTCTGCACATTCCCACCTCAGGGCCTTTGTACTAACTGTCCCCTCTACTGGGAAGCCCTTCTCCAAGCATCTTCATAGCAAATTTCTTTACCGTCTTCAAGTCTTTGCTCAAATTTTCTCTTTCCATTGAAACCCATGCCAACCCACCTGTTGAATATTGCAGCATGCCCCCACAACACTCCTGATCATCCTTAGTGTTCACTTCCTTGCCTGCTTTCCACACTATTTATTAAGTTCTCTTATGAGATGGATTCGTCTGCTAGGATGACCATAATGAAATACCAGACCAGGCAGCTTAAATAACAGATGTGTTTTCTCACCGTGCTGGAGGCTGGAAGTCTAAGATCAAGGTTTCTCCCAAAGTTTCTCTTTCCTGGCATGCAGATATTTGCCTTCTCACTGTGTCTTCACATGTTCTTTTTTTCTGCACTCTTGCCCCTGGTGTCCTGTGTCCTAATTTCCTCTTATAAGGAATCCAGTCAGATTGGATTAAAGCCCATCCCAATGTATCTCCAAATACAGTCATATTCTACATTACTGGGGGTTAGGGCCTCGATATATGATTGGGGTGGGAGGGGGCCACAATTCAGCCCATACACTAGATCTCTTTATTACATTAATTATACACTGTCTCAACCATCTAGTCCAAAACTCCCACAGGAAACCAAGCTTATGACTACAAGGATGTCATCTGTCTTGTTCTCTGCTGAGGCCTCTGTATAAGAAACAGTATCTGATATAAGGTAGGCTCTTAATAAATATATATTGAATAAACGAATGGGTAGTTGCAAGTTCAGGTTATTGAGAGTCAGGAGCAATAAAGAGAGGCTCTGTGGGTCACTAGGATTTAGACAATCCAGGCTATAATTCTAGCTACAACACTTTGAACAAGTAGCTTATTCTTGCTGAGTATCACTTTCCCCATCTGGAAGAATGGGAGTTCTTGTCGACCCATCACACTAGAATAGGTGGTTTTAAGGTTCAAATGTGATAATGTACATGGATGTGCTTTAGAGTCCTGAATTCTCATTAAAATAACAAATAACAGAATCATTGTGTTTACCTTGCAGCAAATAATAGCAATAATAATGACTGCTGTCTTCTATAATAAGTCCTCACTGTGTGGCAAGCACTGTATTAAGTGCTTGATATTCACTACTTAATTTAATCCTCATAGACATCTGTGAGGAAGTTACTACCTTCTCCATTTTTCTAACCAAGAGTACAGGATAGTAGCCATTGAACATTAAAAATATATATTTGCTCTATAATATGTGGCAGAAATTTGACCTTTAGCACTCAAAGAAGCATGTGTTTGTAGGTGTGAGTGTATATAGGTTAGTATTAGAAGTCTATCCTTTAGATGGTTAACTAGTAAAAATCAAAGATATATAGGATATAAAGATATCTAGGATGATGCTGTTTCTCATGACATTGTACTCTGTGAGGTATTATAGTGTCCAAGGCATTTCAGAAATGGCAAAATCTCCTTTACTTTTTTAAGCTTTAAGGAAGGCAGTCACTAAACCCAGTGAACTTAGAAGCAGAGCATTCTTCTCTGCCCTTGGTAAATAATAATATACTGGTTTTCCTAACTATATATTTCTTATTTCTAAATGCCCCATTCTTTTGTGTTTTTCTAGCATTGTAGCAATTGCTAAAGCTCTACCAAGGGGGATTATTGCTAAACCTTGTCAGTGCAAGAACCAGAGTAATTTGTGTACAGTACAGTTAAAATTACACCATTACACTTGAAGCTAACATTATCCTAATGAGTTGAAATGGAGGGAAGGAGCTTCCTTAGAAAAGACTGTAAGTGACTTAGCACTCGTTTCTCACTTCCAGTGATAATGTTCTTCAGAACTGTGTTTTGAACACATTATTATAGATTTAAATATTTTAATATTCATTTATTCTAATTTCCCTTTTGATAGGTACCATCTCTGTGCTCGCATTTCATCAACTCTGACTAGTGACACCACTCTATTTAATATCTTCCTTGGCCAAATTTCTCGTGAAGTGAGAACTAGATTTTAGCTGCTTAAGGAGGTTTCAACAACTCCTTTGTGGTTCAGCATTTAAAACTCAGATTCTAATCAAAAACGCTTTAACAAGGAATTATTCAACCTAGAGCTTATATAAGTGTACTGGGATAAAATCTATTGGAGATATTGTCAATATTTGTGCTAAATTGCAACCGAGCTCCATTTTCAGTAGTGTTTTGGAATTGAAATAGAGATCTTTTATTCTTCACAAGTGTGTCGATTTGAAGTATATTCCAGGCAGTCAGTAACTTCTCTACACTGGAGAAGCCAGCCCAGAAAGGGGAACTATAACTACCTACACTAGATACTTTGGGTGCCATAAGACAGACTCGTTTGCTTCAAAATACCCCCTCAGTGGCCACCATGGTTCTTTGAATTCCCATCATTGCTGTCATTCATCTGGAATCAAGTTGCCTCTGGTGGGTCCCTGTGCAATGCCAACGTTATCTGGGAGGAATAACTCACATCCTTTAGATATGTTAGTGGGTATCAGTCTTGGAGGAAATGGGGCACAGGAAAAGCAAGTTTTGATGAAGAAAGAAACGTAAGAAAATCCCAAGCCCAGATGGCTTTGGGAGAAGGACAGGGCCATGTAGATGGTCCCAAAGGGACAGAGGTACTGGTTAAAAAACACTAGGTTCTTGGGCATGAAGCATTACTGGTGGACACTGGTGAGAGAGAAAGGGAGGAGAGAGAAATTGATGCCCAATTTTGATTGTGCCATAATTTTACAAATGGCAAGCCTTCCTTACACACCCCTCTTACTCAAAAATTTATTCCTTCATCCCAGGTCTTCACTTGACTGCCTTTTTCTCAACATTCAGGTCTTAGCTCAAATATCAGCCTTTCAGATAGTCCCTCCCACACCGTCCAATCTAAAATAGTAGGCCCATGTTTGTTTGTCATTTCAGGCTGCCACAACAAAATGTCACAGACTGGATAGCTTAAACAACTGAAATGTGTTTTCTCACAGATCAGGAGGCTGAAAGCCTGGGATCAGGGTGCTAGCATAGTTAGGTTCTGGTGGGAGCCCTCTCTCTTCCTTCATTGGAAATGGCCATGGCAGTATCTTCAAATGGTAGAGAGAGAAAGTAAGCTCTCTGTCTTTTCTTAAAAGGTCACTAGTCCCATAGTAAGGGCCCTACCCTCGTGACTTCATCTAAATCTCATTACCTCCCAAAGGCCCTATCACATTGTGGGTTAGGGCTTCAACATGTGAATTTGGGGAGTACACAGTTCAGTTCATAGAATTGTGGGGTTTTTTGTTTTGTTTTGTTTTGTTTTGTTGTTGTTGTTGTTTTTTGAGACAGAGTCTTGCTCTGTCACCCAGGCTGGAGTGCAGTGGCGTGATCTCGGCTCACTGCAAGCTCCGCCTCCTGGGTTCATGCCATTCTCCTGCCTCAGCCTCCCAAGTAGCTGGGACTATAGGCACCCGCCACCACGCCTGGCTAATTTTTCATATTTTCAGTGGAGATAGGGTTTGCCCTGTGTTACCCAGAATGGTCTTGATCTCCTGACCTCGTGATCCACCTGCCTCGGCCACCCAAAGTGCTAGAATTACAGGCGTGAGCCACTGCGCCCAGCCCATAGCATCATGTTTTATTGCTCTACTCTGCTTCAGTTTCTTCGTAGAACTTATTTTAACTGGAGAGAATCTTGTTTTGTTGATTTATCTGACTTTTCCTTCAATCAGAATATAAGCTACATGAGAACTTAAGCTAAATCTATCTTCTTCACTACTATAAGATTCCTTGAACAACACCCAACAGAGAAGGCACTTTATGAGTGTATGTAGGATGAATACACAAAAGCTAACTATTTTCAGTCCCTCTTGTGCAATTAGGTAGGAGATTATAGAAGCTGATACCAGAACTGTTCTACTTTACACTGTGGTCTGTGGACAGCCTGTTACAAGTCCCTACTAACTCAATATTGTTTATCCATGCATTTATTCACTCAAAATCTGTTAAACTTCTACTGTATGCCAGGCAATGTGCCAGACTTACAGGTTTAGTAAGAATAAAAGACACACAAAGAACTATCAGGCAGAAGAAAATATGCTCTAGAAATAGCACAACAAAATGCTATGGTAGCACAAAGGAGAAAGCAGCCAGCTGTCTCCAGGTGAGCTATGCAAGTGTGCATTCCAGGCAGAGGGAACAATATGTGCAAAGGCCTTCAAAGTTGAGGTCATGTTCAGAGACTTCCCAGCCACTTTGTATAGAAAGTTGACCCATGCATGGGAAGAGGGAGATAGGGAAGAGAAGGTGGCGAGGCTCAAATAGACAGTGGGTCAAATACCGAAGGCCTAATGTGTTTTGTTAACACATTAACCAAACACTGACCTTTGTTCCCTTGGGCAATAGGGAGCCACTGAAAGTTTGATAGAAGGAAAGAAACATAGTCTGCTTTGCCCAGTTTGTTAAGACAGCAGTCCTTCTGATTCTGAGAGTATAGGTTTTCTCTCCAAATTCTCACATGCCTCCCATTTCTGATTGTTCATCTCCCATGTGTTGGCTATGTGTCTGGGAGCCTTTGGAATGAGAATCCTTTGATAGCTTCACCCATACTATCTCTACTGACTGAAAAGAACAGCATCCAATTCAAGAGTACATTTGAATTTATGGCATGCCAATAAAATGAAAATGTGTGCTAAAAGGACAGGCAGCAATAGTTAGAAGAGACATCCTGGATGGTTTTCATGATTAATGATGCTCTTCACCTTTGAATTCAGAGGTGGGTTTGAGAACACATGGGAACTATGGCCACCCCCACACCACACAAATGTACACATGTGCATCAGTGACCCTTTATTCACTGAATCCCAGGTCTAGCACCAGAAAGCCATGTGTCTGTGGACAAGTCCTTTGAGAATTGTTTTTCTCATATCTACAGTGAGTAGTAAAAATTTGTGTCATCAGACGAGGGTAATGAGTGTTAAATGTGCCAATGATTGTTGAGGACTTAATGCAGAGCCTGCATAAGGCAAGTGCTTAATATATAATGACTATTTGTCATTGTGTTATTGTGGCTGTTTTGGTCACAATGACAATTATACATTACTCTTTTTTATCCCCCCAAACTCACTTATGTTTTATCTTTAAAATGTGGATGATGATACTTCTAAATTTCCTTTGAATATTGAAGAATGTATATGTAGCACTATTCTTGGTCTACAGTAAGTGTTTAATAAGTTTAGTTTATTCCTTGTCCCTGTGGATCTTTTAGGGACATTAATATACATCAAAAACACCTGTACCTTCCTAAAAAGATGGGAAAACCTACAAAAATAACAAATAAAGGTCAAACTTTGTTAGTGATAAATTCCAGGACACATCTATTTCTTGATCTCTCTCTTCCTCTTTTATCTTGAAGCCACAAATTGTCCTACTAATAATGAGGCTGTTTATTACTTAACAAAATTTCAATAAGAATAATAGAACATTAGACTTCACTTAATTCACTTTTAGCTCTGTTTTGACATGTTTTCATGGATCTTTGCATTAAAGTAACATGGGTCATATAGCTAGAAAATGAACCAGCCAGTGACCAGAGTGTGATCTCCTTGAATTCCTTTGTGATCTTAGGCATATCTATCATTTCTTCCCTTACTCAGCCCCTCCCTACTCCCCAGCAAGATCTAAAATTTATGGGCAGGTTATAGAAGTAGCAGAAATATTGCGTATAAAAATTCCTCTGAAAAATCATTCTATACAATCACATGTTGGACCAGAACTCAAATAGCATCTGATCACTACTCACATTTGGAAAATGAGTTTGTCATTGTGCCTTTGTCAGAAAGGCAGGGGTGTGAGAAGGGAGGCAGAAAAATTAGATTTATGAGGGAGAGGAAAGGAGAGGCAGCTTTTGAGATCAGTAATTCTCTATTCTTTAGAGCCTCATAACTGAGGGGAGTACTCGTGATCACTAAACCTTACTCATTTATTTTTCCCTATTCCAAGATCAGATGGCCTTCCCAAGTCCTTCTAACTTGATTGATGACATGAGCCAGAAACTTGCATCCAGCACGCTCTACCTCCAGTCATAGGATGCTACTCTTGCTTTTCATGGAAGATTTGAACCCAGCTCTATGACCCCCTAAAGTTATAAGTAAAATCAAATGTGTGCATGCCCATGGGTACTTTCCTGGGGTGCAAGTCAATCTTTTACTTCATGTTCTTTGAGAAGTGTATGACTCCAAGAAAACAGTTTTTTCTAGAATGGGAAGTATGGTTCCATTTCCAACTAGAATGTTTTGAACCCTATACCACTATGCTGAGATGCCATTTTTACTTATTTAGATTTTGCTTCTTTGTTTAATTAAAGGTTGGAAAAAGATGACCCTTTAAAACAATCCCATATCTATTATATTACAAAAAATTTATAGCATTCACTAAGTATGAATGAAATGTTTAAATTTTATTAGTTGTAAAAAAAAAAAAGTATATGACTCCAAAACATCAAAAACTCTAATTTCCTACATATTTCCATTGAGAGATCTTTCACTCACACAATTTTAACCATTATCCTTAGATTCATTCTGATATTTACAAGGTGTCTCTATCTGCACCTCAAACTTAATGAAGCATCTTCTCCATACTATACCAGGTGTTCCTTATCCCATATAACATCTCTTAGTTCAGGTTCCACATTTGTCCATCCTTTATTCACCATCTCCCTCATTGCAACCTCTGGCCAACAACAAAGTCCTAGCAATTCTTTCTTAGAATATTTCCCTGAGCTAGTCTTTTTCTCCTTGCCCTAAAAACCATCTCCCCAGTGCAGGCCTTTAGCAGTTCTTACCCTACTGCTTCTGCTTCTGCCTGAAATATGTCCCCCTTGCTGCAGCCAGAGTTTACCATCCAAAACACAGCCTGCTCCAATCACTACCCAGTGCGCACAGTTTCCCACAGCTTCTTGGAAAAGGCATATTTCACAGATAGGCAAATAAGACCATCTGTGGTCCAGTCACCCTGATAACCTCTTCAGTCCCATTCTAACCCTGTCTCCCTAGTTACATATCAAACCCCAGTCAAACTGCACAACTCGCAGTGACCCTTACATACCTCACTGCTTTGCGCCTTTGGGAATCCTGTTCTTTATCCTTAGAATGCGTGACATGCTATTCTTCCTTCTATAGTCGGAGCCTTCATATCTTCCCAGGGGCTTCCCCTGACTCCTCTCCTACCACCCTCCTCACTCACACTCTGCCCAGATGAACCATGCACCTTTGTCTGTGCTGTCAGAGCCCTATTATGTATTACTATTACCTAGACCAAACCTAGTACTATACAGGGTTACCTGTTGGCTTCTTATGAGAATGTAAGCTCTTAAAGGATCTCAACCGCCTTGCAGTCCAGTGCTTATCACATGGTCTGCTCCTCAACTGATATTAACATTGCCTATTGAACTGAAGACAGTTAAAGAAGATAAATATACTTGTAAGTAATCCTTGTATTTCTATATTTGGCAGTGCAAAAAAGTAACTAAAAATATTGTTGTCTTATAACTTTATTTTACTCACTGACACTTAAAATGACCTGCAGGTTGCTTTTCTTTTTTCCTGTTTCCTAATTCCTGTATTACTATTTTATATATCTATTTTTAAAAAACTCTTTGAGAACAGCAGTCACACACATATCTAAGGATCAATGTCATTCCATGACATTGCTGGAGCCCCAGTTTGGTCCATTACACTTTACACTCTCCAAAGGAATCTGCTTCGATGACTGATGACTCTTCCAGAAATGATGGTCCAGGTTCATCTGTACATGCCAAATTCTGGAGCCAAAGCAGAATTGGAAATTGGTAGGTGAGAGTTCCAGTCACTCAGTGAGATGCACTATGTGAGATGGCCAAGATTTTAGTCACACCAGACCAAAGATCCACCATAGAAAGGTCCTCAGTAATGGATGAGCTTTTAGAGAGATTAGAAGCCCAAGATAAAAATGTAATTTTATCAGTAGGACCATTTCACAAGACAAGTAGGACCATTTTACAAGAGCCTGTAGATCTCATCATATGCTCAAAAGGGTCTCTGATACCCCAAAGCTTATGAAGTATTTAGGGAAGCTCTAGATTCCTTTTCACATGATACCATTTTTGTTTGAGTATGAATCCTGGGTGGCAGTGGCGGTGGTGGTGGTAAGTGGGTGGAGGAGTTTCTTCAGAAAACAAGTTGTGGCAATCTGTTCTTCATTGACCAACTTAAGTATGGCTCATAAGTGAGTAATCAACATAATCTAAATAATCTAAAGTAAAATTTTCCTTTGGGCTCAAGAAAATGGTTGTTAGGTTGAAACCAATCAGTAGGAAATGAGTTGTGTTTGTTAGTGTTTGAGAGGAGAGACCAGACTCATTGCGCATTAGCATTCCAATTAGTGCCAACATAAACCTCCAGACCTCCAAGTTACAGAGTGTGTTATTGTTTTCATATGAGGGAATCTGGGACCACTTGTTAGTCCTATTTTCATTGCTCACTTGAAAAATGGAGCTCCATGTTTCCACAGACTCTGGTGACAAAAGTAACAAAACAATCCTTCTGGGGATTGAGCACTCAAGAAAGGATATTTGTTCTCAAATTGGTATAGTCCCGGCTATTGTTTTTATATGATCATGGAGTTGGAAGAGAGCAAATGGCACAAACACTTACTTGACAGTCTTGTAAGCTAAAAAGGCTTACTCATGGAGCTCAGCCCACACAGCAGGGGGCCTTTCCTGCTGTGAAGGAAGCCTTTTGGCATTCTTCTAAGAGTGCCATAAGATACTATTTTCTAGTATACTGTCTCTTATATGACACCAAATTTTCAGGATCTCAGAACACACTATTTCTGTAGGCAGAATCTTTGGATTCCTGGTCTTTAAGAAGAGAAGTGGTAATATAATCTCTTTTTTACAGTTAAATTAATTCCAGTGACTCTTTAAACCCTACTATACTGCCTGAAGTGCCAGATCCCTGGGGAAGAGGGCAAAAGTTTGAAACATTCGTTTGCTATCACCTTCCTTTGCTAGTGAGTGTCATGTTGGATTCAGGCTGATAAGTTCAATAAACAAGAGTTTGAACCCCAGCCCTTCCATTTACTAACTGTACACCATGCAGATTACTTAATCCCCTAAGTCTTAGCTTCATAATTTGTAAATTCAACTAATTTTTATATCTGCTTCATAGGATTGTGAAGCAGAATTAAATTTAAAAAGACATATTGAATGGCATTTGTCAAAATGGTAGGGTAAAGGCTTCTAAGACTTTTTCCTCCACAAAAGTAATGGAAAAATGGGAAAAACTTGTCAGGGTCAATTTTTTGGAAAGGTAGAAATTAAGCAAAGGCTTACAGGAATCCAAGGAGCTCTTTAAGAAAAAACAAAAAACAAACAAACAAACAAAAAAAAACGCATCTCAGAACAATGAGCTTTGTGGCACTTTAGGTTGTCCTACTCCCATACCCACCCATCTACCCAGCTCTGTGATAGCCTTGAAAACAGCCCACAATGGGCTGGCAGTCACTGAAGGAAACATAATAGGGTTGTAGCTCTTTCAAAGCCTCATTCCCAGAGAATTATTATTATTTGCTCTATCTGGTGATTCTATGGAAGATCCCATTTGGAAGTCTGTCTTTGTTTAATCTGATTGGGTGCTTGCCATGTGAAAAGTCCTTTATCGGCCGGGCGCGGTGGCTCAAGCCTGTAATCCCAGCACTTTGGGAGGCCGAGATGGGTGGATCACGAGGTCAGGAGATCGAGACCATCCTGGCTAACACGGTGAAACCCCATCTCTACTAAAAATAAAAATAAAAAAACTAGCCGGGCGAGGTGGCGGGCGCCTGTAGTCCCAGCTACTCGGGAGGCTGAGGCAGGAGAATGGCATAAACCCGGGAGGCGGAGCTTGCAGTGAGCAAGATCCGGCCACTGCACTCCAGCCTGGGCGACAGAGCGAGACTCCGTCTCAAAAAAAAAAAAAAAAAAAAAAAAAGAAAAGTCCTTTATCTGGGGGGCATTTGTCAAAAACAAATAGAGGCAACTGATTAAAATCATGACTGCCTGAAGAGTTGAATAAAGTTGGGGCAAACAATAGGCTAACTGAAAAAGGTTAAAAGGAAAATCTAGATAACGAGATGTCTGTAAGAGCTTTCAAAAGATTTGACATATTCCTGGGAATCTGAACGCCTATAAGCATGCATAGGGCTTTGTATGTGTTCAGGAAAGATCGAAGAAGACTAAATAATTTCTAATCTCAGACTGACCTTGAGGTTCTGTGCAAGTAGAAAGTGAAAACTAAGGCAGAATTGTCAACTGCGGGCTGAGTGTTGAAAGCATGCTGAACATGTATACAGAGTTACCTTTCTCTAAGAAAATCTAATTGTTAGCTTATCACCAGGCTACCTGAGCAGAGACTTCAGTATTCATATACAATAAAGAATAGAGTCTTTACACAATTAGTTCAGAAAACTCATTTAAATAAACAATAACAAACACTAAGCAGGTGAAAGAATATGATTTCCAGAGTTGTTGCCTTATATTACTTAAAATGTTTGCTTTTCAACCAAAAACTATGAGACATGCAGAGAAATCAGAGTATGGTCCATTCATAGGAAAAAGGGAATCAATATATATAAATTGTCTCTCAAAAAAGAAAAAAAAAAAAAAAAGCCCAGATATTGCACTCATTAAACAAGAACTTTTTTTTCTTTTCTTTACTTTTCATTCTTTCTTCCTTTCTTTTTCTTTTTTTTTTTTTTTTTTTTTTTTTTTTTGAGATAGGGTCTTGCTCTGTCACCCAGGCTGGAATGCAGTGGCATGATCATAGCTCAGTTCAGCCTCACCTCCTGGGTTCAGTTGATCCTCCCACCTCAGTTCCCCAAGTAGCTGGAACTACAGATGCATGCCACCATACTGAGCTAATTTTTAAACTTTTTACAGAGATGATGTCTTGTCACGTTGCCCAGGCTGGTTTCCAACTCCCATGCTCAAGCAATCCTACCTCCCACCTTAGCCTCCTGAAATGCTAGGATTACAGTCATGAGTCACCATGCCTGACCTTAGACCTTAAATCAGCTATTTCAAATACATTTAAGAAAGAAAGCCACATCTAAATAACTAAAGAAAAGTATGAAAACAATGTCTTAACAAATAGTTATCAGTAAAGAAAAATAATAGTAAAAATACAATATAAATTCTAGAGTTGAAAAACACAATAACAAAAATGAAAATTTACTAAAGGGCTCAATGGCTGATTTGAGCAGGTGAAAGAAAGAATTGGGAAATTTGAACACAGATCAACTGAGATTATCCAGTCTGAAGAACAGAAAGAAAAAATAATAAGAAAAAAAAGCAAAGTGTCAGAAGCCTGAGGGATACTATCTAGTATACCAACAAATACATAATGGGAATCCCAGAAAGAGAGGAAGCAGAAGAAATATTTAAAGAAATAATAGCCAAAATCTTCTCAATTTGGATGACAAATATTAATCTATACATCCAAGTGGCTCAGCAGACTCCTGCAGGAGAAACTCAGCGATCCACATCAAGACCAAGACACCATAATCAAATTGTAGAAAGCCCAAGACAATGAGAGAATCTTAAAAGCCACAAGAGAGATATGACTTGTCATATACAAAGAATTATCGATAAGATTAATAATAATAGATTTCTTGTCAGAAACTTTGGAGGTCAGAAGACAGTGGGATGATGTATTCAAAGTGCTGAAAGAAAAGAAATGTCAACTAAGAATTCTATATCCAGCAAAACTTTCAAAATTGAAGGAGAAGTAAAGACATTCAAAGATAAACAAAATCTAGTACAATTCATCTCTAGAAGACATACTTTACAAGGGCAGTCCTTCAGGCTAAAATAAAATAACATTAGACAGTAACTTTTATCCACATGAAGAAATAAAGTTCACTGGTAAAGATAATTACATAAGTAAATATAAAGGAAAATATAAGTGTATTTTTGTAACTCTGTTTTTCTTCTATATGACTTAAAAAAAACAACTCCATCAAACATAGCTAAACATTTATATTTACAGATACACAATATATAAACATAAAATTTACACAACAGTAAATGCATAGAGGAGTAGTGCAACAGCTATATAAGAGCAAAGTTTTTAGATAACATTGAAATAAGTTGCTATTAACCAAAACCAGACTGTTATCAATTAAGATGCTAATTGTAAATCCCAGGGCAACTACTAAGAAAATAACTTAAAAAAATAGTAAAAGAAACAACAAAGGAATTTAAAAGATGAATAAGGAAATATATTTTTAACACAAAGAAAAGACAATAACTGAGGAATGGAATAATGAAAAAAGGCATATAGAAAGAAAATAGCAAAATTTCAGACATAAATCTTATCAAAAAATAGATTGAATATACATTAGTTTACAGCTACAATGTAAATGAGCTTTAATTAGGAGTAAATGAGGAGGATAGCTATTAAGTTCAGCAACATTGCAATGATACAATATTAATACACAAAAATCAACTGTATTTCTATTCACTGACAACAGTCTGAAAATAAGAAAACAATTTTATTTACAGTAGCATAAAAAAATAAAATGCTTAGGCATACATTTAACATAAGAGGAACAAGTCTTGCATGCTGAAAACTATTAAACATTGTTAAAAGAAGTTAAAGATCTAAATAGATGGAAATATATGTTCATGTTTTGGAAAAGTTAATATTTTAAAGATAGCAATAGCACACCAATTGATCAGTCAGTTCAGTACAATCATTAAAATCTCAGCCACTTTGCAAAAATTGACAAGCTGATCTAAAATTCATGTGGATATGCAAATAACCCAGAATAGTCAAAACTATCTTGAAAAAGAAGAACAAAGTTGGAGGATTCACATTTCCCAATTTCAAAACTAACTACAAATCAACAGTTACTGAGATCACATGGTACCAGTTTAAGGCTAGAAATGCAGAAGAGTGGAATGAAACTTCAAATACAGAAATCAATCCTCACATTCATGGTCAATTGATTTTTGACATGGATGACAAAACAATTTAATGAGGAAATAATAGTCTTTTCAATAAATGGATATGTCCTGAGATATCGTTCATATACAAAAGAATAAATATGGATTTCTACCTTATACTATGCACAAAAATTACTCATAACAGATCATAGACCTAAAAGTAAGCATTAAAATACAAAACTCTTAGAAGAAAACAAAGGTATAAATCTTTTTGACCATAAATTAGGCAATGGTTCCTCATATATGACACTTAAAACACAAGTAACAAAAGCAAACAATAACTAAATTGGACCTCATCAAAATTTAAAACTTTTGTACAGATGCTTCTTGACTTATAATGAGATTATATCCCGATAAGACTGTCATAAATTGAATACATCTTAAATCAAAAATGTCTTTAATGCTCCAATAAACCCATTGTAAAATTGAAAAATTGTAAGTTGAACCATCATATGTTCAAATTCTCCTTAACTCACAATGGGATTACATCTTGATAAATCTACTGTAAAGTAAAAAATAATTATAATCAAACCATCATAAGTCAGAGATCATCTGTACTTCAAAGGAAACTATCAATAATTTTAAGACAGCTCTCAGAACTGGAGAAAATATTTGCAAATCCTGAATCTGATAATTGCCTACTATTCATAATATGTAAAAAGCTTTTGCAACTCAACATAAAAAGGCTAAAATTAGGCAAAGAATCTGCATAGATGTTTCTCCAAAGAATGTATACAAATCAGCCAGGTGCAGTGGCTCATACCTGTAGTCCCAGCATTTTGGGAGGTTGAGGTGGGCAGATCACTTGAGCTCAAGAGTTGAAGACCAGCCTGGGCAAGGTGGCAAAACCCCATCTCTACAAAAAACACAAAAATTAACACTGGGTGTGGTCACACATTGCTGTAGTCACAGCTATTTGGGAGGCTGAAGTGGGAGGTTCGCTTGAGCTTGGAAGGTCAAGGTTGCAGTGAGCCATTGATTGTACCACTGCACCCCAGTCCAGGCAACACGGTGAGATCCTGTCTCCAACAACAGAAAAGAATATATACAAGTTGCCAATAAGCACACAAAAATATATTCAATATCACTAGCCACTGGGGAAATGAAAATCAAAACCAAAAAATGTGATCAAAACCAAATCACAGTAAAATATCAAAAATGAGATACCGCCTCGATCCCGCTAGGATGACTATGATCAAAAAGACAATAGCAAGTGTTATTGAGGATACAGAGAAATTGGAACTCTCACACATTGATGGTGGGAATGTTAAATGGTGTAGCATTGGAAAACAATTTGGCAGTCCTCAAAAAAATTAAACATAACATTACTGCATGACACAGCAATTTCACTCCTAGATTTATACCCAAGAGAATTGAAAACATGTCCACACAAAAACTGGTACACTAATGTTCATAGTAGCATTATTTATAATAGTCAAAAATGGAAATAATGCAAAAAGCCATCAACTGATGAGTAGAGTAGCAAAATTTGGCATATCCACACAATGGAATATTATTCAGTCATAAGGAACAAAATATTATACATGGATGAATCTTTAATTTTACTTATGCTAAGTAAAATAATTTCAGACATAAAAGGCTGCATATTGTACCATTTCATTTATATAAAATGTTCAGAAAAGGCAAATTCAGACAGAAAGTATATTAGTAGTTGCCTGGGGTAAAGGGAGAGGAAGACATGAGGGTATGCTAATAGGTGTGTGTGTGTATGTGTAATTATACATAAAATTGTACATATATAACATGCATATATAATTACATGTAATATGTGTACATAATATATGTTACATATTTATAGAGAAACTTATAATTTTAGATATTTATATTTAGAAAAAAAGACATTGGAGACAAATGTTCTAAATTTCTATCCTAATAAGCCAGAGTAAAGAGCAAATTAAATCCAATGTTTATAGAAGGAAGTAGATATTAATGATAAAACCAGAAATCAGTGAAATAGTAAATAAGTTCTAGACAAAAATTTAAAAAGCCAAAAGTTGATTGCTTGAAAAGATTATTGAAATTTATAAAACCCTAGAAAGACTGATCATAAAATAAGAAAAAATACAAATTACCAAAACCATAAATGAAAGAGGAGACATCACTACAGGTTATATATCATTGAAATAATAATTTGAAAAATTATTGTATACAAATAAATTTGATGATTTAGATTAAATAGACAACTTCTTAGAAATACACAAATAATAAAAAAAGACACCAGAGGAAACAGGCAATTGGGATAGCCCTATGTCTTTAAAAGACATTGAATTCATGTCTCTCAACCAAAAGCAAAATAACAATAAGAAGCATCTGTTGGTCGAGAGGGTTTACCTGCTGTATTCTAGCAAGTGGTTAATCTTATACAAAATTTTTGGGAAAATAGATAAATAAGGATTTTGTTTATTTTTCGGAAAATAGAGAAAGACTATAGGAATATTTTCTACCTTATTTTGTAAGGCTAGCGTAACCCTGATATTAAAGCCTTACAAGAGTATCATAAAGAAAGAAAATTAAAGATTATGTCATAAATATGGACAGAAAAATAGCACATATTAGCAAATAGAATCCAACAATATATAAAATGAGGAATATATCATAATAAAGCAGGGTTTATTACAGGAATGGAACGTTGATTTAACATTTGAAAAAAATCTGTGTAGTTAACCACAGTTACAGAAATAAAGAGAAGAAACCATAATCATCTCAATAAATGTATAAAAAGCATTTGATTTGAATTTAGCAATTTAGTCAGATTTTCCTCACCTAAGGTTATATTCTTCCAGAGAGTCTTCAGTCTTCATTCTTTTTGGGGTATCTGGAATAAGGGATTTTGTTATGACTTAGAGACTCTCACGTAGTAAGCATGGTGTTCTACATGACCACAGATCCACTTCCTCCAAAATAAGTCAATTACTTTAATTTCTTTGTCTGTTCACTCAACAAATACATGAGCGGATAAATCCTATGAAGAAAATAAAAGAGTGATGAGAGGAGTTAATAACAGGAGAAGGTGTTATTTTGAGAGCAACAGGAATTCACTGAAGACTTCATTAGGCAGAATGTTATGATGTGATTTGTATTTTTAAATGTTTACTGTGACCACTGGTGGAGAATAAATTGAAGGTGGTGTCAGGGTGGGTGGCATACAATGTAGCAGCAGGAAGACCACTTTGGAGGCTTTTTTGGTTGTCCAAGCAAGAGGAGATGGTGACTTGAATTAGAATTGTGCCAGTGAAATACAAAAAGGGTGGGCTGATCCAAGATTTAGTTTCTAAGAAACACTAGATACTGGTGATAAATTGGAGTGGATTAGAAAATAAATGGAGAAATCAACAATTTTGATTTCAGCTTGAGCATTTCAGACACTCATAATGCCATTTGCTGTGATTGGGATGACTGAAGGAGCCACTTGGTAGCAGGAGGGGGCCATGCATTTTAATTTTTTAGGACATGTTACTTTTTAAATGTCTGAGATATCCAAGTTGACATACATAGCAGGTAGTTTTTACAAATGTCTAAAATCAGAGACAGAATTTTTGTAGTTACCATAACTTAGATGGTACTTAAAGAATTTAAAATGGATGTGATCACTATGGAGGAGATTGATAGAGGACAAAAGAAAACCCTGGACCAAATGATGCTAACATTTAGAGTGTCAAGTAGAGGAAGCCAGTGAAGTTGAAGAAAACTAGGAAAATACAGAGAAATGGAAGTTAAGAGACATGTTCAAAAAAAGGCCCAGTCAACTAAGATAAATGCTTCTAAGATGTTTCACTCTTCATGATCCAAAGTTTCACAAGATTGCAAAATATAGTGGTATTTAGCAAATCATGAGTGTGAGGAACCTAATATATATTGAATGTCCACTATGTGCTTTGTATAAATCATTCTTATAGTAATTGCAAAGGAAGTAGTTTCAGAATGAGAAACAGATTCCAAGAAGCTATATAATTTGCTTAGGATCCTACTCTGCTAAGTTTCAGAGAATTCCAACCAAATCCTGTCTATCAAGCTAATACTTTTTTTTTTTTTTTTTTTTTTTTTTGAGACGGAGTCTCAGGCTGCTGTCCAGGCTGGAGTGCAGTGGCGCCATCTCGGCTCACTGCAAGCTCCGCCTCCTGGGTTCACGCCATTCTCCTGCCTCAGCCTCCTGAGTAGCTGGGACTACAGGCGCCCACCACCGTGCCTGGCTAATTTTTTGTATTTTTAGTAGAGACGGGGTTTCACTGTGGTCTCGATCTCCTGACCTTGTGATCCGCCCACCTCGGCCTCCCAAAGTGCTGGGATTACAGGCTTGAGCCACCGCGCCCGGCCTATCAAGCTAATACTTTTTTAAAAAACAAAGCATACCGCCCTTCTAAATTGTATTTTACAGTGTACTACTGTCAATTGATTGGTCAATTGTTTCTAGAGAAGCAAATACAGGGATAGCTTTTAACATGCAAAAGAGTTCATTATTTTAATTACAAATTAATGCATACTAGTCACAGAGAAATGCAAATTGCAATCACATTGTAATACCACTACACGTTAACTAGAAGTGCTAAAATGAAAACAATAGAGAAGATCAAGTGTTGATAGAGATATAGAGCAACTGGAACTCTCTTAGGCTGATGTTAGAAAAGAACATTGTTATAACCACTTAAAAGAACTATTTACAGTGTATATTATAGCTGAATGTCCACATAGATTACGGCACAGCAATTCCATTCTTACATATATAACCAACAAATATGAGTACATATATTCACAAAGATGGGTTCTATACTATTTATAACTACAACATTTATTGTAGCCCCAAACAGAACTATACAAATCTCCATCAACATTAAAATGCATAAATAAATTGTGGTATGTTTACCCAATATAGCAGTGAGAAATTGTGGTATGTTTATGCAATACTCTACAACAGTGAGAAAGAATAAATGATAGCTAAAGATAATAAATTGGATTTATCTTATAAACACAATGTTACATGAAAGAAGCTAGGCCCAAAAAATATATACTATACAACATCATTGATTAAAAATATTAAAAATGAAGCAAAAGCATTCTACACTTTCAGAAATCATAGTAGTGACTGCTCTTGGAAGAATTAGTGTCTAGAAGGAGAAAAAAGAGAAATTCTGGGGTACTGATAATTCTGTTTCTTGACCTGGGTGCTGGTTACATAGATTTGATTAATTTCTGAAAATGCATCATGCTGTATACATACATGTGTGCTTTTCTGTATATATGTTATGTATAAATACTTCATTCAAAACCTTTAAAAATAAAAAAGACAAAATACATATTCTCCCGAAGCTGTTAACCCAAAATTATTATGGTCAATATTTTAGACTATGCTCTTTTATTCAATATTTATATGTATTTGAATACATATATTTTTTCAACAAAAATGTATTGCACTATATTCTCCACTTCATCTGATTCTTTCTTAGCAATATACTATGACCATCTTCCCATATCAGTATACAATGCTCTATTACTTATCATTGGAACAATTCAATCTTGTGAATATAATTTACATAACTAAACCCCTATTGTTGGGCATGAAGGTTGGCTCTAATTTGACCTTTTCTGTGAATTGTTGTAACATGAATCACGGTACTCATCTCTACATTTTTTAAACCTAGGAGTAGAATAGCTGATCAGGAGAAATGCAACTGTAAGCTTTTAGAAATCATCCTCCAAAAATAAAATTGTTCCAAAACTGTACTCCCATCAAATTTGATGGAAGGACCCATTACCCTTGCCACGATTGGGGATTATGATTCTTGTTCATATTTTCCATTTGACTGGGACAAACACATTATATCTTTATTTATTTTGTGTTTTTTTATTACTGCAAGAGTTAAACATTGTTTTCATATGTGCCTCAGCCATTTATATTTCTTCTTTTGTTAATTAGATGTTCATACGTTTTATACACATTTAGAATAGCAGCCCTTTGTCCATTTTATATTTCAGGTATGATTTCTCAGTTTGTTGTTTGCTTGTTGGTTTCTTCATACCATTTTGAGGATACAGGTCAAATCTATCACAATTTTCCTGTAAATCATTTATTTAACTATATTTTCTTAAGTGTTGTTTTTCATTTAAATTGTTATGTCTAGAATTTAACTTGGTATGTAAAATAAGATTCTTTTTATTTCTTATTAACCATTTTTCTTCATATTGAATAATACCTTTTAGGATGAATGTAGTATAAAAAGCATTTGCTTTTTTCAAGGGCCAAGGAATAGAAGTTTTAATACAAGATTTTAGCAAATCCTAAAATTCAAAGAAGTGGGTCTCTAGGAGGATTTAATATTTTATTCAACATACTTGAAACAAAATTATGCTTATCAGTATTCTAAGTTGCTTACACACTTCTTAGTCCCTTTAAAGTCTTTATCTGTTCAGAAGATAATGTTAACATTGTCTTCCAAGATATGCATCAAACTGTGTTTCAGCTGATCTCTCTCTTCCTGTTTGAGGAATAGTAAATGATTGACAACATTGGTTGGATCTGAGTGTAGCTAAATTTGAACATGCCAAAAGCAAATATAAGAAGTCCTATTGTTCCTTTCCTTCCCAAGTGGAATATCAGCCATGTGCCAAGTATGGTGCTGGATGCTGGGAATACAGTGCTAAAGAAGGTGTATTTCATCCTGCCCTCCCTGAGCTTGCACTTAGATAGGCATACTGGTATAGTGATTGAGTTTTATTTGTAGCTATTGTTATTATGTGAGATCAGGTATATGATGTCCATATGTATATACATATGTCTATGAAGTACTTAAAACAAAGTATACAAACTGAATTCATAACGAATTACTTTGTAACATAATTAATATGTTGCCCATCAAACATTCACTGGACTTAGGAATATGTTTGAGTGTAGCCTTAAAAGTGATTATTATATGCACAGCTTTTTAATTTGTTGCTTATGAACCATGGTCACCAGCCGTTTCTTCATATCAGTCAATATACCACTGTTCTAGGCTTGGCTTCTTTATTGTTAGGTTGGTAATGAAGAAGAGGAAGAGGAAGAAGAGGAAGAGGGAAGACCTCATACTGGATGAGCATAAAAGAAGTTTTATTAACTACTATAGGTGAAAAGTTCATCATGGTCAAACTCATGTACTCAAATAATGCCAGGAACCTATCTCTGTAGTTTTTATCCCTGTTTTCTTTGCTCTTAGATTTTCTTTCAGAGAAAACCTCATTACATGGTAGCAAAGGTGGCTAACAGCTACTCCAGGATTGTAGCTTTCTAGTTTAGCCATCTTCGCAGGAAGTAACAGCACCTCTCTCCTGCTCGTTCTGGGAAATGCCCAGTAGTTCCCCCATCCATCTCCCCGAACTAATGACAATGGCTAGAGAAAAGAGGAATGTTACCCATGGGCGGGTCTGTGTCATATGTCCTTGACAAGGACTGAGAGCAGAAGTGATGTTGTTTCTGTTGTCAGTTTCTGTTCCCAGAATGAGGAAGATGTGTGCAAGCAAAACAGATACTCTAGAAACATCTGAATAGCTGACTTGGACAATCTTGCTTCTCTGTCCACCAACAAAGGAGTGTGCTGCCTATGGTCAAAAATAACAGCCATCCTATAAAGGAATTTTAGAAAGGGACTTATTTTTAAGTGCTTCTTTTTAAAGAGGAGAGTCATGCCTTCAACTTCCTCCTTAGCTACTAACATTGGAAAACTTGTAACACTGTTTTCTTGCACTCATTTTGTTTTGCCATCTGCCATTGACTGTCACATTTCACAAGTTAAGAAACATGTTATTTCTTTGTTTATTTTGTCAGTCTTTGGTATTCTCTGGAGAGAAATTATGTATCTGTGTTTCAGTGGAATAGATTTAATCTGTTTGTTTTATCTCTAGACTCACCTAACTCCTTGTCTTTCAGTCAAAGGTTTTCTTTTTTTCTCACTTGGTGAACAGGTAAATTTATCCCAGATTCTGGAAAACACAGATTTCTAAGCACATCATGGTGATGGCTGGAAAATACAGATTCCTAAGTAAACCATCTTGAGGAGTTTCCAAAGTAGAAAGAAGTTGGTTTAAAACTTTGTCTCTTACTCCAATCTTTTTTGAAATTGCTGTCAATACAATTATTCAACAACTCTAAAGGAGCCAAGACTTTATACTTTTCGATCATTCCCATTATCCCTTTTCTGCGGCTCCTTTTGTTAACTCTCCCATACATCAAACATCCAGTCTTATAAATTATGTCATATATGTGTATGTTGTACCTCTGAGCTTGAGATTCGAGGCAAATCCTTAAAATGTTTGCCTTCCCTAGTAATTTGCCTGATGTTATGGGTTGCCTCCTCCTCAATAATGGGAATTTATTGGGGTATCCTGGTTATATTACAAAAGAGAAAAGCAATTGACCAGTTGGAAGCTTTACTAGATGTGTCACTGATGTGTTTTCCCTGAAAACATTTGATTTCTATCATTCAAAGTCTAAGAAATATTTAGGTGCTCTTCATTAGGCTTAAGTTATTCTTAACTTCAAGTTGCCTAATTATTTATTTGCAGTTTATACCCTATGTATTGGACGTTCTTCTCAGCCAACTACATATAAACATATTATATAGGTGTATATTATGTTCAATAGAACATCATTAGAGAAATTAGCACATAAATTTCTTATCACTAATAATTAAATACATTAGCACTTTCACTAGCTGTCTTCAAATTATCTGGCTTCCTTCCCCCTTTTTCTTGTCTTCCAAAGCATCATTCTCCAAGCACATTCCATGGAGCACTAGTTCTGGAGGATGCTAATGAGTGTTACCAAAAAGAAGTTGGGGTTTCTCATTCAGTTATATTTGGAAAAGACTGGATGACACACATTAAGCCTTTATTACGTCAAGCACACATTGTTATCCTCCAGACAAGTGACTATGTTTCCCACACCAATGGGAAAGTGAGGCAGGTCTGACAATCTCCTAAGACTAATAATCCACCAAATACAAATTGGAAGGTGCATTTTTGAAGCTATATAACCAATGTCAACATTCCCTTGGTTTAATATTTCCATTCTTATCTCTTCTTATTCTGGAAGGGCTAGGAGCTGCCCCTTCAGGATTCACCAAAGGACGTCATGCAGGCTATCAGTGGAGCAAACATTGAGTCCCCTGATTCATAATCTCATAGCTTTTTACCAGGAAATTGCCTGTTTTGGCTCCTATTAAATTCTCCTGGAGTTCATCTAAAAGTATAAAATGATAAGGGCATACACTAGTGGCAAAGAATTTATGGGATATTTAAACCTCACTACTTATACAATTAAATCTAACTTAGTATATTGGAGCACTCTGGAGAAATCCAGTTCTTCTTTGTTTCACCTGTAAGTCATGGTCAAATGGCGTAACAAAATCAGTTATGATGTCTGCCACAAATATGTAGTTATTAATCTCATATTATGGTAGGAGGTCCTTAGAATATTGGTATATAGTGAATTCTTAATACATTATTACTGAGAATAGGTGCTCACATGCACTGAGTTGAGACAGGTGTTGGGAAAAAAAGACAAAAATATGTAAGACATGATTCCTGTCCTCAGGGGAAGATAAGACTAACACAAACAAATGCTTGATATATAAGATAGTATATTGTTAACTGAATACAGAGTAGGCTGTTGACATTCAAAAGGGGCAAGTTCAGAGACCACTTGAATCCCCCAGTATGTACAATGTTATTACAAAATGCATGGGATGAAAACAACAACAACACTGAGTTGAAATGTGAATGCTGATGAGAAGGTTCGGCTCATTCATCAGGTAAAAGAGAGATTCATTCACAGGAGCCCTACTGATTTCCAGCTCAAAGTCTCTGCCTTGGTCAAATGGCCAGTAATTCTGAATTGGACATTTTGGAAAACTAGCAAGTGGTTAAACCAGAATGTAAAACACATGAACGCCGTCGAAAGGGGAAAATTTCCCTTGTCCCATTGCAGGGCGTGCGATGAGAGCGTGACTGGCTTCTTCAGTGCCCCACTGCTGGAACCTCTAGGGGAGCATACAGATGGCCAGGCTGTGGGGCTACAACCCCACAGCATGTCTAGGGGTGAATGTTTATAGCTCCTGAAGCCCCAGGGGGCATGTGTTACAGGGTGCTTTTTTGGTTTGCTGTCTATAAGTGGCTTGTGTTAGCTCAATTAGACCCTCTACCTTGTCGCAAGGACATAGGGCTTTTGGTATCTCGGGTTCTTGCCTTGGTGTACTGGAAGAATTGGATCACGTGTGGGCTTGGAGAATGAGTGCAAGGTTTTATTGAGTGGGAGTAGCTCTCAGCCAATGAGAGATCCAGAAGGAAGATGATCTTCCCTTGGAGTTGGACCCCTCCCCAGCCCAGGCTCTCCTCCGATGGCCTGGGCCAAACTCCACTTTGTCCCGCCTCTCAATGACCTGCCAGTGTGACAGTGCCTAGTTGGTGTGCCCTTCTGCCAGCGTGCCTCTCTCGACTACCAGCCACTTGCATCTTCTTCCGCTGATGTGTTTGTTCCTCACGATGTCCAGTCACTTGTGTGTCTGCCTGCTAGGATGTCGGGTTTTTATAGGCACAGGATGGGGGTGTGGCAGGCCAGGGTGATCTTGGGAAATGCAATATTTGGGCAGGAAATGCCTGTCCTCACCTAGGTCCATTGGGGTGGATCCCTAGCCAGGGATCATGCGCTTTTCTACCCAGCACTTCCCTTCCCTGCTTCTGTATTATTTAAAGGGACCACACTCTTCCCTTCCCAGCCACTTCCATATCACCAGCAATCCACTGCAATCATGGCAATGTGTATCTTATGCGTAAGAAATATTTTGAATAGCTTAAAATGGGAGATGGTCATTTGAGGGTAGAAGTATGTGGCTTAAATCATGAAGAACTGAAGTCAGAATGGATAATGAAATATTAGTAGAATTAGGAAATCAGAAGAAAGGTATTTCAGAATAGGATCAAAAGAAAATAGGGCAGGTCTGAGCTCTACCTTAGGCTACAGGCAGTCCTTAGGAATGCACTTATAATAATACAGTTAATCCATGTCCTCTCAAGCCGGAGCCTCTCCTTTGACCTCAGGCCAATTGTATATAGTCTTCTTCCCCATGACAGCTAATCTCTGTATCTTTGTGTCCCATTCATATTCTTCCCCTGGGTACAACACCAGCATATTAATTGTGCAGATTGCATACTGCACAGTATGTCCTATCTAAGGGAACACAGTTCACATAATAGATCTCCTAGATTGGTTAAACTATCATGGCAACTTTTCTGCAGGTGGCAGTAAAGTATCCACTCCAAGTCAATGTGTTATAGTCATTTTCTGATTTATGGAAATAAAGTGTCTTGAAAGAAGAGGTGTCATTTTCTAATTGGCACACGGGTACTGTAAGGGCAATTGGCAGTCTTCAGTATGTTCTTGAATGGTCAGAAATATGGACATATTACGGAGGGAAAAGTAGCCTAGACTCTCCAGGCTTGTCAAAGAATATGAAGAAAAGGGAGAACAGCCCTTTGCTTTTATGGATGAGTTAAGACTATTTCCTAATTTTGTGTTTTTGGCAAAAAGGCTAAGAAGGTCATCTTTGCATAAACTTCTATTTTTATATCACAGATAAATATCATGTATTATCTGATCCACTAACATTTTCTGTTGTATAAATTGTATCCAAATGTGTATCTTTTTCTTTTAAATTTAGTACAACTTTGGAATTCCTCTATTCTTTGCTTAGAAGGTATGAAACTTCATAGTGAGGCTGGCTTGTAAAGATCAGCCATATTTTGTTGCTTGCACACCTTTAAAAGAGATGTTACTGGTTACCCTTAACTTATGCTGGTCATCTGTGTTCAGCATGGTACACAGATGCATTACATGTCCACTGAGCAGGGTCTAGGTCAGTTTTTCAAATGATTTACTCAATGACCAATCTGACCAGTTATCAAGTCACTAAAAACTGCCAGTCAAATACCTTAACCCAGGTTTATGACAGCCACAGGCGTTTGGCAAGGCCAGTCAAAGTCAATGTAGTCTATGTTGTCCTGTTCGTTGGGGCCTCTGAATTTTCAGAAGAAAACTCCTTTTCTATTCTAAATTAAAGGCAGGGTGTTTGTTGTTAGTCTAGGTTTTATAAATATTAGGATGGGGTTCTCGTCCAAAACTTCTTTTGTGTGCAGTTTACTGAGTTCCCATCATCTCTTAGTTTGATAATTTGTCAAGGTAGCTTGATTAAATGTGTATTTTGTGAAGTATCCATACTTCAAAAGTCTCACCTATTCATGTACAAAAGGATACATATGCCTTTTATTTTCAGATCTATGCTAATTTGCATCTATTTTTTAAATTTTCATGGCCTTGATTTCCAAATGGTGAGTGTATATGCATGCCAATTTCACCTATCTAGGACTTTCCCTAATTGTTGAAGCTAAAACTTTGAAAAAGCAAATCCTCAAAGACTGTAGAAATCATCTCATGCAATGTGAATTCTGTAAACCTTATAATTTGGCAAATTGGTTATTCCAAATTGCTCATTTAGCAAATTGGGTTTTTTCCCATGAAGAATTTCCCAGAGATTTTTCCAGCCTCTGTATCTCTATCCTAGAACACACATCCTAGTGCCTTCATATGAAAACAAGGCCCTTCCTGGTAAGAGCACTGCAATGTGATACTGGAGGGGACAGCCACAATATGGGTCACTCCGTGTTTACTCTGTGGCTCACCACTCATGTGCCCAATGGTCCCTGACACAATTCTAGTTCCTTTCCTGTGCTTTCCTTGTGTCCTTCCTAGCACCAGCTCCTTCCCTGGTGTTTCTCAGTTCTTGAAAGTTTGAGGGATCCCTGCAGCAAGTTGCAGCTCCTTTAATTCACTTCATAATGAAACAGCTTGTTATGGTGCTTTGTGTCCATTACAATCCTTTATTGCTGGGTGTGCAAGGGCTGAGTTTTCTTTTGACTTCTTTGTCTACATGGGAGTTTGTAACTGTAACAAAGTAACAAAGGAGTCCCAGTAAGCTTGTCTCCACACCAGCTGAAGAATTAATGTGCAATAAAGCCTCTGATGTCTGGTGCTACTGGAGTCATGCTTACTAATCTAGGATTCTGGCTATTTCAGAGTCACGGTAACTATTACCTGTGGATTATCACTCTTCCAAGGCATAAAGAGACAACATGTAATTTCTAGTAAAATTAGATTTAATAATCACACCTTTTATAGTCCAGAACACGCTTCAAGAATTTGAGACTTCAAAGTCCTTTTTGCCTCCATCAATTTTGAGTTGACCATAGATGTACAGAAATTGTTAAGAGAGAGTTTTAACTAGTAAGATATTGAGTGATAGAGATTTGCAATACACAGCTTTTCTAAAGGTATCTGATTCTTTAAAATCGCTGGTCTATTTTGTTTGGGAGAAGGACAATGATTAAGGTAGAAATGGAGTGAAAAGGTAGATTTTCTGATTTTTCACAAGAGTATAAACATGATTACAGTTTCAGGGCCTTTGCTTTGCCTTATTGGGTCACATTCATAAAGGTAGTTATTTTACCTGATACATTTGAAGATACTCCTATCTTCTGAAGGTAAAAAATTGCAGTCATCTTTCTGGAAGAAGAGTACATGTTTAAGGAAATTCCTGAGATCCTCTGGAAGAAGCCCACACTGGGTAGTTCTTAAAAATTAGATCTTAGCTGGCTTGACTCTTTCTAGAAACTGCACTTTCTCAACCATTGACAGAAACCTGGAGACCCTTTCCCCACCCTTTGGGTGTAACTCCAGCAAAGCTCACTGTGCCTGGGTCTCTCAATGGGCAATCTAGGTTATGTTGCTGTCAGAAATGGCTCGCAGGAAGTGGGGGGCGTGATTAGCTTTAAATGAAGTTCTAAGCCACTGGTACATGAAATGAAACTATTTTTTTTTTTCTCTCTCTCTCTCTCTCCTTCCCCTTCCTTTAACCTGAGTTGCTGATGTAAGTGACTCTAATTTACTTTCCCCTAGAAAACAAAGCAAAATAAAACAGAGAAAGGCGAAAAAGATCCTTTTGTGAAGCGGAGTGCTTCTGCTCCTGATGAAAGGGAGTCATTTGCTGCTTTCATGGTGTCAGTATTAATTTCCAAGCAGTCAAAGCCACCGCTAATTTATTTACAGAACAATCTCCTTGCCCAGGAGCTAGGCTGGTGAGGCAGTGGTTTCCAGCCTCCAGCTTTGTTTGTTGACAGGCTGATTTCCCACAAGGCCGTTTCCACCTGTGTTTCTGTTGTTTTTAGTGTGTGTCTCCCTTTCTTCTCCCCATCGCCACCGCCTCCGCCTCCCCAATGGCTGTTGAAGGCCCTTCTCATCTCCGGTCTCTCTCATCCACTTCCTCCCTCCTGCCCCAAGGACTCCTGGCAGGCCTTTGCAGTCACGCTGCACTTAGAGTCTCTGCTGGTAAAGTCCCAGGGGGCACTGCATTTCTTTCTTTCTTTTTCCCCCCCTTTTTTTGTTTCAAGGACAAGATTCAAAAGAGCCTGCTCCACACAGGTTGTAAGGTGCACCTTCAGATGTGCCTTCAAATAGGGGCTGAGCAATTTGAATATTTGTGCTCCTGGAAATCAGTCTGTAAAATCGTCCCCCAACGCCCATTAAATTCTGCAAAATTGCTCAGCTTTGAGGGCTTCATGGTGGGGTCCAATTTGGGGCCCTGGCACCTCATTGCCAAAGCACTCATCCCCAAAGACACCTATAATGGAAATGGACGGAGTGGCTGATTTAGCCCTAGCTCCTTGCATATCAAAGGCAGGAGGGCGGGAGGGAAGCATCCGCAGAGCAGTCGGGATGCACCCGGCGTGCCAGGTAATATATTGAGATGTTTGTTTAAAGCACACTGCTCGGTATGCACATGTGCCTGTCTCTCTGCTATTTTATACATTATCTGCAGGGCGGCAGGTACAAGAACAAGGCATGTTTTGAAGTCAGTGGCAGTGCCACATGGGCATGGAGTGGGAAATAGGCATTATATAGCCTTTTTTCATATTACTTATTTGCTATCTCCATAAGGAATACTGTGAGACCAGAAAAGAGGTCACTGCAGTGACATAACCCGCACCAAATCTTGCCACATTGGACCTAGGATGTATTTACTGATTTAAAAAATACCAGAGGTATAATCTTGTCCAGAAAATGTGCCTCGACCCTAACTCCTCAGCCACTTCGTAGTATGCACAAATTGTTTTTCTGCATGTTCTTTTACAAATGTTGTCTGTCTGGATCCAGAGATTTTTTATCAGTGTGTTTGTGTTTAAGGGGGCTGTGTTTAAAATACCCCCTCATCTCCAAAGGAAGGCGAAGGGGGAAAAAAAAGCAGAGAGCTTTGTCCATTTGGAATTGGAGGGTAATCTGGAAAATTACAAAGAACCACAAGCCTGGCAAAGAGAATTTTGTTCTTTTCAGTGGTTAAAAAGAAGTGTAAAAAGGTTAAGACATGGCCTGTGGTTTCCGTCCCTCAGTAATGATACAATTAAACTGAAATAGGTTAACTTGGTTAACAGAATCCACTTTACCTTTCCTCCCATCCACAGACTCCTACATCTTCTCTCTTCTCCCAGTCTCTGAGGTTTGCTTACCAGGGATGTGGGACTCCTAGAGTCTAAGGGTTCAGTCATTTTTTAGTTCTTTTTCCTGAACTCTGTCACCAAAAACTCTTCTATTTATTTTGAAAGTGGAAACAATGTCATTTCATTGCCTGCATGTGTAACTCCAAGCTGCCTGAAACAATTCTGCTCAAACTTCCTACCAACTCACCTTTGGGCTGAGACAAAATAGAGAAAGTTTGGGCCCCAAAGGACAATTTTTCAGCGAAGTTGGGAGCAGGTAGAGGCAAAGCCGAGTGATGAAACTCATCTGACAATTGTCATCTGCCCTCTTTGCATCTCCGGCCTCATTCTTCCCTGTCTCCTGGGGATGCCTTCCTTTCCTTTCTTTGTAATGTTAGCAGTCCCCCATTCCTTTCCCCTAGCCTACTTGTCCTCTGGGATGAAGAAAAGGCTTTAAACCTATAAACTGTATACATTTTCTCCAAAATCAACTTGAAACTCAGTCTAAATTGAATGGAGATGATTTGCCTATGGAAGGAGCAGCTGTGCACCCACACACTGATAGAGAAATCCCTGCTCTCAGAGGGGTTATGATTATGTGGGCTAAAAAGCTTCGATGTCTGAAGACTGGAGTTTCTTGTGTATATTTCTATGAAGACTGTTCCCCTACAGAACCATGAGGATGTGGAATGAGGCTGTTTTTCATTCCCCAACCAGTGGCTAATGCAGCTCAGAGACTGTATTTGGGAGCTGAGCCTGCATGTAGCGAATCGTCAGGAGCCCTATGGAAATGGGCAAAACAGGTGCAGCTTTAAGACCACATTCTCAGAGGTGCGAGAAGCTGAGCTTTCCCTTTCTCTAAGCTCAGTTTTGGTTTCAAGACTGATCCCCACTGATGAGGCAGAAACCTAATGTCTGTCAAAAGGAGGTTTTTTTTTTTTTTTTTTTTTTTTCCCCAGTTCCTTTTCCCTAAGGGTGAACTTTAATTCCAGACAATCCACATGGTTCCCAGACCTTTGGAAGATCAGCTCTCTGATCCTCCAGACAACCTTTCCTGAGCTGGATGTAGCCTGGCCATCCTTAGTTGCAATCCATGCTGGCTGCTGCTGAGACATTTCTGATTCCATCTTATCCCTCCAGCCCTGGCAATTGACTTGTCTGCTTCTGTACCACCTGTGGGCAGGAGTGCTATTCTGTCACCAGGTTTCTCCCTTGGATATGGATCTCCCGGCTGTCTGTATGCATGATCTTCCCTCATTCCCTGCTGGCCTTCGGGCACTCTGAGGCTCTGCCCCAGGAAGCAGAGAACAGAGCCCTTATCTGAGACCCTTGGTGTTCCTGCCTCACCACCTCTTCTCCACCTCTCTCCTCCTTGAGTCCAGAAGATCTGACTTCCATAGGAAGCCCAACTCTTCCTAAGCCTCCTTGTTGTAGTCCTGATTCCTTTCCCAAACATTTTGTTATTGCCCGCAATCCTCTTTTTTCCCCCAAGGGCACACAAGCCTGAAAGGAACTCCTTTTTTCTCAACTTTGCATCCTCTTGCAGCCATTTTTAAAATATGTGGCACAGAGCACTGTGGGAAACGTTTTGCAGAAGAGAAAATCTGGAAGAAAAAGCATGCACAGATACCATTGAACCAACTATCCATGCTTTTTTGGATTAGCTGCAAAATCCCAGCTTACTTAACCTGTCTTTTGCCCAGAGACTGTTGAAATAACTTTTCTATAGCAGCCAATGAGAACAGTGTACATAGTTAATGCTGGCAATTAGTATTTTTTTACTAAGCAATTCCTTTTAACAGTTTTTTAGATCATGTACACAGGCAGTTGTAGTCTGTGAATTAGCACTGTGATTAAAAACACGAGCTTTGGAATCAGACCCAGTTCTGCTCTCACCTAACAGCTTAGTGGCCTTAGACAAATTAAAGAACTTCTCTAAGCTTCCGGGCCCCTCATGTGTGAACTGCTTTAGTGCTGTTAGAAAGTGTAGATGAACGAATGTGTGCAAAACACCTAGCACCTAGTAAATATTGTGTTTCCTTTACTTGTCTCTTTGACGTTAGCATTCAGCTTGTATTTCCATGAACTGCCACTAGCACATGTTTCTTCTTATGAGAAGAAGTCTCTAACATTACTGCTCAGAAAATGAAGTGGAATGGTCTGAAGTGATAGTTTATAGCCAAAATTAAAAGGTGGCAGAGAGAGAAATTCTTCTGGTCATCTCACTGGAGGAGCAGAACAATTGAGAGGAGAAACAGTAGATACATTTTAAGTTAATTTTTCTTTTTCTTTCTTTTCTTTCTTTCTTTCTTTCTTTTTTTTTTTTTTTTTGAGATGGAGTCTCGCTGTGTCACCAGGCTGGAGTGCAGTGGCATCATCTCAGCTCACTGCAACCTCCACCTCCCAGGTTCAAGAGATTCTCTTGCCTCAGCCTCCTGAGTAGCTGGGACTACAGGCACACACCACCACACCCAGCTAATTTTTGTATTTTTAGTAGAGAAGGGGTTTTACCATGTTGGCCAGGATGGTCTCGATCTCTTGACCTCGTGATCTGCCTGCCTTGGCCTCCCAAAGTGATGGGATTACAGCCACTGCATCCTACCTTTTAAGTTAATTTTTCTATAACTTATATCCAATATATTTTTAAAATTTAAGACAGTTCCCAGTATAGCATATTAATAGGTGTAAGAAGATAAATAAGATAAAGTTTGGAATTATGAGAATTGACAGTGAAGAGGAGATGCTGTTTGCTCAAATTTTGTGGTTAAACTTCAGACTTTCTCCTGAGCTCCCTAGAGGCCAAAGTAAAAAGGAAAACATAATGTGTAGTTTGTATTATTGAAAGGGAGAGGCACATCAAAGAAGGTCAGAATGATATCAGGGAAATGAGAACTTCTTCCTCTTCTTCTTGACCTTGTTATTATGTTGTCAATCTGTGGACTGGAGAGACTAAGAGAAATCAGATAGGAAGTGGCATAGAAGACAGACTAGAGAATTAAGTTTCTCTCTATAAATGAACAAAGACTCACTCAGAAAAACTCTCCCTAGATCACTTAAAAGGAAGAGAAAAGAAAAGGAAGTTGCCGGCTTGACAGAGCCTCAGAATATCCCCTGAAAGCTCTGGAGGCCCTATCTGGCATCACGACCTCCATAGCAGCCCTTGCCACTGCCTTTGCATTAGAGGTGCAGCCTCTGGGAAAACCCTGCCAATCACCTTGCAGTACCAGCCAGTCCTGGGAAATTAAATTATAGCTCTTGATCCACCTGGGCAAGTGGTAAGTCTCAATTCCTCTGTGTAATGTAATAATCACAGTCCCTGCTCTTCTCTACTCCCAGAGTAGGTGTTCACACATAGGATCCAGAAACTTAGAGAAGTCTAATTTGCATAAGGCCACTGAGCTGTCAGGTGAGAACAGAATTGTGTCTGATTCCAAAACTCATGTTTTTTTTTGTTGTTGTTTGTTTGTTTTTTGAGACAAGATCTCACTCTGTCACCCAGGCTGGAGTGCAGTGGTGCAATCTTGGCTCACTGCAACCTCCATCTCCCAGGTTCAAGTGATTCTCCTGCCTCAGCCTCCCATGTAGCTGAGATTACAGGCATTCACCACCACACTTGTCTAATTTTTTTTTCTTTTGTATTTTCAGTAGAGATGGGGTCTCACAATATTGGCCAGGCTGGTCTTGAACTCCTGGCCTCAAGTGATCCACCCATCTCGGCCTCTCAGAGTGCTGGGATTACAGGCGTGAGCTACCATGCCCAGTCCAAAGCTCATGTTTTCAATCACAGTGCTAATTTACAGAGTATAACTGGTCATGTAAATGATCTAATAGACTGTTAAAAGGCACTGTTTAGTATGAAAGCACTAATCTTCAGCGTCACTATTCCCCCAAATACTTCCTAAATATCTGTGTCATACCAGGCACTGTATTATGCACTGAGGATATAACTGTGAACAGTATAAACATTGTTTCTACCTTTATCATTACCTGAGTTCTAGCAGGAAGTACAAGTAAACAAGTAAATGGAAAAATAAAATTATCAGAGCTAGAGATAAGTACTAGAAGAAAGAAACACAGGTCTTAGGGTAGAGAATATCTGGATCAGGAAAGGATTCGTGTTTGGGAGATTCAGGAATTGTTCATTTGAGAAACTGACATGTGAGCCAAGACCTGAAGGAGAGGTTACCAGACATACAAAGAAAAATAATAGACCCTTCCGGACAGAGGAAAGAGCATGTGCAAAGGTCCTGAAGTGGGAAAGATCAGGGCATACAGAGGGGACATGAGTAGGTGGGAGAGCGGTATAAGACGTGCTTGGAAAGATAAGCAGGGCTCTTATCATTGAAGGCTTTGTGGCTATGAGGAATGGCAGGTTCTTCATTCTAAGCGTGATGGGAAGCTATTGAAGGAGATGGAGCATTACATAATCTTATTTGTGATTTAGGAAGACCACACTTGCTGATAATGGAGAACAGAACAAGAGATGCAAAGAGGCAGTTAGCAAATGCATCACCATTTGTGTTTGCTGAGATGGAGGTATTTCCTAGCTTCCAAATTCCTGCAGGACATCTCATTTCATCAGATGGGGAGAATACTAAAAAGAAGGAGTCTAGGTTTGACTGTTTGCTGGTTGTTTTCTCCTAATCCCTCCAGGAAATTCCATACATATATTGCTGAGTGAACCATGAAGTTGACCTCACAAATGAGGAATTACATGAGCTTTCTTAAGATGACATATGCTAATATTTCTTTGCTGTTATTGTAGGAGTACCCCTCAATGAGAAGAGGACATTTGCCTTTTTATTCCACCTCTCAACTTTAAAAATTGCCTTTGCCGATCTTTATTTGCACTGACCCAGAAACTAGAGAAGTACAGAGAGAGAGAAACAGTCAACTCTTGTGCTGGGAATGGGGGTGCTGAGACTTGTGCAAGCTCTGCTCTTGCTGCGTGATGTTAGGCAAGATGCTTCCCCTCCCTGAGTCTGCCTTTTCATCGTGTATGTGAGGGCATTCGAAAATAATCTCTAAGCTTATACCTTTATCTCCTAAGAGTCTGTAACTCTTTAGTGTTGGGTTAGAGCAACGCAGAAGAGGTCAGTCATTAGCTGCTGATTTTTCCGAGTGGCAGCCTGGTAGGAAATAGTATTGTGATCCTTTTACTACGTTTTGTGGTTCCTTTACCTGTAAATGCATTTTTCAGTTTAACATGTTGAAAACTCCATTTGGAAGCAGGCAGTTTTCATCTGCTTCCTCTCCACCCCCAGATGGACCGAGCTAAGGTGTCAGAGGGTGATCGCACAGGCCACAGTCACTGCTTGGGTTGCTGCATGGCCTGGCATTCTGAGGCTAAGCATGTCGTTGTGCTGGCTCTCCCCAACACCACGTTAGAGTACAGATCTCTCTTCAATATACCAATTTCCTTTCTTTTGAGTATATGCCCAGTAGGGGGATTGCTGGGATCATATGGGAACTCAATTGTTAGATTTTGAAGAACCTCTAAACTGTTCTCCATAGTGATTGAACTAATTTACATTCCCACCATTCTGTGTGGGTTGCTGGTTTCTCCGTTCTGCTGGATACCTCCTGGATAATGTGATCAATGGCATGGGTTCTCTTGCTGTTCCCACTGCCCACAAATCAAGCTCTTAATAGCCCAATAAAATCATGAGATTTGGGCTAAAAAAGTGATTGCATTGCTCAGATGCTAATGAGACACATATATCTGAAACAACTGATTAAAGACTGTGGAAAGGAGGTCTCGGCACAACATGTGGGGTGGCTAATTTACAAAGGCGAGGAGCATTCCAGATAACAGAATGTCAGCCACCTTTACTTCCTAGGAGACGTATTTGAAATAGGCTGATTTTTCTTACATATTTTCCCATGAATGATTGGGACACCAGTGCGGTGAGTAAAAGCAAGATGGCTGAGTGATTCTCCCATCAGGGTCCTTCTGTCTGCCAGGCTATAGCCAACAAATGTTCCAACTTGGCAGGTCAAATGTCTCCAATACATTTCTAGAATGTGTTGTGCAGTCGATAATAAATAAATGCTAAGATGTGTGATTACATAATAATAGCCACATTCATTCACCTGTCTATCAAAGGAGCCATATTTGAGTTTGAGTTCCCTTCCCCTGGGCCCGTGGAGTGAAGATGGAGCATTAGCTTGTCGTCTTCAACATTCCTAGCAACGCTGGGCTAAGTGCACTGGGGTGGAATGCAGTCCCTTTTGCTTAGTAATCCGTTAGCTAATGGGTGTGAGCCCGTCAATTTTCTATTTATTCCTTAAACCATTAAGGTTTACCTGCTGTGTGTGAGACTACACTTGACAAAAAAGAGTGATAGTTGAAATAAAATAAATATCAAGCCTTACGAGGTCTGACGAGTATTGCTTCCACCATAGCAGGCTTCATGGAAAGGTAAAGGTGAACCAATCTTACAAGTTGACACATGGCATTCTGGGCAAAAGGAGGCAAACAGAACTCTGCTATGTTTCAGTCCAGAGGCATTCGCCAGTGGAGAGGTGTTGTTTGAGAACTGCCATCCAAGTGCCCTCAGTATTTGTCAACAATGCCTGCCTGAGTCTCTTGGAAGCTGGTATCTTTCCTCTCTAGATAAAACTCAAACTCCTGACCAGCCTACACAAGGCTCTGCATAGTCTGGGCCTTGCCACGTGTCTGGCTTTATCTTTCACCTCTCTTTCCCTTGCTCTACTCACACTGATCTTTTTCAGGTCCTTTGTGTATGATATTCAATCTCCCATTAGTGTTTTTCTTGCCTAACTCATCCTCCAGATCTCAGCTTGAACTCCATTTTCTCCGGGGAAGACATCCTTGATCACCCAAGCAGGGTCAGTCTCTAACTCGATACTCTCTTGGTTTCCTGTCCTCCAAACTAGCCCTCAAAACACCTTAATATACTGTAGTTACGTAAATGTCTGATCAATGTTTGGCTGTCTCACTAGGTGGAAAGTTCCTTGAGGGCAAAATCCACCTCTGGCTTTGCTCGCTATGGTTTTCCCAGCACTTACCATAATACCTGTTGAGTGAAGAAAGGAATCAATCTTGAGAGAGCTCCATGTTGAGGACAAATGTGGAGGGACAATGAGGGCTCCTGAGAACTAAACCTTGGCATTTATTGGGTTTTATTCCTTATAGGTGAGGTTTACTGTGTCGTATTTCCATGATTATTTACAATAAATTTTATTTTACTTGATATAGACAGCATTATCCACAGTGAAAACATTTAAGATAGGTATACTGGAAATAATACTGTAGTACTGCTCATCATAACTCAGGCAGAAAGTATTTTCTGTCTCCTGGATTACTTGGTTACTTAGAGTTACTAAGTTACTCTGAGTTACTCAGAAATGGCTCCACTTGCTGATCTTATTCAGATATAATTAATTGGAGCACATATAGGTTTCCCAATGAGTTGTAACTATCCCAGGTCAAGATGCCCTTTACACAAATTATATCAGTGTTTTGAGGCACTATTGAAGGTAAAAATCAAACATTTTCATAATATCCCCAGTACAACCTGTGATTACAAAAATTATAGAATCCTTGAGAGGGAAATCAAAGGGCATCTATTCAGTATTACTAGGTGCAAGAAACAGTTCCAGGTGCTCAGATATGGCAATAAATAAGAATGCTTGCAGATAAGAAAATATGCACATAAAATAATTCCAGAGAGGGAAAAGGGCTATGAA
This sequence comes from Macaca fascicularis, assembly GCF_037993035.2. Lineage (NCBI taxonomy): Eukaryota > Metazoa > Chordata > Mammalia > Primates > Cercopithecidae > Macaca > Macaca fascicularis. Next base: position 165,478,877 of record NC_088380.1, read on the forward strand.
GAAAATAGAAAATGGTGACGTTAAAGAAGGTGACATGAAAGGGACTGTTTTAATTGGGTGTTCAGAGTCAATTATGTTCAGATGGTCCAAATTCTGTCCTAGAGGAAGAATCAGTATGTCAGCTATTACCACAATAATGCTGCCATACCAAAGCCATACTAAGCAAGTCACATGGCTTCCATTCACAGTATATCCATTTTCATTCCATTGGTCCAAGTAAGTCACGTGGCTAGCCTGACATCAGTGGAGTGGGGAACTACATGCTTCACCATAATTCTGCTTCTTTGAAGTGGATCCTTACACAGTTGTTTTCCACAGGTCTTGGCTCTGCCCTCTGGGGACCCTTTCTTTATTTTACCCTTGAGTGAAATAAAATTTTAATTTAGGTACCTCAGGCTCCTACGTGATCTTTCTAGGATCCCTTTGTCCATTTGGAAGAATCGACTAGGCTCTACTTCAGTCCTTTCAGAGGTCTTACCAAAGGGCGTGATGGCCATACTTTTTATTTGGAATATGCTCCTAGGCTGTATCTGAAGGGCCATGTCCTTGTTTTGGTCATTGCCCACAGACTGTATTTTCTTTAAGGATATTTCACTGGATGAAAAGTCTGGAGAGGAGAAACATTATCATTTGCAGGTGTAGTATGTCCCAGATTTTCTGAGTTCTCTATGTACTTTCTAAACTATATTCGTAAACTGGACAGCTCTTTTCTGAGCTCATCTCTTTTATGTAGTACCTTATCAAGTGTGGCTACCTACAGCCAGTTCAAGCTTTTAATATTCCATGTCTAAGTTCAATAGGTACATGTCTTCCTTTCCAGATGAGCACAGGTACTACTTTTACTAAATGTTTCACCATTGAGTGACACAACTCACAATTTTTCTAAACTACTATTGTTTCCTCAACACTCACCACTGAGTTTGAAAACATCTTTTCAGGTTTTTCTTAACAACCATGCCTACTTCTAGGTTTCTATTTCAGTCTCAGTCAGCTATTGCCACAATTATGGCACGCAATATGTCACCTCATAGCTCAAGAATTAACAGTAAGTGTTAATTCTCCAGCTTGCGGATTTGCAGGGCAGTAGGTCTGAGAAACGGCTGATATTGCAGGCATGGCTGGATGATTGCTCCCAGTTGAGGGGCAGCAGAGCTTAGCTCCAGGATGTCACTGTGCTCATATCTGTTTTATGTGTGGACCTTTCAGATCTCAGGTTGGAGTTTCAATAGCTTCCATGGGGAAGCCCTTCTCATGGCTGATCTCTGGAGTGTAAGAACCAGGACAGACTTCACCTCACATCTAAGACTTTTGTCAGTATCTTACCACCTATTCCCACAGGCTATAGCTAGTCCATGGCCAATCCCAGCATCAGTAAGATGAGATGTCCAATATCTTGCCAGTTTCTCTCACAGGACTCTTCCCCATGTGTAATTACATGCGAAGTTACTAATTTGCTTTTGGTTTTATACTGGATGATTGTGTACATCTAATGGCTCTCACACTAGCTCCTAAGTCAACCACTGGCAGATAGTAGCCACTTAACTATCTGGGTAAGTGATAAGTTATTTCATGAGATTTCGCATTCTGAATGCAAATGTTGACTCCTAGCAGTCCAACTTGTAAATGAATTCATCATACCTAAATTACACCTAATTTCATTTCACTGAAACCTGTTACATTTATATTTTTTAATTCCGAAGGGGCTTAGTAGGATCTTGCTACTAAGTGATGTTGGCGCATATGAAATATTTCTTTTTTTTTCTCCTTCCCTGTGCCCCTACATTACCCACCTCTCATCTTTATCCTCTTTCCCAACAGCAGTGCTAAGCCTTTGCCCTGCAAATTTATTGCCTAGAATCTGCTTCCTTCAGCACATGACAATATTCAGACTGATTCTTTATTTTATTTTTATTTTTCTTTTGTCTGGAGTTCCCGGGTACCTTCCCTAGTACTATGCAATATAGAAATATAATAAAAATAAATGATTTGAAGGAGAACTGTTGTTTTGCCTGTGCTTATGACAAGCGTCAGCCACAAACCATCTTTTGGATCCATGTGGAAAGTATTGGGCAAGTCTCCTCCCCGTGTTAAAGGAGGAGTCTGATCTGATCTTCAGGGTGGCACTGTGAATGTTAGGGATACTATACAGTTAACTTTCAAGAAGCATCAAGAATTTGCAAGAGTTTTTTTTTTTTTAATCAAGAAGTCCATCATAATGTTGAGTACAATATCAAAAAATATGAGACAACCTAATGTCTATTGGTTTGAGATCAGCTGAATGTGTTAGGATACACACACACATGACTTGGAGTTGTGGAATGGAATAACAATTTCTGATATTGACAGAGTGGTTAATATGTCCTGGGCACTGAATCACTCCATATGTGACTTATTTAACATCATCTTCTTAGATACCTTTCCACATAAATACTCTTGTTGTCACTTAAAAAAACGAGATGAGTAACTGAGGGCTATAGAATTTGAGTGATGTAAGTCATTTCCATAGATACAAATTATTGGATCAATGCATTCCATAGATATACTAACTACTGTATTTATAGGCATTAAATAAATGACCTTTAAGTTCCAGCGGGGATCCTCTGTTCTTACGCAGGGTTGGTGAGCAATTCTATTTCAGCAGGAGATGATTTCTCCCATATCACATGGCTACTGTGAGAAGTTAACAAACACGTTTCCATAGTTAATAGTATATCCGCTCATCTAAAAGTAGCTGAGTGTGGTGGCTCATGCCTGTAATCCCAGCACTTTGGGAAGCTGAGGTGGGAAGATCACTTGAGCCCAGGGGTTTGAGACTAGCCTGGCAATATCGTGAGACTCCATCTCCACACAAAAAAATTGCTTTTTTAATTGCCTGGATATGGTGGTACATGCCGGCAATCCCAGCTACTTAGGGAGCTGAGGTGGGAGGATTGATTGAGCCTGACAGGTTGAGGCTGAAGTGAGACATGATTGTATCATTGCCACTTCAGCCTGGGAGACAGAGTAAGACCCTGTCTCAAAAAATAAAAATAAAATAAATAATAATAATACATAAAAGTAAGCCCTCAATAAGGGATGATAATTGCCATTAGTATTGATTTCCTGCTTAGTTTTACTCTTCTTCTGGGCTCACCTTAAGTTTGATAAAGCGAATTGGCATTGTACTGGACACAAAGATGTTCTATAATATTCTGTGTTTGTGGAGAATAGCAGGCTCACTGTTGCCCTTTTCAGTTGGGCACTTTGAGCGGTAGTGGTTTGTAGGGCATGTGGTTGTGGGGTAGGAATGTTTTCCTTTGGATTCTAAAGAAGCATGTCGGGAGCCCCAACCTTTCCTCTGATTATGGCTATCTAAAGGGTTGAAGAGAAGCTGACTATGTCCCTAATATTCCATACAATAGATTTATGGGTCAGGTAGGCATTGGGGGAAATGGAAGGAGAGGGGCATTGGAAGAAATAGGATGCTGGCTCTGCTTTGAGAGCTACCAGTGAGCACAATACTCTTCAGCACTGATGCAGAGACAAAAGTGAAGGAAGTGATGATTGAAAGCAGAAAAAGAGGAAATGAGAGAAGGAAGGAGATGAACTGAGAAGGAGAAGAATTCCCCAGGGGAAAATAGATGGTGCCAGCCCTCTAGCCTTCTTTATGTTCTTCCCCTGTGGAGTGACCTGTCGTCTCTATCTGGAATACTTGCTCCTCTTCACTCCCAACTTTTCCTTGCTGACTTGACTCACTTTCTCCAGGTCTTCTCTCAAATATAACCAAATCAATGTATTTGCTGTATGTGCTCATGGTTCCCTGTGCTTGCCTCTCAAAGTAGAACAGATCTGGGATTATTAGTATTACTTATTTTTAGAGACAGGATCTTATTCTGTTGCCCAGGCTGGAGTGCAGTGGCATGATCATAGCTCACTGCATAGCTCACTCAAACTCCTGGACTCAAGTGATCCTCCCGCCTCTGCCTCCTGAGTATCAACAAGGGAATGGACTCTCCCTCCCACAGCCTGCCAAAAGGAATCACAGTTAACCAGTACTGTATCTACCTTTTTTTCCCCTGCTCTGCTAAAGAGGAAAGATGTTCTTGCTGGGAAAGAGACTTGCTAATGTTGGAGCATAGAGAATGATCCCCCAGAGTATGGTGCTTTGGCATGCTGAACAGGATTTTTAAAATTGTGAAGGCCTTAGAAGCTGCCTCAGAAGCCAAAACTTTCTAACTTTATCTATTTGTTCCCCTCCCACCCCACATCCCCTACAAGCACAGAGAGGGATTTTCTCTAGAATTTTCTTATCTGACTAAGGAAACTTCTTTCCAAAAGAAATGCAATTGTCTTAAGACCCACCTGTCTAGGAATCTCATCAAATAACCAGGAAAGATTAACCACCAGAGAAGAGAAGAGGCTAAAAGTCATCACCATGCCCAGGCAGATCTTTATCTCCTCTTCTGAGGGCAGCTCAGAGAGATTATCTGGGAGACCTTATCTGCACAGTAAGGCAACCTTTGTTCACAATGCAGTTTTGCCCCTCACCTTCCAGTAAATTGCAGTTTTATAAGACAATCAGTTACAAGATAATGTCTGCCTCCCCAGTCTATTCATTTTCCCTAAAAATTATTTACTGTCCTCATAAGATTACCCATAGTCCTTCATTTCCCTACCCCCTATGAAGAGGGTATTTAAGCTACAGCCATCTGGCCCTTCTTTGAGCCTCATATTTGCAGAGCTCCAGGGTCCCTGTGCAAGTAACTAAGTTTGTATGCCTTTTCTCCTATTTGTCTGTCTGTGGTCGGTCATTTCAATGAACCTTCAGAGAAGGTGGAAGAGAAGTTTTCTCTCTGCCCTTACAGTAAAAAATAAAACAATAAGAGAGATGGAAGAAGAAGGAGAAGGCAGAAAGAAAAATCATAGAAACTTGGAATAGAGCAGGGGTTTTTTGGTCAGATGGATTGGAGAAAGTAGTATCTGGCTAAGATGAGAAGTGAGGGAAAAGATAACAGAGGAAAGATCACTTTACTAGGTATTACTGTGGGCTTTATATTTAGATTCCTTTAAGAACTTTTGATGGGTCTAAATAAGGAATTTGGTTCCCTTTTAATTAATTTTGGCTGTTGAGCTAGGCTCGAATTTATGCAGAGATAGAGTCACATGCTCACTCAGATATGTTAGGGTTACAGAGCATTTTATCATAGTATCTAATTATATGTTTGTGTGATTGAGTCACGTCTCTATCCTCCTTAGGCGTAACAATGAAGGAAATAGGTCTATTTAAGACATAAATCATATTCCCAGCCCTTAGCACAGAACTTGACACAAAGATGTTCAGTAAGGAGATACAGTGTAAATAAATGCTTCGGAGAAGGCCATGGGTAATGCCTGTTTCTCATTCATTTCTCCTTGCTTTCCTGGCAGAATCCCATCCATATCAATGTTATTGAATGAATCGCCCTCAATGGGTCTCCTTCCTTTGTGTTGACATTTCATCAGGGTCTTTGTGGAGTACTAAATTTTCCTTATAAGATAATTCCCAGTGCAGGATATTTCCTACAGAAGGCCAACCACCAGGCCTGTGGTTAATGCCAGGGCCCAGAACGTTTGTTCTTAATATAGAATGTGAAAATTCTACAATCAGTGGGAAAAATGTATGCTAAGTAGATAAAAATCAGTCCCACTGCAGCATAACTCTCCAGAGAGAAGAGATAAAACTGCTTGATGCTTAAGTTAAAAAAAAAAAAAAAAAAGTAACAAAGTGTTTCCAGCTCCGGAAACTGAATTTCATTCCTAATGTAAATACAGAAGCCTCTGGAGAAGAGGATTATATTTGGAAGAGGGAAGGGAAGCAAAGGCAATTCGAGGAAGGGACTTCTTTATTGAGTGCCAGAGCAAGGAAACAGCTCAAACAGAGACATCAACCATTTCTTTACCAGCAGTCACAAAACTGAGCTTTATCTTGACTTTTTCATCTCCCTCAAACCCAACATTGAATCAGTCACCAAAGCCTGATGGTTCTATTGCCTACATATTTTTTAATCCTATTTTCCTCCTTTTTCTTCTCCTACTCCAAGCTGTTCATTCCTTGCATGCACAACTGCAATGGCCTCCTAGTGTCCTCTATTTTCCCTCTGTCTCCCTCCGACTTGTTCTTTTTGTAGCAACCAAGACGATACTTCTAAAATATAAATTGAGATCCCTTGTTTACAACATGGAAGACTCTCCACTCTTCATCATTACAATAAACATATATTGTAATATGAATAATGAGAAAGTATAAATGAAGAAGAGAAGATAGCAGACGTAGACAACTCTTTTGAGATTTGCTATTAACAGGAGCAGGAGGGCTGTGGCTAGCTTACAAGCCAAGTGAGGTCAAATCTTTTTTTCCTCAATGGGATCACATTTGTAAGCTGGTCTGAATGTAACATTGAGGAAAGAGAATGTAATGGTTCTGGAGAGAGGAGATAATCTTGGGAGCAAAATTCTTGATGACATGAGTGATTTTGGAGCATGCTAGGGCAGGTGTGGCTCTGAACATGGTGTGTTGGAAAGGGTCCACTTCACTGAAAGTATACTTAAAAATGGATTCATTCATAAGGGTCTTTCTGCAAGGCAAACAGAGTTGTTGTTGTTGTTGTTTTTAAAAACTGACCTATACTTGCACATTGAATACAGCTACTGCAGAAGACGGGATTTTTTTTCACAAGCACACGATTCCAATTTTCCATATTCCTATTTGGATATATGGTAATAATTTTTTTTCTCATAGAGTCAGCTGCCAGGGCATTGACCAGCACCTGCCATGACCTACTTTCCCTTATATGTTTGGAGAACTCTTATCCTGTAGACCACCACTGGAGCATCCTCTTCTTTGCAGTCTTCCTTGATCTTCAGGGAGAGGACACATCATTATGACTCTCAAATCAGGCTGTGTGAACATCACCGTTCGTAATGTATCTTTTGGTCAGAAGTCTGAAACTGACACCCTAGGGGATTCTGGACTTTGTTTGGCCAAGCCAGTGTTTTTAAAACACTGTTTTTAGATAAGTTGCCAACATTTTAAAAATGAAAATTTTATGCCAAATTTTTAAATAATCTGGTAACATATCTGGCATTCTTGAGAAATGAAAGATGGGCAACACTGGGTCCGTCCACACTCTCACATGGGAGCAATCACCTGGAGCAAGTGGGATTCTCACTTTGGACAGAGCATGCACTTGCCAGTGGCCCCAGCCCTCCCACTGTCCAGTTGTTTTTACCTCTAGTTCACTCCCTTGTTTTGTTTTGTTTTGGTTTTGTTTTTTTTTTTGAGATGGAGTCTCACTCTGTCGCCCAGGCTGGAGTGCAGTGGCACTGTCTCGGCTCACTGCAGGCTCCACCTCCTGGGTTCACGCCATTCTCCTATCTCAGCCTCCCCAGTAGCTGGGACTACAGGCGGCTGCCACCATGCCCAGCTAATTTTTTTTGTATTTTTAGTAAAGACGGGTTTTACCATGTTAGCCAGGATGGTCTCGATCTTCTGAGCTCGTGATCCACCCGCCTCGGCCTCCCTAAGTGGATTACAGGCATGAGCCGCTGTGCCTGGCCCACCCCCTCATTTTTGCGTAGCCCCTATGAACAAATACGCGGCTGTGAGTTTGTAAGCCTCAACAGAGGCCCTACAGGCAGGAACTATGGCCCGTTTGCTTAGTGTACCTGGTAGCTAGTACAGTATCAAGCACATGGTAGGTGCTCAGGACATGTTCTGAATTGAACTCCCAAGCCCCACAAGTCTCATTGTGTACATCCGCACACTCCACTCACATAGTCTTTTTGTTCCTAAATGTACCTTATGTGCCCCAAAGCTCAGTGTTCTTACGCCTCCCTCCTTTCCTCTGCCTAAGGTGCCAGGCCCACCAGGTTAGCTCCTGCTGAGCTTATATACCTCAGCTCAAATGTCACTTTCTCTAGGAGCCTTTCCCAGCACTTCAGGTTAAATCAGATCCTGCTGCAATGTACCTTCAGAGCATTCTAGACACTTTCTTCATTACCATTATTAGTTTGTTACAGGTATTTGAGTGGTTGCTTAACGTTCATTTGCCCCACTCAAGTATGAGCTCCAGGTGGGTATAACATCACCGTGGCCCACTGATGTATCCACCATGTCTTGCCTAGTACCAGAGGCATAGGAACACACAAAGTTTACAGGCATGAGTGAATACATGAACGATCGAGTGAATGAGCACTTCCAAGAGGTAGCCCCTAAAGATCGTAGAGGCCAGCGTGTCAGAGGTATGGACGTCAGCTGTGCTCTGTGGAGCATTGTGGCACACCTGTCACAGCCTGGCCAACCATTCTAGCACAATTCGAATATTAAGTGTGTGTTTTCTGAGATGGTGTGCATCCTGAGGAGAGGGGCCTCTTCAATCTTTATCTTCTGCATCTAATATAGGAAACTATATCAAACACAGAATTCAAAAGAAACATATATTGAATGGCCAAACTTTTCAGCAAGAATTCTGTTTCTTTAAAAATGATGGCAGCTTCTCTAACTTATATATCACACTCTTTCATTACTCAAATCGGGCTTTATTCCAAAGCCGAAACAGTGCTCACCACACTTGACTGTGTTGCTGCCATCCTATCAGCTCTGGCCATCAAGTTTCTGTTGGTCTACAGCCTATTTGCTGAGTTTTTGAGGCATTTTACAAGTATCATTAACCTCATCATGTTCAAAAACTGTAAAAGTAGGAAAATCATTGAGTGTGCATTTAAAGAGATTCATGATTATGATGGAATTCAAAGTGAAACAATTTTACATGAGTATGTACCTATCTGGTATTTGTGGAATGTTTCACTCCTGTCCAATAGGAGAAGTACCTTATTCATGTGGGGTTAAAAAATATTGATCACAGAAGGCTCAGTTCACACATGCCTCCTCCTCAATGAGCCAGGGCACATAATTAGTTGACCAGAAGACTTGCTGGGATTAATTAGCACTGTGTGTGAAAAGCTTGGTTCAGACTTGTAGCACGAAGGATAGGGGTTCTAGAATGGCCGCTTCCTGGATTCACAATTCAATCACGCAGGAGGATCTCAGTGCTTGGCTGCTGGAGTTGGGGGCTCTTGGCTCCTTTGTGGACCAGTGCGGGCATGTGCACGTCCAGCTACCGCCGGCAGAGGGCAGCAGTACGCTGCGAGTGTTTAATTTGCATCCCAGATTAGCAAATCCCCAAGGACCTACATAAGAAAGAGGGTGTCCCAGGACTACCCTAATTCCTTTTCACTGGGTGTCAAGACTGATCTGAGTCATTGCAAACACAGACCTTTTATATTATGTTGGACTTTGGCTCATCTGAAATAGAGAAATGAATACACAACTAGGAGCTGCCATCACAGACAGGAAGTAACTTTAATTAAATATTGTGAAAGTTGAAAAGTTTTTACAGCTTGAATTTTTGCAAAAAAAAAAAAAAAAATTATAACAATCTCTACAGTAGTTAGGTTCTCTAACAATTGAACTGTACAGTGTGTGTCTATTCAAAAACTTTTGATAAGAAGGTGAAAGGTTAGTAGATTTAGAGATGACTTCATTTAAGCTGCATCCTAGTACAATGTGAGGCCAGGGCAATGTTATGCAATCCAGTCATCCAGAAGCTGTATTTTTCCCCCAACACTGAAATCTTAATTTAATTCTTCATTTCATTTTCTTCTTAAAGCCATATTCTGTATTTAGGGGAACATCTTTTATTTGTGAAACTTTTCTGGAGAAGAAAGAGGATCAGAGGGCCAGAATGTCTTTTCATCTAATCAATAGAAATAGAAGCAACAAAACACAAATTATACACATTTTAAAGGCTCTTTGGACTTTCAAGAAGAGTTCTAACCACTTCACATGGCTGACAGATGGGTAGCGTCTGTTGTCAAGGTCTAAGCCGGACACCTTCCCGACTGACCGTTCATTCCTTCAGAAACAGCTAAGGGGCTCACCAGACAAAATATGGCTTTAACTTGTGTACATCTTCAGGCCAGCGCTTACTACGCAAATTCAGATAACCTTTCTGAGTACCGAGAAGCAATGCGTCCACCTTGCTTACGTTTTCCAGTTTTTTAATTATTATTAGTCATCATTATTATTTCTCACCATGAAAAATCAGCTTTCCTCCCTCCCTTACCCTCCCACAACTCCCCTCCCCCACCCACCCCAACCCATAAAAATCGCACTCTGACAGTCTAGTGAAAACCATTGCAAAATCCATATGGGGGCATGCACAGTTGCAGCATTGTTGTAAATGATTTCTTGCTCTACTAGAAAAAGTTACATTGTCTTAAGGTAACAAAAACAGTTCTTTTGTGCTTTTCGATTTGTTTTTTTTTTTTTCTTTTTTTCTTTTTCTTTTTTCTTAGAATGTTCGTGATGACTGACAGTTCTGGTGCACAGTTACAATGTACAAGTGAAATGAATATGATTTGCATTGTTAAGGCATCCAATCTGCTGGTTTATATTTATGTGAAAGACAGAGGAAATATACAAGCAGACTTAAGAACGAAAGTATGTTCATTGATTTCTATGAAGTTTCTCCCTAGAATTTAATGCACAAAATGCGTCACTCCAAAGGGAGATATTCCATGCATATTAATAGAGTAAAACAGCATTAGGGTTGTTTTGTAAGCTTCCAAAGCAAAGGATACATTTTTTTTTTAAATCTACTGAACTAAATACTACAAGAATAATATGCTACTTTTTTTTTTGCCATATATTGGAAAAAACTTCTTAACTTACAAATAATACAAAAATAGACAATGACTTTTGGGTGGAAATTTAAAAAAACTGAAGCATGGTTTATAACAATACTAAAAATAACTATAAATGAAATGTTTAAAAATCACATTGAAACAGCTAATACAAGTGTAGGTGACCAAACAAATACGCACTTTTCACATAGCAAACATACACAATAAAATAAATTGGGGGTGGGAGGAAGAGGAAGAAGGGAAAAGCAATGTACAAATTCGAAAGATAAATACATTATTTATATGGATATTTTACAAAATCCCCTTTAAAACAAAAAGCCTTTTAATTAACTTTGCAAGTATGTGCAAGCTAAAGGTAGTGAGCTTTTTTTTTCTTTGCAAAATATGCAGTAAAATCTTTTTGTGATATTGAAAAAAATGTCTTAAGACATTAAAATGTATAAATAGAACAACAACTTTGGCAAAAAAAAATCACAAAAAAAAATCTACAGTATTTATAACTACATACAAAAACACAAGAGCAAAGAAAAAAATATCAGGCAAATGCATCCTCAGAGCTTTGCTGCATCTTTGCTATTAATTGTTATTTTTAAGAACACTTCCCAGATAACGAGAGCAAAAATTCCCATAGAACAGAAAACTATGTTTTGGAGGTCTCAACCTTCCTTTCCTTTCCCCGTTCCCTTTAACTCTTAATTCCAAAGCACTTAACCTGTTGTTTTAATCTATTATTTTACAAATGGTAAGGGTCGACTGATAGAGGCAGTATCTTGAATGGGAAAATCGAAATACCTGCCACGTTGCTTTTGTCAACTTTTGGAAGATAGGTATGAAGTCGGCATTTAGGACGAGTAAACTTTAAACTTGCAAATGGGGGAGTGTACGTGAGGTTTTGGCTTGTTAACTGGAGGGCAGAGTGTGGAATTCTGTGCCTGGACCCTGTTCCATGAAGTCTCAAAGGAGATTCTCACACAGTATGTGTGCCACCAAGCTCTCGAGAGGCCATCGGCTTCAGAAGAAACTGACTTAAGTAAAAGGAGAGAATGAGATCAGATTTAAATATGCAGTTTTAACAATCTGTCTAGAGGCACTGGATTTTCGAGTAGAGGGAAAAATGTGATCACTTACATCGTGTTTTAACTTTCCAGGCTGCATTTATTTACACAGTTAATTAAGACAACAATACAAAAGAGAGAAATAAGCTTGCACTGCTAAGGGGTGGCATGTTAAGTTAGATATTGAAAATGCACTGTCTGAGCTAACTACCATTTGATATGCTTTAAGGCGCAAAAGCCGACCCTTAGTTTTTCTAAAAAATCTAACTGGCATTCCTATTCTGTCCCATACAAGCTTTTTTTTTTTTCTTTTTTTCTTTTCTTTTTTTTACTTTTTTGTAAATATCACCACTTCATTCTTCCTTTACACAGCTTTAAAAACATCATAAATTAAAACATGAAGTCTTATTTATAGTGTCCCTTGTATACAGCTTTACGGTTTATAAAAGACAAATGATTGCAGAATTAAGCTTAAAAAAAAAAAGAGAAAAAGTGGATTTGCTTTTGTCAATACAGAATAAATATATCCCCCAAATACTTGGGAGGTACAACTTTAACCAACACTCTGCACTTGCAGATCCCTCTTCCAATTTCAGTATTTGCAAGGTCGGTGATTTTGTTTAAAAATCTGCAGTTATTGTGATTCCTCTTAAAAAGGCCTGAGTTAAAAGTTCCACTCTGGGACTTGTATCAGATTACTCTCTGTAGCAGAATCCAACCTCTTCATTAATACAATTCTTCAAGGCAATTCTTTCACATAGGAGGAACAATCATGCCAGATATCGCTATGGAAAGAGAAGACAGAAGTCAATGGTTTTTTTTTTTTTTTTTTGCATCCAAACTTCTCACTGAGAAAAGTAATAAAGATTAAAAAAAAAAAAAACAAACCCCACACACAACTATGTTGTTTAAATATTAACCACAAATTTGCTCTGATCTTCTCTGGAATGAGTTTTCGTTATAAAATATACGTGTGCTTTATTAAAAATTATAATAAATCAGCATGGGCATGTGTCTTTAAAAGAACAAAATATCCTAAACATCCCTCCAAATCTGATTTCAATTTTAAGGCATAACTGGAAAGTTGCATAGTTTGAATACCACTGCGAAAGTTGCAGCTTCGAACCTTGCAAAGTAGTGAGAATTTTCAGTTTGTCATTCTTTTTTCCCTCCCCTTCACATCCAAAATAGAAAGAAGTGGTCCATCCGAACTGCATTCAATTTCTACAAAAAATATGGCTCTCTCTGTCCTCTGTATTAGCACAAAAACTGAGCCACAAAGCAGAAATCTTGAATGCCTTTGCTTAGATCCTTGAGCTGGGAGAAGGAAATGCCAGCGACAGCAGGCCTTGTTCACTGGGAATATAAAGTTGGGAGAAAGCATAGCTGGGAGGAGAAGACAGGTTTGCATGAAACTACAGAATGTCTTCCATATCACGGCTTCACTCAACGTTTTGGGTATGATCTGACCATATTTCCTAGAAAATTGTAGCCTGGGAAAGCTGGAATGAGATCCTGGGGAAAAAAAAAAAGGCTGTTTGAGGTAACCAAAAATTGTTGAAAGCGTTCAGAGCTAGGAGGTCGCAGATGGTGGTATTTAGAGAACACAGAATCAGATAGGCCTGAGTCCCACCTCTGGTTTTTCTGCTATGAAGCTCAGCTTCTGTAGCTAGAATCACAGCAACACTTAGGGTTATTGGAGAGGTGAATAAAATGATATATGCAAAGTGCTTAGCCTGGGTTCAGCTCCTAGTGAGGACCTGATAGAGGTTAGCTGCTGGGATTTTTAACCCACCACTTCTGCTGCTAAACTAGCTGTGTGACCCTGTGTTAATTGCTTAACTTCTCTGGGCTGTATGTGCTCTTATATCAAATAGGCACCATCCCATGTGGCACACTTTGTGTGATTGGTGGGAAGAATAAAAGGATAACTGTAAGAAAATTAAAACAGGGTGGCAACTTTGAAACATGTCAAGGTGAGAGAGATGCTGCCATTATAAGCAAGGGGCAGGCGTCCCAATGACGGTTGAGTGTCTTGTCAGGCAGAGTCATTGTTTTCTTTTTATGGCAAATCTAAATGTAAATTAATGTTGTTTTCAGTGATGACTGCATCTAGGAAGTGGCCCTCTTCGTTTACTAATGATCATGTCTGGAAGAATGTGCCTTTTAAAAACAAAAAACAAAACAAAACAAAACCCCACGAATCCCAGTACCACAAATCCTGCAAGTGGATACAGGGAGGCCACCCGGGGCTCTTAGCCCTGAGACCCCCACGTTCCTCCAGCTTCCCTACCCCCACCCCTGGCATTTTAGATTCAATTAAAACAAAAACCAAAAAGTATTTTGCCAAACACTTTTTCCGTTAATTTTTAAACCCATCTGTATTCACAAGGAAATTCAATCCACATGTTTCTGATTCATTTACACGTAAATCATCCAAATGTTGTTTTGCAAGAGCCGTTTTGCAGCCCAAAAGCTCCTGGAGTCCTTTCCGTAAGCCCTCATAAGCCTTTTTTTCTTAGAAACAGGAAGTTGTCTTTTGCCAAATGCCGACCAACTTAAACCCCCGAAGACTTGGGATCAGTTGGAAATGCAGTCCCCCTAAGATTCAAGTGAGCCCTAGGTTTGACTGAAACCAGGAGCTCAGTATTTCAATCCAAGCCTTAACTGGAGAATTCGAGATGCTATCGCTCCAAAGACAAGGAGGCGCAAGGGGGGATCTTTGCTGTGTGACAGCCCAGCATGGCTCTGCCTCCCCAGGGATCTTTTCATCCGGGCTGCAGGTAGGTCCAGGCAACTTTACTAAAGGCAGCAGGAGTTTTAAGCCTGTAGCAAAAGGTGCAAGTCTACATTTGCTTTCCACCAAAATCTATTCTGCATGCCTGGCATTGAAGAGCAGTTCCCTATAGTATAGTCACACAACTCAGGCAGTATCAATATGATTCAAAGCAAAGGAAAAAGCTAATTTGGTTGGTGGGTCCAGCCAACATTTATCAGCTGGACTGTGAAAACATCCCATTTGAATGACCAGAATTAAAAAAAAAAAAAAAATCGAAGCAGTCTTTTGGTACCCAAATAAGTGTTAGATCAACTAGATTAAGCCTCCACTTAGGGCCACATTAAAAGTTCTAAAGCAAAGCTAACTGATGTGCCAGTTCATAGCTAACAGCACTTTTTATTTTGGACTACTGGGGCTGCAAACTCCAGCACCCCAAGAGCCCAGGCTGCGAACAGGAGTGAGCGAATCCCCTGGGTGGGGAAGTGAGGATGGAGGTGATGATGCCAAGGGCATGCCTGGGCAGTGACTCAGCTCCCACCAAATGCCACTGGGCAGGAATGCCTGCTCGCAGCCACTGATACTCTCAACCGTTTCAAGAGAAGCTGGAGATGTAGAATTTGTTTTTTGTTTTTTTTTTTTAAATGAAATAGTCAAGTTTATACATGATAGCAAAAAATTGAAATTAATGATATATGGGTCTAGTGGGTGGGTTTGGCCCTCTCCTACTTTCCTACTTCACCTTCATCGGCCCACAGACTTCTCTGAGCATCTGATGGGAGCTATGGAAACTCTCTTCAAAAGAAGTTGTGATGTCTTAGTACAAGGTGCTAAGTGTCCTCATGAGGAATTTTCATGTACCTCACTTGAGCAAGACAGCATGCCACAGCATTTCTGGAACATTCTCAGACCAATGTTGTCCACACCCAGAATTTTGCATGTAACATCAAAGCGTTACGGTTCTCTGAATCCCAATCATGACTTTCTAAACTCCAAGGGCAGAACCCTTGCTGTTGAGTAAATTATGGGAAAAGGTCCCTGCCTGTGGCTTCTAAGCCTAGATACTGCCAAAGAGGCCCTTTTAATAGAGAAACTCACTGCACAGCTGCCTGAAGATCTTGAGTTTTAGGAGTTGTTTTTCTTATATCTGTGCTGCAATTTGAAGATTCATTATGTGGGTGAGAGGGATGGGTGTCTGGAGCTTGGAATGTTCCAGAAATGCCGTTGGCATGCTTACTTGCCCAAGCGGAGTGCATAAAGATTCCCATGAGGACACCACCCTCTCAACACCATGTGCCAGGACATCACAAGACCATGGTGGCTCTGCCATTTTCCCCAGCAGCTGGATGATCATGTTCTCTGACGGAAGCTCGGAAAACTATTGCTTTGAGAGGCAATGCATTTTTCATTACTGTTTCTACATTTTTGATAAAAAACAAAGACAAAACAAAGTTCTGCAGAGCTGGGAGGGTTTGGAGAGGGTGGAATGTGGTCTTCCCCAAACCACCACATGTGTAAGAATTATGAGCTAATCACTCGGGAGGCTGAGGCAGGAGAATGGCATGAACCTGGTAGGCGGAGCTTGCAGTGAGCCGAGATCGTGCCACCACACTCCAGCCTGGGCTACAGAGGGAGACTCCGTCTCAAAAAAAAAAAAATTATGAGCTAATCAGGAACAGCGGGGTAAGTGAGTGGGTAAATCTTGCACCGACTGAATATGTGCATGGAAAAAATGACAATTCCATAGGATTTGGTCCTGGGCTGCATGATATCTAGGGTTGAGAAGAGCCAACCTGAGCTTCAGCAAGGTGGAAAAGAAAAACATCAGTATATGGATACTATTTTTGTGAAATTACTCTGGCCTTTTTGTTAATTTTTAATGCATAGACTATCCAGGACATGGCTAGGGTTTGGAATCATTACATCAGTGGGGGTTCCAATGGCATGGGACAGCCTTCTTGGGGATGCCTCTCTCTTGAATAATGAAGTCCTTTGAGGCCTCAATTGCCTGAAACCCAAGCTCTAAGCAGCATAAGCTTCAGGAGAAGGGAACAGGACATCTCCATGGACAAAGACTGAGCATAGTTGGTGACTCAAGTCTTTGGCTCTGGAAAACACACACAGTTAGGTAGTCTGGGACCAGGATTTACCAATTGCTTCACCTGCATAAGAGCAGAAAGAGGTATCTCTGCATTTTTCTTTTTAAATCTAAAATATAGTTGCATTTTCCAAAGTTTTTCATATGACATTAAGTGTTCTTAACATGCAGAAGAGGACTCTGTATGTCAAAATAAGTTTGGCAAACTAAATGACATAGTCATTTTTATTTAACTGCAGGATGCCCCAGAGACTTTAATTGTGGATGTCCAAGATAGTGATCCAGGGAGCACCACATTCCAAATTGTTTTGACTACCATATTTTTATTTTTTAACAGGACATTTTGTGAGTCTCCAGAAGTCGACACTAGAGTTGCTTTAAAAACAAAAACAAAAACAAAAAAAAACAAAAAACAAAAAAAACAAAAAAACCCACAACTCAGATATATGGTAACTTTTTCAAACATTTTATCTACCTGGGAGAGAAAGCCAGCTGGAATCATGATAGAATCTGTGAATCCTACTGTTCACACCACACGTTATCCAGGACACGTCTGCCTCTGCTTCTTGGCTAAGGTTGTCTTCAGTCCTTCTGCTGAAAGTGCTCCTTGCCCCCATCTCCCTGGGCCTGAATCCCACTTGCTCCTCATGGAGGCAACCTGTTCTGAATTCTCCTTCATCTTTCCTTCCTCTGTACTTCCACAGCTGGGTGCCCAGCCTTTCCCAGACAGATCTTCCTTATTTACTTTGGTGCCATGTCTCCCCTAATACAGGGAAAGATTTTATGGGCAGAATTTTGTAGCCCTTATGGGCCTAACCTAGTGGCTTGAATATAGAAACGTAATATAGCATAGTGGCTTAATATAGTCCAGTCAATCTGTCTGGGCTTAAATCCCAGGCTTCCTTGTTTGCTAGTTGTGTAAATGGGGACAAGCCAACTTAGCTTCAGTCTCAGTTTCCACATCTGTATAAGAGGGACAATAGACAGGCTACCTTAAGGGTGGTTGGGAGCCAGGCTGGGAATAAGCCCTCCTAGTCGGTGGCTGTGTTCACCATTATCACCACCATGTGACATTGCAGTGCTTAGTTCTTGGGGAATAAACATGCATGTAGTAACCACAGGAGACTAAGGGAGCACTGATGGGGAAGAGGTCTTTTAGGAGTCGGCTTTAAAAAAAAGAACCATGTACAATTAACAGAGTGGCAGTTGGAGGTAAATAGGCCTTGAAAACATTTAAATGGCCTAAACGTGGCACCTCTAATCTTGTTTACATGGGCAATTTGCTTAACCAAGACTTCCTAGTCACTTGCCCTGTCTTAATGATCACAATTCTGAACTAGGTGGGTCCCAATGAAGTAGGTGTTACTGTAACATTGAAAAGGAAAAAGGTGTAATAAAACACTTCAGGGATCCTTACACCGATTCCATAACCTGCCTACATCCATTTTTTTTCCTGGTAGAAATAGAGTTTGGAAAGTTAAAGATGAAGTAATTCTCTGAATGTCACCATTCTCAGGGAAAACTTCTGTGGCGCAAGCAAGAGTGCCCTGAAAAACTGGTGCTGTTCATCTAAGACTGGGTCCTCTTTGCCCTGCTGGAGATTGTGTGCAGAGGGTAAAGAGGCAAGTCCCAGAGTGTGAGCCCCACCTGCCAGCCCAGCACCTGGGGTCACAGTGGGCAGAAAGAAGAGCTTAAAGTGAGATGTTTACATTAATTTAACTATTCGTATGTCTGTCACTGACATATCAAAAGTAGGAATATTTGGTATACGACAGTATGAGCAAAACATACTGTAAATATGTTTTTTTCTTTTTTTTCTCACCATGAAAAATCAGCTTTCCTCCCTCCCTTACCCTCCCCCACCCACCCCATTTTTTTTTCTTTTTCTTTTCTTTCTTTTCTTTTCTTTTTTTTTTTTTTTTTAAATAGAGTCTTGCTCTGGAGTGCAGTGGCGTGATCTCGGCTCACTGCAACCTGTGTCCCAGGTTCAAGCGATTCTCCTCCCTCAGTCTCCCTAGTAGCTGGGACTACAGGCCACACCACCAGGCCCGGCTAATTTTTGTATTTTTAGTAAAGACAAGGTTTCGCCATGTTGGCCAGGCTGGTCTCAAACACCTGACCTCAGGTGATCCACCCACCTCCGCCTCCCAAAGTACGGAGACTACAGGTGTGAGCCACCATGCCCAGCCCATTCTTTTTATAATTGTTGTTTCATCATGCTCAATAGTCAGGGCATGGGATAGGGGAAAATTCAGAAAAGTCCCCTTGACATTTGTTCAATCAGAAGGAAAGGGCAATGTCGTCCACAACAGTGAATCCAGCAAGAGGTGTGTCCCTGAGTCAGACCTCAAACCTCCCACGCTGTGGCCTTGTGTTAGGAAAGGTGACCGAGAGGCACAGACTCGGCGGTTATTCAGAGAAATGGGGACAGTCTCTGTACTTTGGGGATCTGTAATTGGGTAAGAAGTGGGTTAGAAAATCCCTGGGAGAACAAATGTACAAACTTTGTCTGAGTCGCTGTCCTGAAGCCACTTCATCATTACTTAAACACGCACATACCCTCATCCAGATCCTGGCTTTCAGGTGATAACCAGATCTCCTGAAACCCAGGAAGTCATAAGATCTGGGCCCAGCCCCTGTTTCCAACCACTTCCTGCTTCCTCCTAGGACCACAGGGCATGAGAAGACATCGGGCCTCCTGGGAGCTGCCCACTTCTGTCACTGTTGGCCTGTGATACAGCCACTGACCTTCCAATAGCGGGGGCCTGTTCTTCTCTAGTGCTTCCCCTCAACTGCTGATTATAAACCCCATCATATCTGGTTCTGATGTCAAATCTATGTTTAGCAAGGGCTGAGATTGGCAGCTCAAGAATGGTAAATTTCTGCTTTCCATATGTATGATCATTATTTAAACCTATTATAAGTTATGTTCGCTCAAGCATTATATCCCTAGTTTGCCAGCTGGAGGTGTACTGAGGGTGACAAAGCATTATTTTTAGCTGAAAGAGAATCAGATTTGCAGGAATGGGTGGCTCTACTTTGTGGGGGTGGGCATTTTCTATCATGAGTAATATTGCCTGAAATGTAGTTGCACAGGCAGGCTTTTTTTTTTTTCCTCTTTCCTCTAAGAAGATGGATTTGCCACTGTGTGTCAGAGTGGGGAAGAGCAGCGTGCTCTGTGGGGCACTGAGTCTGGCTGTGCTGGGAAGATTTGCAAGCAGGGTTCTGGGGAGTATTTTGAAGAGTCCTTCTGGAGGCAGAAAGACAATGTGATCGGGTGCTCAGGCTCTGGGGTCACATGGCTTGGGTTCCAGTTTAGCTGTACTATTTACTAGCCATGTGACCTGGATCAAATTGAGCCTCAAGTTTCCCATCTGTACAATGGGACTAGTGCTGACATCATAGGGTCTTCAGGAGAATCACTATATGCTTCCCACAGTGTAAAGCATCCAGCACACAGTATGTGTAGACAAGTGTAAATATGCATGTACTTTTACATAAGAAACAGGGCTGAGACATCCCAGATATGTGCACTGCCGTCCTCATCCCTCCCTGACTTCCAGGCTGACCTCCATCAGTGAGGTGCTGGCCACCAAGGGAAGGCACTGTGGGAACCTTTGTATGGCTGGGCTTAAGGGCACAGACTCTGATGGGACTTACATTCATCTCCACCGTTTAACCGACTATGTCTGTGGTCAGATATTTACCCTCTTTAAGCTTCCATTTTGTCATCTGCACAATGAAGACCATAATAGCTCTCATACTTTAGGAAGATGTGAGGATTAAATGCTATAAAATCTGCTCCGTGCATAGGATGGCTCCAGATACACTGTTCAGTGCTCAATAAATGGTGGTCGACGAGTTTATTAATCTTATCTCCCTACCAGCTGCCTTAGGAATCCTAACTATGTCTCTTTTACCACCACTGAGTAAAAAAGTATTTAGGAGATGAATGTTTGAGTCTGAGTTTGAAGCCAGCTTCTGCCGTGTATCAGCTGTTAAAAGTCAGGCAATTTTGTGACCTCTCTAACCTTTAGTTTTCTCATCTGTCAAGTAGGAGATATGAGTACCTACCACACAATCCTGCTGGGGGCAATGAATGGGGTTGTGCAGGTCTCAACATATGACACACAACACAGTGCTGAGCTCATAAGAAAAATGTTAGAAATGGTGTGCTCAGTTTTAAAAGGTGGGTAACTTTTTATTCTTAATGAATGAAAAGGCCATCTCAACTCTTAGCAACTATTTTATTTTCCATATTCAATGGTGAGAAAGTGATTGAACAATTTTAGTATGAACCAGAATACTCTAGTGGTATTCTGGGGTTTCTTAATCCCAGTAGGAAGTCTTTGACCTTTGGTTTATGATGCTCTAACTTCAGGGCTCTGATCAAGTTATGGCTCACCCCCTCCCTGTTATCAGCCCCGCACACGTTCACTCTGACACAGGCAACAGGAAGGGAAGGTTGAGTGACCTACTTCAGGAGAAGGCCAGTCCCGGGAGAGACCCTGCACTGGAGAACTTGCTAGAGTCCACAAAAGACTGATCTGATAATGGCGACCACAGGGAGTGAAAGAGGAGAAAAGAGAAATGATGCTGTTAGTCAGTAGAAACAGTATTCCCAAGCAAATCCCGGGCCTGAGCTGAATTGCTGAAGTTGGAAAGAGGACTTCTTGAGCACCTCCAGCAGAGGAGAGATGAGTATGGCCAAGGGCCAGGGCTGAGGAGAGCAAACACAAAGGAACAGAAGAGATGAGGGCAGAGAGAATCAGGCAGGGTCCAAGGCTGATTCCCTCGGCAATGGTGATGCATCTGCTTCAGGCCCTGGGAGGGTGAAGTTAGGGCACTGGATCTGGATTGGCAGGTGGGGCCTGGGGCTTACCTTGCAGGCTGTTCCCGTTGGTGCTGGTGCAGGTGGGAGGCGGGGAGGTCTGGGGTCTGACGACTGGTGCAAAAGCACTCTTCTGTTTCACGGCTGAGACCATGTTGGCTGGTGAAAAGGAGAAGATGCCCGAGGAGCTGCTGCAGTTGGAGGGGAGACTTGTGGAGGAGGCCATGGTGGGGCTGGATGGCACTACTGAGAGGGTCAATGAGAAAGGAGAAATCAGTGCCTCTCATGGCATCCTGAAGCAAAGAAGCTCAGATGCATCCCTCACCCAGCCACCTTGCTCTGTCCTGCTCACACAATGCTTCCAGCACAAACTTTCCCTGAATTCGCAGGCTCTTGTCTACTTTCGCTATACAGAACTTAGCATGTGCTACCTTTCATTACTGGGGATCTTCTATGTGTTTATTGTGGGGCCACTGTATGCCAGGCAGTGTGCTAGGCACTGGGTCATCAGCAGCAATTGCCACTAAGGGAAAATGACCCCTGGTCATCAGCCCAAGGCACTAACCAATCCAAATGCACCAAGTGCCTTTATGGGGCAGAACACAGAGCCACCATCCTTAGAGTATTCCAGGCCAGGAAACAAAAGTGCAACACCCTGTTATGAGGGTGAGAGTAGCACAAAACAGTGACAAAGGTGAACGTAGCCATCTCAGTGGAGGCAGGGAAGGGAAATCAGAGAAGGCTTCATAGAAGAGGTGTCAAGGGATGCATCCCAGGTAGAGCCTAAACTAAGGTTCTAGGAAAGGGGCTGGGGTAGGGGGAACAGGAAGAGGCCAGCTTGAGAGGATGGCCACCAGACTGCCACAGGCAGCATTTGTGAAAAATGAAGAAAAGTTCCAAATTCTTTATATCTGCCATGGGATATATGTGAATGTTTGGGAATTAATAAGCAGTAGGATCAGAGCCTTACATAAATACTCACAGTTTGGTAGTAGTAGGGATGCAGATAACCAATGATGGGAGAACTCTGGCAACTCAGAGAAAACCCAGCAGTTTGGGGATATGAAAGAGCTTGGTAGATGTACATTCTCTACCGACCAGGATCCTCTTGGCCTGGCCTCTCATCTTTTGCTCCAGGCTAATAATCTCTGGGTTACTTTAGGAGACAGAGATTTCACATACGCTAAGTCAAGACTAATATTTTCATACACTCACTTTCTATTTCCTCCATTTCCTGCAGGAAAGTATGTATCCTAGATATTTCTTCTATTTTATTATTTTTTCACACAACTTAATAAAACATCAGATATTGTTTTATCATTCACAAGAATCTTCACGTCTTTTTCATCTTGTCATGGGCAATGCAATCTTAAGTCGGGGCCCATCACATACTTTTTTTTTTTTTTAAACCGAGGAAGTGAAGCAAGCTGGGACTCACAAAGTAGTGTAGCAGCTAGCCCAAGGGTCATAGCTAGAATGCGCTGAAGCAAGGAATCACGGCCAAATTCAGAGCTCTTTCTGCTAAACTACCCTGCAAAGGAAAAAGATCTCCAGGGGGAAAAGCCTCGTTCCCACAAGCCCACCAGGGTCCAAAGAGCTGTTTGGGTGGCCTTATCCTTTGGAAAGTGGGAATCCAATTGGTCATAGGCAACAGTTGCCATCAGGGGAAAATGACCCCTTCTAATCAGCCTGAGGCACTACCCAATCCACACGCACTCAGAACGCAGAGCCGCCATCCTCAGTTTTCACAAACATTTTCGAAACTGTACTTTTTCTTTTAATGAGGCCAGCATTTTTATACATCTCTTAGGATTTGTAAATGTGAAAATACACTCAATAATAACACCCATTTAAATTGCAAAACTCCTGCACTGGAGGTTTGATTTTTAAATATTCGTAGACTTGAAATCCTGCTGGTTCACTGAGGAAGGCAATTAATCTCATTGGCAAATGCGATCATTATGTGTATTTAGAGGTGGGGAGTTTTGGGGCGGGGAGGGGGAGGTGCAGTTAACAGAGGAAGGGGTAAAATATAGTCAAGCAGCTCCATTTGTTATAACATTATTAGTTATCAGCCACCACACCAGAAAGTGTGTTCACCAGTGAAATGTCTTATTTTTTTATTCCATTGGAATTTTTCAACATGAGTGCTTTATGAATAATTAAATATTACAGAGGCAAAAATTCAAATCAGCTGGGCTTTGTGTTTATTGTTTTATTTGCATTTGTGCAGATAAAACCATCCCATCTGAGAGCCTATTTGAGAATTTAATACTATATTTGTGAGCACTGAGAAAATCAATTAATGGAAATTAAATGTTCAAAGTTTCACAGTCTGACAGATGCAATCTCAGGCTGAAGCGGCTGAGTGTCTGCACAGGCTTGAGGAGAGCAATCCAAGCCCCTAAATTGAATTGCTACCATATAGCAATTAGTTTATTGATTTAATTAAGAATGCCACCTTTTAATTTTCAGGTCATGATCAAAACATTTTCTGATTGAATAAATGGGAGAACACTGAAATGATAGATCTCTATGAGAAACAATCTTTTGATAAATCAAAATCTAATGTGAAACTGATCCTAAACATTGACTCGTGAGTAGACAGACATAACATATGCAGATTATTTGAGGAGTTGTAAATGTTCAACAAACTGCTGATTCCAAACTAAGTAGAAATGTGTAATTTTGTGGACTTTGAGCAGAAAAATTCACCCAGACAGTAAAAGTCTGTAAGTACATTTTCAGAAATAACTTCTCTTAAAGGGCAAGAATGATCTTTCCTCTTTCAAAGCACTAGAACAATCCATATTTTCACTATGAGAGAGGGCATCATTTGTAGTATTTTTAGCCAAGACTCCGTAAGAAATCATGAATATTCTTTTATTTAATGGCACATCTATCTGTCCTTCTACAAATATCTAAGAGTTTGGCCACATTTTGCACATCAGAAGAGTCACTCGCAATGCCCAAGATGAACTTCAAAGTCAGAGAGAGATCAAGAGATTGTAAGGACATGGGTTATGACACTTTATAGATAAGGAGGGCAGTTCTCTGAGGTTCTTTAGAAGCATATAAACGTACCAACATTTTTTTGTAGGCAAACTTCTTTAAGGCAGGGACAAGGCACCAAAGAATATTTTTTGTATGTGTATGTGGTTTTCTTTTTCTTTTCTTTTTTTTTAATCTTTCCAGATTTCTGGAAAAAAGTGTTTTAATGTGTTGTTGTTTTAAGTATACACCAAATGCAAACGAAGGGGAAAACTCCAAGCATTAAAAAATAAAGGAGTCATATAACTGAAGGGAGAGAGGTTAAGTTTTAGACTATTGTTACTATGTTATACCACCACCACCACGTGTTATTATCTTTGCATTATTATGATTATTAGATTTACTAAATGTGCCTCCATGTATCAGGAATCAGGACAAGCTCACTGTATGCATTATCTATGTCTTACAACACTGGATGGGGTCGGTGCTAGTTCCTTCTCCATTTTACAGATGAGAAAATTGAGGCTTGGAGAGGAAATGAACTTGCCTCCTTTTATGTAGCTAAAATAATCAGATGAAGTAAGACAAAACTAATAGATGTTTTGGGCTTACGTAGATGACAAATATGGTGTCCTCATTGTTTATAGGGTTTTTTTGGTTTGTTTTTTTCTCTGAGACAGGGTCTTGCTGTCACCCAGGCACTGGAGTGCAGTGGCACAATCATGGCTCACTGTAACCTTGAACTCCTGGGCTCAAGCAAACCTCCTGCCTCAGTTTCCTGAGTAGCTGATGGTAACTGGTAAAAGTGGGAGTTAGTAACTGGTAGAAGTGGGAGTCAACCCATCTTCACCTGACTCGGAGCGTGGGTTCCTGAAGCGACCTCATACAGCTGCTTTGGATGGTAGCAACATTCTGACTGTTAGGGAGACTTTGTAGGAAGGAAGGTGAGCACTGGAGAACGGAGATTCCTGCTGGAGATGGTGCCTTGCAGGATGGAAAGATAGGGGCCCTCAGACTGAGAAGCCCTGCCCACTGGGCCACATGGCACGATGCCAAGTTCTTCTAGCGAAACATGAACACGGGACACACATCTGTACTTACTGGCATAGGGCGAGTTGGCAGCTGAGCCGTTGAGGAAGGTGGGGGAGCCGCCCAAATTGGACATGGCGGCAGAGCCGTATCCATTCATGCTCGTGGTGACGGAGTTATAGTTGGTCTGCTGGGGAGTGGTGCTCGGCACGTACCCGTGTGGTGACACACTGCTTGAGTTGCGGGTGAAACCTGAGGGGTGGGGGCAAAACCAGGGGTGAGGGTGGCATTCGGATGGTGGCAATCCTGGAAGACTCGGGGAAAGAAGGTCTCTGTTTCTGGCCCCATCGCCGCAACCCAGAGGGAAGGGACTGGGTGATTCATGTGCGTGGGTTGGTGGTGCTAGCTCTGTGATTAAAATGGGAAGCGAGCAAAAGACACATTTCTTAGGAGATCATAAATACTTAGCAGGGCCATGAGAAGTGGCAATGCTGGGCCTATAAATTATCATTTTAGAGCAGAAATAAATCCCGATCTAAGAGATGTACCCTGGAGTTAACAGGTTCCTATTCCTTGGGCAAGAATGATGTGCTTTGGGCCCTCAAAACTTTAATTCCATCCCTCTTTGCGATCTGTCATTCATGGTTTATGATGAAAAGTTAAATGTAGAGAGATGGCTAAATGCATGCATCCTTTCTAGCCCCCTATATTAGATTACCAGAATGATAGCTAGGACCAACATTGTACAATAATATCTTATACACACAAACTAAGAATCTCCCTTTTGGGATGAAAATAATTCTTTAATGTAAAAATTGTTCATGACCAATAAATGAGGAGATGGGCTGCTTAAGGTTGGGGAGGGAGAGGGAAAACGTGTGAGGGAAGAGAAAAGCAAGCTTCTGACCCTGATTGGTGGCTTGTGATGCCTCAGAGACATTCACAGCCAGTTGTCCACTGAACGAATTCACACCCATCATCCCTGCGTGGACCGAGGTGTTAGCAAGGGCCGGGAGTTGGTTGTGGTTGCGGGGAACACTGTACAGGGCCTCGGCAATGTCGGCCGCTCTCTTCAGAATGATTTCCTGAAAAGTCAAAGGAATATCCCCTTTAGCTGTCCCCAGTCATATTCCCAACAATACCATTTTTTTCCAGTGCCAGGCACTGTACTCAGGGTTTTCAATGGTCGGCTGCATTAACTTCTGCGACCCTCCTGACAAACCTGTTATATTAGTCTCACCATCATCATGCCATGGGGAAACTGAGGCTTGGAAAGTCAAAAACCTCACCTAAGGACACTCACCTATTTAAGAACAGAGCTGAGATTCATAAGCCCATTTGTCTGATTTTGAAAGTCCATTATCTTAACATGCCTTCATACTACCCTACAGTCCATACAGGTCAGTACCATGAGGTTTTCTATCCTTCCCAATAATGTGTAGGAAGTCTGAGGTTACCCAGGGGGAGACGGAGAGAGGCTGCAATTCATCTCCCCTGTTGATGTTAAGGGAAGGTTGTAGATGACTACCTGCATTCCTGAGTATTAATGGGACTGTGTCCCCCAGACATTGACTCAGGTTACATGAAAAAGGAGTGAATGGTTTGTCGGACTCAGTTTCCTAAGCTATGTGAATCTTATACATGGAGTTCTATGAAATAGAAGCAGGCAGTACTATTCAGGCCTTGTTATACTTTTTGGAGAAAAAATTAAACCCTCTTTCTCTTCCTAAATTTGCTTGAAAACCTGAGAGAAATAAAATAAAGCACCAGTAACTCTCCTCTTCAATTAGGAAGTACGTTTCCACTAAAGATTAGTTTTAAATGAACCACCTTTTCTCATACAGACAATGATTCAGTGGAAAGGGCAATAAAAGGTTTACAAAAGAGAGGATTGAAGAGTCTTGCAACATGTTATATCTGAATTACTTATACTCTTAACTCATGCACATGGCTTTAATATTTTCTGTGCTTTCTCATTATGATATGGAATCTGAGATCTTTAATTGCATGTGGCAGTCCACACAGGCTAGAAACCCACAGCGCTCACCTGGTTGTTGTGTGGCATCCCATACAGAGCTTCTACCAGATCCGCAGCCCTTTTAAGTATTACTTCCTGTCAAGAGAAAAGCAGATACAATCCTTTGAGCGAAGGCAGGTTGTCGTTATCTTTAGACATGATCACTTTCCAGTCCCTCTGGCCATACTTTGCCAAGGCACTGCTATAAAGGCCATAGCTTGGGGAACCCCAGAATGGCGTTAAATCACCAATTTGTCCCTGTTCACATACACACTTAATTGAGTCAAAAGGTGAGCATCATTGGTACTGCAAGATAAAATACATCACTCAATAGTCTGCCATAGGCATGATAAAGCACTCATATGTTTATTGCTGAATACAATTCCTAGGTCATTTACTAGATTACTACAATCGATGTCATTCAGTGCGTGGTACGAATCCCTAAGACGTGTTTATTTTGCACTTAATTGCTTATTCCAGGAACCATGACCTTATCAGACAGGTCATTTTCGAGGGATTTCCAATCAATCTTCAGCTACTAGAAGCATGTAGTATTAAACTTCTTTTGTTTATCTCTCTTGGATGGCAAAGCCATAATATAAGCGGGTGATGTAGGAAACCCACATACTGAGGCAATGCACTGTTTGTCAAAAACTCTTATGGAAGGACTCTACTGTCCTCAGAAGCCCCCTCTGCACCAATTTTCATTACTGGCAGTATCTATTTCTTTTACAGCAATTATTTGCTATTTCAGTATTGTTTGTGATTTCCCCCATTTGCTCATTCATTCTCATCCTAGATATATATTTGGCTGCTCATTCCAGTTGAAGAAAAAATATCTCCCTCTTTTTACTTAGGTGGACTTCCATATTTAGCCTGCATGCTTGGTTCTAATAATAGGGAGTACTCTACAAAAGTGAGTATGGTGCTGATATTTTTGGTTCTAACTAAATTTCTTCAAATTCATTTCCACTAGAATGTGAAAAGGAAAGCAAAGTTAAGCTTGATCTATGCAAAAGATAGGCGCTTGTCAGACAACCAAACCTAAGGGTGAGGTATGATCATCAGAGGTGATTTACAGGAAGATATGGTTACCATTTTTGGCTGTGGGTAAAGTTTCAAACAGAAGTATAACTTTAAATGTTTTACACAATAGATTTCTACATGGAGAAGCAGTGCTGTTCAATTTTCATAGACTGCAGTCGCTGATCAGAAAATAGGGAGATAATCGCATTCATTTTGCTGTCACCATAGCCTCTTCAAAAATCCTTGAACAACTCTTGAAATGACAAGCTTTTAGATACATATTAGCATTTTTCAATTTTAAATTCTCTATAATATAAGATAAAGTAGTTGTCATACTACAGTAACTACTTATGACATATCTAATGTCCTAAATTCAAAAATAAGATAGAGGGGTTTTCAGTTCTCAATAAACATTTATGCTTGCCTTAAGCTGATAGACCCCCTTTATAAAACAGTTGTTATTTTTAAAGTAGGGAGTAAAAAATATTATATAATCAAAGGGGTTTGAAACAATACATCTGAAATCATTTCTTTATTTTTTAATGTAAGCTACAAGCTAATTTACCACTTTTTGTTCACTGTATTGTCTGACCAGAGCAGTTAATAATTTACTATGGTACGGGCACACTAAACCCTATCCCCAGATCAAATTCAGCCTGTATTGCCTTCACTAAAACCTCATGGCTTTAAAACAAAACAGGATCAAGTGAGTTTATTTACTAAGATTTGACTTCGCTAGGCCTATGCTCATTTATTTCTCCAAATAAATATTTACGTCAGTGTTAGGGCTTGGCAGGGAAGGTATTTTCCTTTCTTTGCATTTTAGGGGGAAAAAAAGCAAGTCTCCTGTTTGTCAAAAGCATGATGAGGCACAGAAAGAAACTACACTTATGAACTTCGCTCTTGTAACACTATAATTGGGGACTTAGAACAGTGTACCTTATTTTAATTAATTTCACAGAAGCAGGGAGGAGGGATGTTCGAAATTAAACTCCAAGATCTTTGAAGTTTTCATAAGCCTGAAAAAATACCATCTATCAGTATATGTTGTATATCCTTGGTGTTAAGAGTTTTTCAATGACATAATCTACTTTTTTTTCTCCTTATATCGCTATCCAGAGCTCTCATCTCCATTTAATCCTTTGAAAATAAAACACGTGGATCTTGTTTCCTAAAGGAGCATCCTTCTTTGATCCATGATGCTGTCTTCTTTGATCCACCATGCTGGGGCATGTTTTCCCATTGAGTACATTGCCATAGGTAGGTCATCAGCACAGCATCATTTCAGGCCAGCAGTCTTGGATTTGAGGAGTGTGAACCTGGATTTCTTGCCCTGTGAGGGACACCCTTAAATAATATCTAGCCCATCAAAAAATATCCTTCACTGTAGTATCAACTTGTAAGGATTTAAGAAAGACTTGGTTCAGCTTTGCCCATGTGATTTGGCTTCTATTAGTTATTTCTGCAAATGGGAAGGAGAAAGAAAATTTCTGGGTCCTCTATGAGTTAGTACAATGGACCTGCAAGGTGCTTGGATTTCGGTGACCAGAAAATTGCTCTCACCTCCATGTCATTACGCTCCCAGTGAACTAGCCCCCAAGCGTGTTTGTGTTGGGGATCTAATATATTGCCTTTCAATCAGAGCTGAGAGCCACTGAACACACAGACAGAACATGACGAGCAGGTCAGGAAAGCAATAAAGATTTTACAGAGCTGTCCAAGGTGCTAAATTTACTCAATAATGGGTTTGGCACCATAGTGTTAACCTCTCATTTACTACCAGTTTGAGGGACTAAATTGAAGTAGCTGACTTCATTTACCTTGAAATGTATATTTTATGACATTATGTAAGTAGATTGAAAGGGCACTGTAGTTTTAACAATTTAAAGGCTAAAGCATGTTTAAGATGAAACTTGAATATTTATTGTATATTGCACTTAAAGTATATAGAATGTTAAAATGTATTGATTAAATTTGTAAAAGGCATTATAAAAATGACAGGTAGTATAAAAGATGTATGCCTTTTAAAATCAAATTGATAGTGTATGCCATCTCTTCTGTGGTCACAAGTGTAATTTTTTTGCAGTTTTATATGGTAATTTGAAAAATCTGTAATTTCACATTAGGAAATGATTGAGCCTTGGATGTTAAAAAAAGAAATTTCCCATAAGGGGAAGTGCTGGATGTTTCATATAATCTTTTGTCTCTCAAATTGTTCTTAAATTCTTATTTTTTGTGGCATTAGGCAGGAGCACAGTCTAAGAATCCTTTCATTTTAATATGCAATTTTAATATTTCTGAAAAGAACAAGCACTTGACTAGTACTAATATCTAATGTTTCAAGGAATTTATTTGTCAGGGGAGATTTTCTCTTCTTTTCATAATGTTTAAAACGTCTCCCTGCTTGCAGTTTCAAACGTAAGAGTGGATATTAGACAATTCCAAGATAATTAATTCTATCCTTAGGTTTTTTTTAAAAAAAAAAAAAAACCCTTTTGGGAATTAAAAAGACATATACTAGTATCCTAAATATTGAAAAGCCCCAGAGTCTCCTTGTAGAGGTAATGCTTGTTCTCCAATCTACATCCTGAGTCAGACAATTTTTCTGTTCATGGCCTTGGATTTCTTCTCTTAAAGATTAAAAAAAAAAAAAAAAAAGCTTTACTCCTTAAAAACAACAACTACTTTTCACTGATTGATTTCATCTCACAATCAAAACCTGGCTTCATCTGTCTTGCTATGACCATAGGTTGATGGTTGTGTGAGTAGGGGTCTATGGAGAAAAATGTGGATACATTATTCTTACTCTATTTAGAGTCTACAGAAATGTCAGGGAGACTGAAGGAGGAATGGGGTTCCAAGAAACAGTTCAAATGTAGCTGGCATGAGTTTTACTTATATTTTAGAAGCTTTGTAATAAAAATGCTGAATGGACTACAAATATAAAGGGAAGATTCAGCTTTACTTTCTACTTTGCAACCCAATCAATTAGCAAATATTGTTTGAGCTTTTTGTTGCCCTATCATCATATGTGGATCTTATTCTCCAGCAATTTTCAGGGCACATTATCTTCCCAGCACTGACCTACAAGGTTTGATGAGAGTCACAAAAGATCGTCACCATCATTTTGTCCTACCATCTTTATCCAATCATCTCTCCCTATGTGTTTGAAGAACTGCTCTCTATGCCTGTCCTCCCCAGCCTAGAAGTAAAACATTTGGCTCCTTTCTATCTCCATACCTTTGCTCCTTTTGCCTTCCCCTTTTTTGGGGGGGAATGCTGGCTTCAGTCTGTGCCCATTGACAATGCCTCTCTCCATCCTCTGAAGCCTGGTACCGAAGGGGATTGTGATGGTGCGGTAATGAAGGAGATAACTCTCATTTATTGAAAGTGGAACAAGAATTTATTCAACCTTCATAGAAAGCGTTTTAAGGTATTCTTTCTATTACCCTCTGACAGATGACGAAACTGACACTCAGCGAGGTCAGCTAACTTTCCCAAAGTTTCCACCGCTGACTAGTGGCTGAGCATGGATTCAACCCCAGGCCTGTTAGACATCAGAGCCTGGCTCTTGAAAATCACACTGTTCTATCAGAAATAATTCCTGATACCTCAGCTCCTAATCTGATACCCCAGTTCAGATTCCCCAGCTCCTAATCTCTCTAATTTCTCTGAAAAAGAGTGCTGACCATCTGTGTCACCCAGCACAGCACAGAAGTACATACTGAGAGGTCATTGTACTCTGATCTGAAGCGTGTTAGTCTTCATTCTCCATAGCTAGACTGCAGAGTTTTTGAGGCCAGTGGTAGGTCTTAATCTCCTTCTCTAAGCTCCTACGATAATGTTTAGCAAACCACAAGTCTTGAGAAATTCATGTTGATGTGTTAATCTAAGATATAGTTACTGATTTTTAAAAGTACACAATTTGTATGATGAAATGACAAAAGTCATATTTGGCGTGGTTTATAAAAGTAGAAGACTTAAGTTTGGTGTTCCATTTAGCTACAGACTTTTACGTCCAATATATAAATTCCCAAAGGTCAAGTTTTGATCACTGTGAGTTTTTTTTATGTCACTTTTTTATGAATTTGCTCTTTCATTCCTGCTGGCTTGGACTTACACATTTTAATTTTGTGATTAATACAATGAATCATGTCTAGTACAGACATTATCTCAAGTTATAGGCTGCTAGCAACATGAGGTTGGTCCTTATGTCCTCAGTCTTTTATTAGCTATACTCTTAGGCCCTTGGAAATAGTTAGGTATTTGCACATTCATAGAAAGACACATTGGGAACCAGGCATATCATGACAAATATGCAGACATAGTTAACTCATCTTCTATTTTATGAGTTAAAAATCTTAGGATTATTCACCATCTGTGGGAGTCTTCTCTTTAGCATTTGACCTGAAATCTATAGCTAATAAGCTCAAGTTCACTGGCCAATACTGGGCCGATTTATAAACCCAGTTCAATGTTTTGGGTGACGCAACCCTAGATGAGCAGGAAAGATAGTCTGAACTTTCTTGTGTTCATAGCATGTGTAGGTCAACTCATAAAGCCAATAGATACCCATACATGAACACAACATTAATTTTCATATCTCAGCATTAGATTTTGAGACTCTGGGAACTCCACCCATAAAATTAAAGCCCAGGGATACTTCAGTAATTTGGGAGGATAATCTGTGCTTGGCTTTATGCTTACCCAAATAGGAAATAATGTTTTCAGGGATGTAGATGGAAACAGAAAAAAAAAGAAAAGAAAACTACAAGCATCAATAATCTAAGTCAAGTTGAGTTGGGTGATTTCTGAGAAAGAAGCACAATACTTCTCTGTCGCTGCACATTTCCCTGATACCCATTTATCACCAATCTACTTTGCCTTATCAGGGGATTCAAAATGTAGTGGCCAAATATCAGCAAGATAAAATGAAGTGAAATGACAAAATCACTCTTGATGTAGAGATGATAAGTACCTATCAATGAAATCAGCATTGATTTCACTGCCTTCCTTCATACAGGCTTTACTGCAGGACCCAGATTTTGATGTGTGCATTCAGCTCCTAGACTTTAAGTCCTGGATCTTTCCCCACTGGCTTCTGAAAGCCTGGGTGACATTACTGATTGGAAAGGCTGAATGCTGAAAAATTGATTGGAAGTTTCTTGCAGCCCATTTCTTGCAGAGCTGGATGTACAATGCAATAAATACTAGTTGTCCTGAGATGTATTTCTTTGGAGGGTAGTTTTATGTCCCAACTTCCTTTGTGTTTATTCAGCCAAATGGAAAATTCCACAATGGCAGACTCTGCATTCTAAAAAATCAGTATAATGAAGGCAGTGAGGGAAAGAGTAAAACAAACCAAAATAACGCTTGGGCACCGTTTAGTTTCCCATCCTCCGAGACATTCCTCAAATTTTTCATTTTTCTTTTAATATAAACTTCTTAAAATAGAGCTTACTGCAGATCATTAGAAGCCTTTAGTGTCACACTTTAAACACTCTTTACTTAGCAGCCCTATGACTGAGAAGAGTCACTTACATTTAGCATGGATATAATTAAACATGTTTCTGTTGAAAGGGGCATTCTCATTATAGCTAAGGACCACTTTAGAGTAAATTGAAATGGAAAGGAGGAACATAAATGAGGTATAGGTAGCAAGTAGTTATTTCCAGGGAGGCATAAAATGCCAAATGTATAACAATTATATTTTACAACCCCGCATTCTAAAGGCTTCATAGTATCTTAGTATATAAGAAGATTCAGCTGAAGCTTCGACTGCCCCACAGAATATTCTAGCGCATACTTTTTGCCCAGAGTCTTTTTAAAAAATGAAATTCAAACCACAGTAAAAATCT
The DNA here is from genome assembly GCF_037993035.2 of Macaca fascicularis. Classification (NCBI taxonomy): domain Eukaryota; kingdom Metazoa; phylum Chordata; class Mammalia; order Primates; family Cercopithecidae; genus Macaca; species Macaca fascicularis. Next base: position 165,513,280 of record NC_088380.1, read on the forward strand.
CTAGACGTTTCCAGAACAAAGGAATTAAACATTTTGAAAGAGTCTACTGCTATTAATACCAGAGGCCAAGGCACCAAAAGTATTCTAGTCTGGAGAAAATGCAGCAGGAGGACCTCTTCTGAACCTCCTCTAATTTTAAAGTTGATTTTATGTTCAGATTAGATGACAGCCCTCTTACTTCTCAAACATATTATTATGAACCAGCATGCGGTGTGGTTGGAGGTAAACCAGAGAGCCTTGCCTTTGTTAAAAACATGGTGTAGGAGACTCTGAATCATATGAAATTAAACTAGGTTGTAAGCTAACGCCGCTATATCAACGTAAGACATAGTAACTTACGTGATTGACTTTTACAGTGGAAAGAAAAAGGCTGTTTTCAAGCAACTGTTATTGCCTCAATGGAAAAAAAAAAATCAATGAAAGTGAAATGAACAAGAGATTTTGTCTGAGTTGCAGTTAATACCACTGAAGAGCTATGGATATTAAAAGGTCAACAAATAAATTAGCCAGAGTGTTATGAAATGAATGATTTGGCTCATAATTTTATTGAGTGAAAATTGTTCGCTGCCTATTAGACCAGGTAATTTTTATCTGGTGCCTCAATTACTGTCCCGTAAGCAATAATATAGTTGTAAGAGCTGTTGGTTCGATCGCGTGACCTCTGAGAAGCTGGCTAGGACAGCTGACTTTACTATGATGGATAACTAAGCTTGGGCTCCATGAGGTGCCAAGCTTCCCTTTCCTGCAAGGGGATCTCATAAAAGAAACATTACAGCTTGATTCATTTTACCAAAATGTTCAACTTTTCAAGTGTCAGCAGTTAAGTATAAATTGTGAAACCAGGTATTTCTGAGAAGAGTATGACAATGGCTTTCCCCTCCCTTTTTTTTTTGGTCTCCTGGCATTTTCTTCTAAATGGTGTCATGGTAATTGGTGAATGGGAGCCTGGGGTGCTTCCCGCCACAAATACAGTGAAAAATGGTGTCTGCACCCTTGTGACTATGACCTGCTTGGAGGTACAGAGCTGAACTTGGTAACCTCTGGCGGGATCTTCTTATTCCAATTCATTGTACTGGTTTAAGACCAACGCTGTGGGTTAGGTCCTGCTGAGTGCCTTGGAAATCGACTTTCTGATCAGGATAAAAGTCTCTGCTTAAAGAGAAAGCTCTGGACAGAGGTGCCTTTTTCAGGGGTAGGTTGTAAAGTCAGCACATGAAACAAAAACGGCCTAGAGTCAAAATTACCCTTGAAAATCTTTTAAGTCACCTTTAAGTCGCCAAGGCCTGGGCTTTTAGAAAACACAAAAAGCCAAAAATTAACTACTTCTGTTTCTCTTTGTCTTTTGACTGTGGCTTCTCTTTCCCTAGGCCAAGGCTGAATAAATACCGAGCTTAAAAGTAAAAGGACTGCTCAGTAAACAAAGAGATGTATTTGTCATGTACACATACGTGGATGTGTTTGTATGTATGTTTGGTGTGTGTATACAAATGCATGTGTATATTTCTATTTTTGGATGCATACTATAGGGAAACTTGAGTGATATGTTTCCATACTATATAGATACATAAAGGAGACAAAAATATAATTTGCTTTTGCTTCTTAAACTGTTGAGCATGAACATCATCGGTTATTATGTGTATCTCCAGACAAACGATATCTGTAAATGATAATTCTCAAGGCTTTACAGATGGTCCTGAGTATAACTGCAATTAGAATCCACTGCTTCAAGACTGTTGGGGCTTGGTACTTATTACTCCAATGCTCCACTGAAGTGTTACTCAGGGCTGAAAATAGTGAGCAAGACTTAAGACCTCCAAGCATCTCTGTTCCGAAGGGCTTCAGTCTTTAAGGGGAGGATGTTGGGTGGCTGGAGGTAGAAATGAGTTCACCCCTTGGTTCTCCTGTCACCTACCCTTGAACTAATGAGTAATTATGTTCAATGCCCCTGTATGCAGGGTGTGATATGAAGTAGGTTAAACTTAATCCTCCCCATCAAGAACTCAGTGCTAAAAAAGAACTTGAAAGAGTTCCAGCACTGAGCTATTGGATAACGGTTATTGCAAGTCCCTCCCATAATGACTCTGCAGCTAAAAAGGGAAAGCATGGTACCCAGGGTTTGTTTGCATTTACAGGTGAGTTCTTCCTGCCACTTCCACCTAGCTCAGCCCTTTGTGAGCTAACCTCAGGCGTAGGCCACCACTTGCCTCCTTCTCTAACCAGGCTGGAAGGGTTTTAAGATTGATATTGTAAGTTGGCTTTTTTCCTTAAAATTTCTTAATTCTGGGAGGCACTGCTTAGGGATATAGGCTCTGGATCTGGAGTCCAATAGACTTGGCTCAAATCCATGTTCTGCTATGTATTAGCAGTGTAAACACATGCCTCTGTGTTCTCATCTGTAAAACAGCGTTAATACCAACACCTGGTTCAGTAGATTATATTTAGTTAGTGCTTATCAGGCAATAACCAGCAATATTATTAATAATTCCCATTTATTTTCCAAGGAACTCTGGCAAAAATATATGCATTCTTACAGTCAATGTGTATTGAGTGCTATGTTTGAGATGTAATCCTATTTTCAAAACTCTATAAAAGACTCTAAATGGACCACTGGTTAGGAAGTATGGGAAGTTAGGAAACCTCCACTTACTAGCTGCATAAGCTTGAGCAGGTTACTTGTCCTCTATGAACCTCAGTTTCCTCATCTCTAAAATGGGAAGGAAACAATAATGACAAGCAGAAGAATTTGCCACAAAATAAGTCAGCTCAAGATAAATAACCTAAAGAGGTGAGAATTACAATTTTCATGAGGGCCATCAGCCTTTTAAGTGAAGCTACAACTTCTAGCCCTAGGTAAATTACATGTGTAGGCATTTGTGTGTGCATATGCATCACGCACACATGCACGCACACACAGGAATTCTAAATGCAATTTCAGGGGTACACAGATCCAGGCTAAACTCCCTGGATAAAAGAAATATCAGTAGTAGGGGATACCAACCCCCTAAACTGAGCATGTTATCAAATGGGGAAATGGAATCTGCCTGTAAGTTTTCTGGTAGATACAGGGGGAATTGGACCGCATTCCATAGCTTGTGTTTTTGACAAGAGAATACAGAGACAAAATGTTTCCTGGAATCAAACTCAAGCATGTTTTTTTCTAAGAGCTGAATATACCATAAGTTTCGCCATTTGTTTCTGTGTTTTTGTCTGAGGAGGGTCACTTTCACTTCAGGATATAATGTTAATTGAGTTTCCTCAAATTAAAAAAAGTAAATAAATGAGAAAGAGAAAGAGAGATAGTGAAAGCGAGAGAGACGCTAGTGTCAGTGTGGAAGATGAAGATGTTAAGTTTTTCTTTATCCTTTGCTGAATCCCTTAGTCATCCCCTTTCTGCTAGGAGGCAATGTGGTTATGCAAAGATTTCTTATTTGTATTTTCACTGATGCAACTGCAGGTTTTGAATTACTGGTAGTCTTTGCATAAAGACTAAAACAATAAAAGCATAATTAGAATACATTGTATACAGCCAACTCCAGTTTTATTTTGCCCCAGCTCTGTATTTATGATAAATCACTAAACATGAACGCTCTTTAGGGAGGGTGATTTTAGGTCTCATCTCTCCACTGAGCAAAAACAGTGCCTGTGACTGGAGCCTGAATTTCAATTTTGCAAGTGTACAGTTGAAGTGAATAATATTTGGCACAATGCAGTGCACAACTGAGCCACTAAATGGCTGATTTACTAAATTATTATTAGATGAGCCCTTGCTGTTCCAAATGAAAGTGCAGTCACTGTCTTCCTTCATGGTGTGTTCAAATTGTTCTGTGTTTAAATATTCAGCATGAGGCTAATGTGAACTGATGAACTGAGACTATAAACATTCACTTTCAATACAGATAGAGCGACAGAGATGCAACATATCATGTGGCCCGCAGAGGTGAAAATGATTTATATTTAAGGATGTTGCTGCCGACTTCCATTACTTTAAGGTACTCTTAATTAGCCTGGTGTTTGAAATGACTAATTCACGTGTACAGGGAGAGCCGCTTCATCTCAGAGGCTGAGATTTTCGAATGCCAGTGAAGGAGTAGCTACCATGAGGATTTGCTACCTCTGTATTTCCAAGGAAGCCTTGAGTTCCTTCATGGCGGGCTGGCCACACAGCACCAGCAGACGAGCATGTCTGCCAGAGATACTATGGGGCTTTGACATTCAATGAGCTTTTGGAGACCCATCAAAAGAGTCCACAATCCTTCCTTCCCACCATCCACCCTCCTGGTGTTCACCTCCCTTATAATCCCAACCTACTACACAGCCAGCCACACTGATACTTCAATCCCCATGTCACCAGCTTCTTTACTGACACCTGCTGGAATGAACAACAACCTTTTGCTCCTTGGACAAATAGGACCCTCCTCTCTCTTCCCCTTTGAGGGCAGTTATAGGCAAGCACTTAAAATACTGTGATCACTTACAGTAGATTAGAATTTTTTATTGGTGCTGTGTTGCCATAACAACATGAAGACAGCAGATGACTTAAGCTAAGCTTGCAAAGCAAAAGGCTGCTCATCTGGCAGTTAAAATGAATACAGTTCATTTCACAAGTTTCCCATATGGACGCTTAGTGTATGGTAATGAGGAGACCATATGGTGAGAGAAAATGCACTGAGAACAATTGGGTTCCACTGGCTGAGTGGGAAGTTGGGAGAGAAAACCCGGGTGAGAGATTCTGGTGTGCTCTCTGGGTTCAAGGTTTGGCGGAGGTTTGTTTGGGACTGTTGTTTTCCACAGGGGTTTCGCGTTTCTTAATCCGTTCCTTAATATGTCGGCTGTGTGAAATGACAAACATCTTGCAAATTTTGCAATATCATTCATCACAAACTGTCAGCAGTGTTTGCAAATCTGACTTGCAAGATCTTTTAAATGTGTTGTTCTTAAAAGGCAACAGTACTAAGTTTTTAGACAAAGTGCAGGAAAATTTAAGCACTTCTGACAAGCAGAAACATTAACAGTAATCATTTTAAAAACACTCGCATCTTTTGCCTGCATGTTTAGCTGTAAATAATGCTAGAATGTATAAAAGCTTTAAAGTAAAAATGTAATAAATACTTTTTATTATGTTTCATAAAGGATAAAAAATGCTTTGAGCTATGTCTACGTGTTATCTATACATGCAGACGTATAGAGATGGATGACTCCCATTCTCCTTACTACTAACCAGATTGGGGACCTGGGAGGACAGCTTGAAAAAGGCTCTGAAGTCAATTCTGTACTATACATGCTTCATAAAAGATGAATATAAATGCATTAGTTAGACACGGTGAGCTAAATTAGAAGGTCAGGCAGGGCTGGGAGGGCTGAAAAATCACACAACCAATGAGTGTAATTACTCTTTTTTAAGTCTATTAAGTGGTGTTGTTCTATCAAGGCTCAGGGGTATAGGACATGAAGAACAAGATAAAGTAATGTGTATTTATTACTCCCACTGGATCAATTTACCAGATATTTTCAGCTCCATAAAGCAAAATACACAAATGCAGCCTTTGTTACTTTTCCCAAACTGCTTTATTTTCTCTAAAAGAGGGGCTGGCTCTTGGAGAAAAGACTCATTTGCCCTGAGAAGGTCCCCAGGCCAAGCCTTCTCAGTAGGGAAATGAGAGAAAGCTGGTGAGAATCTGCATAAGGTTGGGGGCCAGGTGTCTGCAGAGGAGACACCTCAAGGCAGAATTATTGGGGTCTTCATATCTGCAGGAGAACTGGGAACTCAACATAGTGAAGACAGTGAGGCTACCGACCCTGAGGGCCTGAGTTTGAATCGTAGTTTTCCCACTTGCTAGCTGTGACGTCGTAGCAAGTCATTCAGACCTCTGGGCACTCTAACTCCTCATCTGTAAAATGGGGAACACCCATGGTGAGGGGATTAGTGGCCCCCATTTACTGGAGTCTCACTAGATGCCAGAGATGCCGCTTGGCATAAATTATCTCATTAACACCTAACAACAATGCCGTGAGGCAGCTGCTTTACAGAGGAGAAACCTGAAGCGTGGGAGGTTGAGTCGTGTGCACCAAGTAGTGGATCTCGTTTCCAAAACGCACATCTTTCTGACTTGAGAGCCCACTCTCTTGGCCTCTGTGCTCTTCGAAAACCTTAATAATGCAGTGCTGGGCTCACAGTAGGCATAAAGTAAACATTCCTTGCTTCCTAGGGTTCACAGCTGACACGCCTGACGCCAGTTAAACTCAGGGTGTGCTCTCACTGCCTTAGGGCTAAGGCTCACTGACCACTCATGAAGGCAACTAACATACTGCAAGGGGGCGGAGATACCTCTGACCTTGAACACAGAGAGCGCTCCTTGCTCAGTGTATCTGCATTGCATCACTGCAGCCATCAGCATCTCAGAATTTCTGATCGACCACGTTCCCCATCCCCTCCACCTCTAAATTACAAGAAGAGTCAACCTTGACCCCAAAGTTGGTCACATGTTCCTCCCCTTCCTGCCAGGATCCAGAGAGAAAGGCGAAACTGTATGAAACAGAACAGAATGCTGTGATTTAAAAACCTTAGCCTGCCCTTTTCTCCCTGTGTATATGAAAAAGGAAACCAAAAAACATCTGGGGTTAGCATAATTACAGTATTTTAAATTTGTGTGTACAGCAACTATCACTGATGGTGACTTTCAGGGACAAAATAATTTACAGAGCAGGATTCCGCCTGCTCCCGTTTTCCTATTTGGTAAATGGGAAAGATGTCTGCTGCCCCAGCTTCTCTCGCAGGAGGGACTCCAATAAAACAAAGCACGTCCAAATTTTTTTGAAAAAGAACAAGCCTGTATACAAAGGCATATTATTATGGAAAGCTGTCTGCTTGGTCTTTGGAGCAGTTTCATTTGACAGAATATGTGGGTGGTTGTATGAATCTAGCTTTGTCTATTCACAAACACATGGGTTTAATAAAGAGGAGTTTGTTTTTTAAGGTGTGTGGTCCATAGCTCACTGAAACACTCCTGTTTGACAAACACTGACCATGATCCTAAGAAAGGCGCAGCCCATTTTTATGCCCCTAACAATGGACAGCAGGAGTATAAATCTCCCCAGTCCACAGGAATACCTTGTGCTGGCTCCATCCGCCACTTCCTGACCCTGCCCTTGAACTCTCTCCACTTTAACATTCAAAGCCAAGAGGACAGCCACTTGGCTCTGAGTCACACTGAGAGCTTCCTGGGGTGGGCTCCGGCCAGGCCTTGCACGATCAAGTGGCTAGATGCAAGCCGTGGAGTGTTTCCTTAACACACAAATCCATTGTGTCCTTGATTACTCTTTCCAAACCCAGGAAACAAGGGTTGGGAATTTTACCATCAGGGACAAAGTGACACGTGCCTATGCTATTTGTTCAACATTCCTGAACATAACATGCAACCATAAAAGTGTTTTCAAAAGTAAGTACGCAAACTCAACCCTAGATTCCATTTCTCTCCTTTCCTTTCTAATCAGAAAAAGGACTGTCTGGTTTCTGTAGACCTCAACCATTAAACCAGATTTGTCTTCTAGTTCTGTTACCCAGGCTGGAGTGCAGTGGTGGGTATGTCTCACTGCAGCCTTGACCTCCTAGGCTTAAGCAGTCCTCCCACCTCAGCCTCCCAAGTAGCTGGGACTACATGCACACACCACCATACCTGGCTAACTTTTTTCATTTTGCAGAGGTAGGGTCTTGTGATGGTGCCCAGGCTAGTATCGAATTCCTGGCCTCAAGCAATTCTCCCACCTCTGCTTCCCAAATTGCTGGGAATACTGGCATGAGCCACAGCTCACTAAGTATTTTTAAAGTGGCAACTCTGGGCCAGATGCTATGCCAAGGACACCCATGAGATGACCTCTCTTTATCCTCACATGATCCTATGATCCCCTATGAGCTAGCATGATTAATTATCCCCATTTTATCGATGAAGAAACTGAGGCACAGAGGAGAAATCACATGTTCAACTGCTCACCAGGATTAGGATTTCCTGTTCTGCCGAGATTGGGTGGAAGAGCTCTCAGAAGCAAGGGTCCCATTGTCACTCAACTGGCAAATCATCATAGCTACCTTTTGTTAGCTCTAAATAAGTCATTGAAATGTAACTTGAAAAGGTACAACATAGCACCGTCCCCATTTAACAGAGGAAGACACTGAGGCACAGAGAGGTAAACAATTTTGACCTAGGTTGCATAGCTAGAAAGTGGCCAATGTCTGAATTCCACCTTGTCCAACCTGACTCTCCTCAATACCTCCAGTGGACTCAAGAGATCAAATGGTAAAGCAAGTGCTAAAGTGAATATAGTGCCCAAATGGGAACAATGGGAAGAATCTGGCATGGTACCCCTGCCTTTGTTCTAACACTAAGACAGCTAAGGCACCTACCATTAGTCAGACCCACATCATTTATATCATCGTGCTATAAAATTACCAGTTGTCCCATAGGAAATTCATGGGACCATGTTCTTGCTAGACAGAGGAACCTAATGGTAAATCTCTCCATAGACCATCTATGCCATGGGGCTAGACAGAGCAACCTAATGGTAAATCTCTCCATAGACCATCTATGCCATGGGTGGAGACTGCTGTTTATTATTATATTATTTAATCTACTAAATAATAAACAACCTGTAGATGATGTAATTGCTTATCAAGAATAAATTGGGTTGGAAAAGGAAAGGGAAGGACAGCACTTCAGTGGAAGTGAGGTTGTTCTGGGAAATTGAAGGTTGAAACTGAAGGCATCATCTCTGAAAACTGAAGGTGTTTTCCCCCCTCAGTTAAGATGCAGGACACATGCCCTTGCTCATCACAGTCCTTCCTCTCTTGGAGCAGTTAGCACCCCTCCTCCCCATGCGCCTCACATCTGTGTAGTGACCTGAGGGGTGGGTTTCTCCCGTACAGGGCCAGTTCTGACAGGTGGCCCTGCCTACAAGGGCAGCCAGCACACAGGTAGGATTTGATGACGAACTGGTCCCCCAAGGAGGTTCACCGAGCTAAGAAGGATGGCAACTTCATTTTCACAAGTGTTTTACAAGGATACCTAGACCTGGAAATGGCATATCTCTAGATTTACTGTGGCAAGAAAGAGTCCTTGAAACTAATTCAATTTAATGCTAATAGTTTTTACCTGTGTGGTAAATGAAGCTTTTTGCTGTCAGTAAACAGTGAATGGAAGCTCAATGAATTCTGTACTTTGAGCTTCCTTCACATTTAACTGCCTGCTTTTGAGTCCTCACAGAATGTTGGTTGCACTTTTCTTTAATGTGCTATTATTTTTGGTTATGATTAGTTGTGTTTGGGACTCTCTCCCACATACAACCCAAGTTCCTGAGGTACAGGGATGGGGACATCCCAAACATTCACAACAGGTATGCAATAGTCAATAAAGGTCAGTTTCCTTCTGTCTGCACTGGCAGTTACTGATGTATTGGTGACATATATGACTCTGTCTTGAATTTCTGTTTAATGTCTCTCATATTTGTGCCTATTTTCCCAACTAGGTAGAATGCCTTAGGAGAAGAGAGGTTGTCTTTGCCCAGTCTCAGGATCTACCAATACATTTGGAGCTCTAACTATTCTCCTCTTGCCAGGACTAAGTACGGATCCTCATAGACAGAAATCTGGTGTTCCTTTTTCTTTTGAGAATTGGTAAGATGTAGCAATTAAGTAGCTCAGACTCTAGGGTCATGCTGCATAGGTTGGAATATCAGTTTAGCAATTTACATGCTATGTGACCTTGGGCAAATTATTATTTAATCTCTCTTTGCTTCATTATTTTCTCTTCTAATATAGGAATGGTAATACTACCAACATCAGAGCGTTGTTGAGAAGATAAAATGGCATAGCAGATACAAAAGTAAGCACGGTGTTGCCTGGCACATAAGTGCTTGCTACTTTTATTATTGCTTACTTTATAGCACCAAACACACAAAACACAAAAATATGAGTTGTTTACCTATGAACTAATTTTTATCAGCAGCAGAGTTTTCTGCAAATCACTCAAGTCCAAATTTTCAGAGACTACAAAAAGGCAGTATCCTCACCTTTGGCAAACGCTCAGGGTCACCAGGGTGCCGAGGAATGACCTTCTGTAACCTCTGGAAACCATAATCGATGGTGGGTTCGTTGAGCGCTGCAATAAAGAAGTCACACGATTAGTACATTTTCAAGAAATAAAGCAGAACATGGCTTGCAACACTAATGGTATGGAAATAACCAGGAAGTCCAAAGTTTAATTGATACTTTTGAACTGGATCAGAAGATGATTACGTGAGTGATCTCTTTGCTGAAATTTCCACCATCTGCTTTATACCACGATGGGGAGTGACCTGGCCAAAAGAACATTAGGAGTAGGTCTTGAACAGTGTTCCTTTGGCCAAATTCTACACTCCTTATGTGATCATAAATAGAAAGTAAAATGGTATTTGATGTGAGATTTTTAGGATTCACTTGAATTCAGTTGCTCAGGTAAAAACACTCAAGGGCTTGCCTGGCAGTATCTATATCCTGTAAACAGCAGGAGAATTAAAAGTATCTGCTTAACTGCAAAATCCCTAGCGGACCTCAGCTGATACAATATCTTAGCACAATTAAGCATGCAAGAGGCTGGTGAGAGCAGAGGAGAGTGAATAGCAGTGAATCTTCCAGGTATGGAAAGCCGGTGCCACCCTTGAGAGAGTCTGCAAAGGGGATGGGTATTGAAAATGCCCTGATTCAAAACCCTCACATCTGAAATGATAGATCCTTTCACCAACATTGATATTATTTGGAACCAGCGTCTGAAGTACTAGCTTAGAGCAGCCGAGTCTCCAAAAATAATCCTTGAAAAGACCAAAAGAAGAGCAAATCTGGAATAACATTTGGAGACCATGGACCTTGCTGTGTGCACACTGACCACACACTCTTCAAAGCATGCTTAAATTAAACACAATATTAAGTGGACTCTGGTCTATCATTTTCAAAATTTCTCCCTGGTATATGAAATATCTTCAGGCTGTCTCACGTGAAATAGTGGAGATGCAAAACATGGCAGCTCCTATCCATAGCCTCCACCTCCCTATATTCTCTAAGTAAGGGGTAAGTGGGTGTTTTTAAAATTTCTTTTCTTTTTTAGTGTAATCAAAGTGTTCAACCACATATTTTCTCACATGCTGAATAAAAAAGACAGTCTGTGTAGTTCTGACATTTAGCTATACATTAAAAAACAAGTTGCCACACGCTTTACTTAAAATGCATTTCCATTAACCTAAATTTTAAAAGTAAGATTCATACTAGTACTAACTTTAAAAAAACTGTATTAAATTCAAATAGGTCCCAAGGCTAATGGAAGCAATTTGTATACCAACCCAAACTGACTGGCCCACTTTTCAAAATACAGGTATGATAATCTTGTGGTTTTAAAAGGACATTTAAATTGAAAGACTGTGAATTTAGTACATAATTATACCAATAGAACCCTTTAACTTGTCAACTTGTAAATCTAAAAGGCTATCAATCATTTCTAAAGAGGAAATAAACCTTAAAATTCCTTGATTGACAGTGCTTACTTTTTATGTAAGGAAAAAAAGAAAGGAAAAAAAGGCTGCATAAAGTGGCCAGAAATCCATTTACAAAAGTACATTGTTTTACATAGGTGAGTAAAAAGCCAATAATTACACCTCCAAAAGCACATAAATCAGAGTAAGTACTTTTTCTTCACTTGTATATTTTAAGTTAGATGAACTTTAGGTAACTTTTTATTAAAAAGATTTTTTCCCCAAATGCAATGCTTATTGAAGTCATTAATAGAGTGGCATTTTCATTTAAGATAATGTAATCATTTTTGCAAATATGAGATTTAGTCAACCCTCCCCCCCATTTCCAAACAGTAAACTTTCAACCTGTCTCTTGTGGAAATTAACTAAAATTACACCCAGGTGTACCAAATCTTTCTATCTATACTAGTATATGAGTTAGGACACAATATTTATTATTCTTTCCATTTTATGAATTTCTAAACCCTTGAGAAGAATTCTTTTTTCAAATTAGACTTGTAGAGAAATGCCATAGAATTCTTTATTCAGGGAAGCTGTTACTTGTAAAATCCACGGTATTTAATCAAGAAATGCATGAGAGAGACAGGAATCAGCACCAAGGTTTATTTATCATATCCACCCCCCACCCATAATGCTACTTGCCAACAAAAATGTTTAACCATAAATAGTAGCTTTAGACAATTAAATGCATCATTTTAGTATCTGAAAACATAATTCAGCATCCTGAAAATTCTAATTCTTGGTTTTACTTTTCAGTCTAAGTTACCAATAAAATTGGAATTGTTGCCCCACCTCTTCAATCATTAGCATAATGAATTCCTATTGTGTCTAGAAATTCATGGTTGTTAGCTGAATGACTGTCTGATGTATGGCGGGGAGGGATATGTTTCTCCGGCTACATGGCCAACTCACAGAGGAATGACCGACAATATCAACAATTAAAAGAACCAATTCAAATATCATATGGAACTAATAGCTAAAGAGCTGAGGAGAAGTCATTCTGCTGTCACAGAGTAATTGAATTAGACATATTAAACTCATTATTCAAAGACAAATAAGGATTTACTCCATGGACGTGTACTATGAGAGAGGAAATATTTAAAGAGTAAGGCAAGGGTTTTTAACTTATGTCCCATGCCTTTATGATTTGCTGTCTGTTCATAGTTTTAAACAAGTTAACCGGCCCTCAACACAGGTATTGAATATTACAATGGAATTGTCCAGGGCTGCAGACAAAGCTAACATTAAAGATGCTAGACAAAGCTCACTGTCCTAGATCCAAAGGAACCTGATGATTTATCTGATTGCACTGACTAGAGAAAAAAATTAAACCAATTACTGAGTGCGGGGGAGCCATCTGACAAAGACTGTTATTTTAATTGCCCCCACAAAAAATATATTAAATATCTGGGAAGTGAGGGATGGCTAATTTAAGACACCCTCATGGAATGGAATATGATGCAATCCTCAAAAGCAATGACATAGGAAAAAATATTTACTGATATATTGCTTGGTTAAAAAGTAGATTACAGGAGCACGTATACAATATAGTTACTTTTTTAAACAAGCATATATAAAGAAAATGTGTCTGTGTATAAACTGCCAAATAGTAGTTGTTTCTAAGTAGTGGGTCTTAAAGTGCTTTTCTTCCTGCTCTTTTTGCTGTGAATTTTCTAAATTTTCCACAATGAACATGTATTACTTTTATAATCAGAGAAAAAGGTTAAGAGCAAGAGATTGTTGCTGAGATGGAATCTGACCTGCTTGTATAAAGTAATGACATAAGAAACTATGCATTAAAAGGGGTCTGTATACCCTTTAATAACCTTGCATAGGTTATTACAGACCATAAGAAAAATAAGTAGTATACTTTTGGCCAGTTGTATAAATATGTGACTATTCATAAACTCTCTGAAAATCAACAGAGAGAGTAACAGGGAGGAATCATAAAGAATGGTATATTTATTTCATCAGTGGGGGTAGTCATACCTTAGGGACATACATCTACTCTGCAAGAATGTAATATAAAGTTAATCCTTCAACAAAGTGACCTCATTGTACTCAAGCGCAGGGCTCAGGAGGCACCAGAAGAAATGGGACTAACCAATTTTTTTTCCCCTCAAACTTGGGACAATTCCGAGAATCTGGTAGAGCAAGAAAAAAAAAACAAAAAAAAAAACTTAATTGGACACAATTAACCACAAATAAAGAAGCATGAGCATCTTAGATTGAAAAAAGAAAAACAGATGAAGCTGTAAACTGCAAGAGGAATGGAATGATGAGAACAGCTTGTGTGGCCCTGCTTCCAAATACCCAGTCCACACACTCTCTGAAAAGGGTTTGAGAGGGCGTCACCCTAAACCAGTTAGGAACGGTAACTGAATAAGAAAGGATCGTAGGTTTAGAAGGATCCATTATCCCAAATAGAAAAGCCTCAATGTTTATATCATGAGAATAAAATGGGGCCAATGTATGCATTTTAAAAATTCCAGAAGACATTATACATTTATTCAGTAATCATTTTTAGCGCTTACCATATGCTCAAGGAGAGGGGGTGGCATTCGTAGGAATGAACTGTTTAGTGTCACAATACCATCAGCCCTTAAAAACAAACTTTCTGAAAGGTACACATAATCCAACCCCCAAAGACAAATGAAATCCTCTACTTGCAGAGCTGGGACGCAGCTCAGCATCTCACAGTCGGGTCCTCCTCATAGTCACCACCTCTGCTCTGCTCTTCTTTCTGACAAAGTCTAGGGTCACAATACACTTAATGGGGATACATTAAAGAACCATCAGGTTATTGAGGGGCCACAGCAATTGAATTCAAGCTGTCTTCCCCTGACCCCTTCAAACTCATTTACTGCTAGATATTTACTGAACCCACATAGTAGGACTTTGTGGGGTTGTATACAGCTTATGAAGGGGTACATCTGAAACATTTCCTGCAAATGCATAAAAAGCAAGATCAAATGCTCCTGAACAGGAGAGCAAGCTTGCAGGGTGATGTCTCAGCTGAGATTTCAGAAGGATCCCCTCACCCACAGCTATGATGTGATATTGTGGAATGGATATTGGTGGGATGTATCTGTTGTATGCACCAGCATGCCATTTCAACTGTATCAACATTACTACTTTTGAAAAAAAAAGTTTATGAAATGGTTCAAAGAATCAAACCGTTTTATTCTGGCTTTATGTTGGGACTGCTTATAGAGGGGCTTTAGGTTCCTTCCGGATCTCATCATCTAGAGGGCTTTAGGTTCCTTCCAGATCTCATCATCTCAGACCCCTAAAGGCAACCAGTAACTTTTATTCCAACCAGCCTCTCAGCCTTTCTCTTTATGGGCTTCAATCCAGGTGGTGGTCAAGACAGAACAGCTCTGGTTCTACAAAGTTACAATCTCTAATGTCCAAATGTGCATGCAGCATGAAATGCTATACGCAAAGAAAATCGAGATAACACATTTTTTTATGCACTCATACTAATCACCAACTTTACTCTTAATAATGAGTGAATTCTAACCAAACATATATGTGGCCTTTTTTATGCCTATAGTCTCTTTTTCTTTTTTAAAGAAATCCACTTCACAAACACATCAAATAAAGGAAATTCTCTGTAAGGGGGTTTATTTGCAAATTAAAATCATATAGTCAAGCCAGATGCATTCTCAGTTATGAAAATTGATTTTTCTCTTTTTGGAGTTTCCTTTTAAAGAAGTCACTCCTCTGTCCCCCTTAACTTCTTGAATACTTATTCTTGGAAACAATGGAAATGAGAGGCTGCAGAGTTCTGTTCAGAAACACCAGGGGAAAAGTGCTTTGGGTGCCATTCCAACATTGGCTCACAGAGTTCCCTGCTTTTATAGCTTAGCGACTCACTGCCGTGCTTTCACATATTTCTGGGGTTTTAATTTCCTTTTTTTAATGGTTGTGTGACATGATGTCATTTTGACTGGAAATAAAAAGAAATGTAGATATTAGGAAGGCAATATTAATATTCTATTGCCATTTAATGTCCAAACAAATATCTAGACTCTATGCCAAGTAATAAATAAAACCTCATAGCAGAGGCAATGATAAAACTAGCACCTGGGTCTCCAAGCTTCCCTGGTGACTACTCTATATTTGAACTAAAGGAGTAACAGCAGAGCATTTCCCTCCAAGGCAGATCCATTCTGGGCATGAGAGTTATTACATATGTGTTAGGCAGAGACTTTTTGTTCCATAATGGCCTCATTTTTCCCTCAGTCACTAAATTAACAACCAGAGGTAAACAATAAAACAGCAAGTTATCTTCATGAATCTATCTTTAAGACTGAGTTTAAAATATATAAACCAAAAAATCAACCAGAAACCTAAACAAGGCCAGAAATATTGTTCATGAGGAAATTTGTTGCACTTCCAGCCATTTGGATATTTCATTACCTGCCTAGATGTTTGATGCACAAACGGCACACCAGGTCACCTCTTCGGTGGAAGCGATACACTTCCTAAGAAACCTAACACCAAATTCCTTGCAAGTAGAGCTCCTGCTTTCCCCGTGAAATGCTTTTACAGCTGGGTGCCCCTGCCTCTGGAGCGAGTGAGGCTCAGAAGGGCTTCAGGGGAGGACTCACTGAACCACAGAAAGCTGTAACTTTCTGCAACAAGGCTGTCAAGACGAAGCCAACATAGGCAGACTTCACCAATATAGAAGCCAGAGGAAAATTTCCAAACTGCCTCTGCACACGCCCTGATGTCTTATTTGTAGTCTTCGGGTCTCTTGGTGTGTGACAACAACTTTGAGATTCAAAAATCAATCAAAGGAAGCAATACCTCTCTCTACCACAGGCACAATCAGAGATATTAGGTGGCTTGAGTGGCTAAGTCCTTTTTACAAAGAGTATAGCCAGGGCAACATGCAAAGCAAAGGCTGAAGACAGAAGGTCAACTGAAAAGCAAAGAGCCTAGGAGGATGAAACAAAGCAGGGGCACTCGGAGGAAGACTGATGAGGGAAGATCCTCAGGACTGTAGCTTGGAGTGCAAAGAACTTTCATGTGCTTGAAAATTAACAACTCTTGGAGAAGTAAAAGCAATCAAGAAGTGGAACAAAGAATTAGGAGACTTGCTTTTGTTTTTCAAAATTATTATATTTAAGAAAATGTTTAAAGGCAGGGAAACCCCCATAATATCCCCATTCATGTAGAAGCATGATTGATATTTTAGTATGCTTTCAAACATTTTCACAATACTATTTTATATATTTTATAAAAATATAGATTATATACATGCTTATACCTATCTCTTTCTTTTTGATGTTTGTAGCTTACCGTATTATACAGATAGACATAATTTATGTAACAAATCCTCCACAAACTAGAATGTAGGGTTTTTTCCCCAAAATTTTCACTGACTTAAGAAGCATTATAAAGAGCACTTCTCAGGATAAAATAATATGCACATTTCAAGTCTTTCAGTATACATATCTCCTAACTATCCTTCGTAAAATTTATGCCAATTTACATTTTGACAGGTTACTTTCAAAGGCATCTGCAAAAGAAAACTAATTTTTAGGATTTTGCATCTCGAAGTCAATTATTCTCTAAGTTATAAGAACCTCTGAAGATGGTAGGTGTTAATAGGCAGTCACTATGATTCCTTGTAGAGGTGCCATTTTATTTTATTTTTTTGAGACGGAGTCTCGGTCTGTCGCCCAGGCTGGAGTTCAGTGGCGCAATCTCGGCTCACTGCAAGCTCCGCCTCCCGGGTTCACGCCATTCTCCTGCCTCAGCCTCCCAAGTAGCTGGGACTACAGGCGCCCGCCACCGCGCCCGGCTAATTTTTTCTATTTTTAGTAGAGACGGGGTTTCACCATGGTCTCGATCTCCTGACCTTGTGATCCACCCGCCTCGGCCTCCCAAAGTGCTGGGATTATAGGCGTGAGCCACCGCGCCCGGCCAGAGGTGCTATTTTAAACATACCTTGAGGTCATATAAGACTCTTTTCAGTAATAACAAAGTACTTTCTAGAAATTATCTCCTTGGTTCCTACAATGTGCCCTTGACGTAAATGTTAAAAATTACTCCTAATTCAAAGGTGGGAAACTGAGGCACAGAAAGAGTTGGTTGCATAAATTAGCACAGAAGCCTCATTGTTTATATTTTTGCAGTCCTTTATTCCAAGATGACTATTTTATGTTAATATTGATGAACCTCAATTTGCAGCACATTAACAAGTCCTGATACCAAATAAATTAAACTGCTGTTTTTGCTAAATATCTGTGAAACAAAATCCCAGCACTAACAGGAATCTGTGTGCCTCAGCTCCTGACATTTTACACATGAACAAGCCATTTCGTGGCCTGATTTTATTACGTAAGGCTCACCATGTCAACCAACACAAACCTTTCAGGGAGGCCGCCCTAGTATTTTAAATTTGCCCCCAAATGCTCAAGAAACTGTTTTCTGTCTCATCAAGTTCTTCTTATAGGTCTAAGCCTACAAGGAGCTCTCAAATGCTGATTTGACTTTAGAGAGAGAGACACAAATGCTGTCTCTGAGATACATTAAACCAATTTATACTACAACCGGTTGGCATTTTCTGGATGTGAGAAGTTACTGGCAGCAGTGGAGCATCTCTTCATGAACAGACCCCTTTCTTGCCCTGGAGGGCTAACACTCTGTCTAAAATGGGAAGTAGGTGAATCTCCAATAATTAGGAAAAATTGTACTGCTCTCTAAGTGTACTACAGTTGATGAGAAAACCTGCCTGTTACTGTGTATGATGTGCTCTGAACAGCATAGCCTTCCAGGAGCCTTAATTTAGATTCTCAAATTTGATCCAAGTTTAAAACTAAAATCCCTCGAGCAAACAGAAGTTTAATGTACACAGTTTTTTTTTTTTTTTTTTTTTTTTTTTTTTTTTTTTTTTTTTGCCTTCCAATCTTTTTTCATTTTGGTTGTTTTTTTTATTTGGATCATTTATGATTTGGTTTCAAAGCCAAATTTGCTTCTTTAAATGAGAAGAGAAGAATAATTTCCACTGTGTAATGGATGATGGCATTTAAATATTGGAGACCAACATACTCTGTCTTTCTTAACATTTAAGGATACGTCCATAATTCTCTTCCCTACTGGCATAGTTTCTGATATAACTAGAGTAATATTACTTCTATAATTGTTCTTCAGATTTCTTCCCAAAGAGTTTTGACATTAGCTGTTATCGAGGAGGTAAAATCACCCAGCCTGTCTGATAAACATGTTTTCTTACATCCCCACCCCAGCAAGTGCTGTGACACTATACTTTTATCATCCCGTGTGTGTTCAGAATGAGCTTAGAACAGCAATTGCCGGGAATAGGCAGGCGATAAACCGCATTGATTTAACACATCTTGTTTTCAATCATGCTTGGATTTTCTGAGCACGCATTTTTCCTGTACTCTGGCTTGTAGCTTTTATCTGACGAGCTGATCCCTTTTCACTGGAAAATGAAAAGGTCGCACAATAAGACACGGTTTACTGGAACTTGAACACGCACCAGGGAAAGTATTTTAGATAAATACTGTCAGACATAGTGGAGCTGAATTTCAACAACACAATTGTTAAACAACAATACTTATTACTCTCCTAGAACAAGCCTACCAGCGACTTATGGCTCTCAGCAGGGGACAGCACCGAGTCAGGCTCCAAGGCGAAGAAACCCTTCCCTGAGCCTTGCGCTAACCGAACGCGGAGTTCTGGGCTGAAGTACTACTTGTGATTGTTAATATCATGGTTTTATGAGACAACTCAGCAAATGACTCCCACTGTTCACAGAGTCGTTTCCTCCGAACCAGTGGACAGGTTTCAGAAGAGTTGTAACGAAGTTACAACAAAGCTCTGCAGACGGTCCCACTGGGAAGGAAAAAACAAATCCCAAGAATGGTGATAAAAAAGTGACTCCAAATCATCCACTAATTCCACTAATAAGACAGGAAAGTACTTGTAACTGGAAGATATTAGAAGATTAAGTGATTATTTGGTAACATTTTAATGGAATTAAAGAGAACTTATAACAAGTATGCCATGGGGAAGAGCTACAATGGCCTTGCAGATAAGCCTGGAAGTTTTTATCAGCCAAAGCTCCAACTTAAATAGCATCTTGATTTAAAAATAAATGAAATCAGTTTTCTTCAGTATTGACCCAATGTAAGTGATTATTTTTGCTGAGCATCTTGATCCTAAGAAGTCTCCTCCCCCTGACTATTACAGTCTAGAACCCTTTTCTTTTAATACACATTTTGTTTATACATTTATTGTCTACTTTAGAGCTCCTCAAACTTTCTCTGTTCACAATACCCCGAGTATCTCAGCAATCTCTTCAAAGCATCCCTAAGCCAAAAGCAATGCCCAACAGTTCTGTTATTAACTACTTAGATGCGAACAGTTTAACCTTTATGCGTTAGCAACTTAGTAGGACATACATATTTGAAAAAATTGACAGAAAAATATAACATTTTGTTTCATTTTAAAATAATCACAATTTACTAGTGAAACATGTGTTCCTGGTGGGCACCACACAGCTTTGCACACCTCAGAATCAGACTAAACACAGCCACCCTCATTTTCGATTCCATATTGGTTTTCACATGGCCCTTTTTTTTTTAACCATAGTAAATGCTGATAACCAGCTTTGCAAAGGTATGACACCATCAAAAGAATGCACTATAAGGCTGGGCACAGTGGTTCACACCTGTAATCCTAGCACATTGGGAGATTGAGGCAGAAGGATAGCTGCAGCCCAGGAGTTTGAAACCAGCCTGGTCAATATAGTGAGACCTCATCTCTACAAAAGATTAAAAAATTAGCCAAGCATGGTGGTGTATGACTGTGGTTCCAGCTACTTGGGAGGCTGAAGTGGGAGAAGAACTTGAGTCGGACAGGTTGAAGCCACTGTGAGCCATGATTTCACTACTGCACTCCAGCCCGGGTGACAGAGCAAGACCTTGTCAAAAAAAAAAAAAAAAAAAAAGCAGTATAATGTAATATTGAGTTTTTAACTACCTTTAGACTGGTAGTTTATCCAGTATCTATCTGATGTACTTGAAGAATCACTGTTTCCCTCAAGTTTAAAATATCTCATAGCATCCCAATAAGTTTGTAGGGACACCTTGGTTGATAAGTTTAGAAAACATGGATTCACTCAGAAGAATAATATGAAGTGCCACAATGAATTACATTCATTCATGTGTATCTTGTCTTCTTTTAATAATTACAACAGCAGAAGCAGCAGCTCACACTTCCTAAGGACTTACTGTGTGCCAAGCACTTTATATGGATTAACATATCCTTCACAACAACTCTACAAGGAGGTACTATCATTATTCCCATTAGACACAGAAGAAAACTGAAGCTTGGGGAGTTAAAACTTTGCCTAAATCCACAGAGCTAATCAATGTAGGGGCTGGGATTCAAACCCAGGCAGTCTGCCTTGATAGCCCTACTCTGAACCTGTTAATTAGAGCAGCAAGTTAGGCCAACCAAGGGCACTTCAGAGCAGATCTCTAATAATTTTGGCTTCTAGGACTTTTGTGATACTGTTTTTGCTCTTCAGGTATCCTTCTGTCTATAATCTGTTTTAGTCCTTTCCTTTGTCTCAATTAATATTCCATGAAAACACTCTAGAACTCATTTGACTTCCAGTTTCCTAATAACACACTCTTCTTCCCTTTGCCCCAACCCTTTTGGAGTAAGACTGAGCTAGATTGCAGCCAGGCTACATAATTGACCGGATATATGTTCCTTTTGGAAAAGTCACTTACATTCTTTAAGTCTTCCTCAACTATAAAGTAAAGGTTTAATGTGCTATTATTTGTACAGTGATTAGCACATAAATACTCAACAGGCAGTTGTTATTACTATTAATAGAATACAGGCCATGTGCTAGAAACAGGGGCAGGTGCAACGAATACAGGACTAATTAGACATATTTACATATTCTCCACTCTCAAGGAACTCCAGAGTCTAGAGGGGCAGAAAGACACAAACAGAATTCTAAAACAGTGTGGCAAATACAACAGCAGGAAGATGCGGGGTTCTAGAACAGCGGGTGTGTTATACTTGTCTCTGGGACTCAACCTTCCCCCTTCCTTTACGCTAACTTGGAATTACAGTTCAAAGAATTCTACCACCTCTGGTTCTCAAATATTACCCTGAAAATGAGTTCCATCTGGAATAGGACACAACCATTTCAAAACAATGTAAGTTCTGTGAACAAAGAAAAAAATAGGTAGGAGACACTTAATTAAGAAGGGATTCATTTCCAGACTTGGGATGTTTTATACTGTTTAATTAATTAAATAAAATTACAGGCTTGCTGTATATAAGGCCCTATGCTTAAGAAGATAAAAAGAAAAAGATGTACAGCATGCAAGTCCAGTGCCCTGTGCATCCCCAGCTGGAAATGATTCTATTTGAAAAACTCTTCTAGGCACTGTGCCATACCCTTGAAAAGAATATAATCCAGTGGGGAGACAGGCCTGTATTTGGTGAACCAAAAAGATACAAAACTGTAGCATTACTAAAATAAAATAGTACACTGCACCCAAGGAGGAAAAACTAATTCTCTGTAGTAGAGTCAGGAAAATACTTAGCTCAGATATCTGAGTTGGGTATGGAAAGATAAATAGGATTTTTCTACTGAAAAGGACAGGAAAAGCATTCCAGGCAATAGGAATAGAACAAGCAAAGGGAAAGAGTTATAGAAAAGATGTGTTCAAGTAGGGCTGGATGCTCCAGTTTGGGGAGAGTACAGCTTAACATGTTGAGAGTGAGGTGTTAAAGGTTAACCATGAGTAACAGTATTGGCCTTGGTGCCTTGCTAAGAGCAGGTAGACAACAAGGAGACATTTAAGATTTTTGAGATCGTAGGAGCAACACGATGTGATCAACATTTTAAAGAGCCAAAGAAGTAAAATGAAGGCTGACTCTTAAAGGCAGCATTATTGCAATAATCCAAATGGAAAATAAAAGACCAACTAATGATGGGGTGGTCATGGAGGAAAAAGTAGATTTCAGAGATCTTTTAGAATAAAATCTACATGAATTCAGTAATATGCCAGATGTAAGGGGATAGGAAGAATGGGGGATGACTGACATTTCTAATTTATCTGACTGAGTGGAAACAGTGGCCATTTTGCAGAAAGAAAACTATATACAGGAGGGAAAAAAATCATGAGTTCAATTTCAGACATGCTGGAATTTAGGTGCCAGAAGAACATCTAGGTAAAAATATTTAGTAGACAGTTGAGAATAAAGAACAGAAGCTCAGACTGGGCACGGTGGCTCACGCCTGCAATCCCAGCACTTTGGGAGGCTAAGGTGGGTGGATCACTTGAGGCCAGGAGTTCAAGACCAGCCTGGCTAACATGGTGAAACCCTGTCTCTACTAAAAATGCAAAAATCAGCCAGGTGTGGTAGTGCTTACTTGTAGTCCCAGCTACTTGGGAGGCTGAGGCAGGAGAATTGCTTGAATCTGGGAGGTGGAGGTTGCAGTGAGCACTACAGCCTGGGCAACAGAGTGAGACACCGTCACAAAAAAACAAAACCCAGAAGCTCAGGAAAATATCAGTGATGGAGTTAATTCTATAGGGAACACCAAGATATAGGTAATAGCAAAAACCACATGTGAAAAGAGAACCCAGGACAGACAACACTATGGTGAACACAAGCAGGTAAGGAATGGTTAGAGAGAGATTGAGACACAAAACAGGACAAATGCAGGTCAAAAAGGTAGAAAGAACACCAGGAGAGAATAGTGTCACTGAAATCAAATGAGGAACTCAGAATATAAGGGGTTGTCAACACCATTTAGTGCAGTCAAGTAACCAACCAGAAGAGGTCTGAGGAGAGGTTGTAAATGTAAGCAAATTTGTAAATTACTATATTTGGAAGTTGTAAATGTTATACTAATATCATTAGCATAAATGGCACACACAGTTTCAGACAACTTGTGGATGCTTTAACCCTAAAGTTCTGGTTTTCTTCAGACTCACTCTGTAACTCCCAGTAAAAAGATATGAACCTAAATGAGTAAGGGTTGGCTAACTTGTTTGCCCAATTGTAGCTTAGCTTATCATAAGAGCCATACAAGAAAGCGTGGAGGACATTCAGTCCCAGATCAGTTCCCAGTCCTAAAGAAAACTGTAGAACTTCAGGTGCCTCAAGACAAAAGCTATGACATTTACCTGAAACAACTATGATGATAAACCTTGAGTTGACTTTTAGATTTGGTTAATCCCTGTTAATATATTTGGAGGAGTGAAGATGAGGGGATTTCCATAGTTCTTGATGTTTTCTGCTCACACTCTTAATGCCTGTCTTTTAAGAAGGGAATGGAACTACATTAATGACTTAAGGTATCCAATGAAGTTCTACTTCTTCTAATCTACCCTAGATTTGGGCTTGTGATCTGTCTCCTCACCACAAAATATTGACAAAATACAGTGTACACATAACTAGAATTTAATCTTCCCCTTTGGATGTTGGTGGTCTTAATATTGGTCCCCAGCGTCTTACAATCAATAGATGTTTAGTTAAGCAGTTCACTTGTTTTGGAGTAACAGTTATTGTGTGGGCAATGGGTATGTGGCCACTTCCGCAATAACCCCAGGTCTCCTGACGGAGTGAACATTACAACCACATATTTGTTGCTATTAGCTTGTGAGATGGTGGAAACCAATTTTGAAAAGCAAGTAATAAAGCACCACATAAAAAATAATGGTGTAATTACTTCTTGGTCAGGTAATACCTACTGTGACGATAAAAACCAAAGGGAACACCAAGCATCATAAGTGGGTTTGCTGTAAATTTGACACTGGTTCTGACCTTCAGCAAGGAAAAGGTTTGAACCCACCCACCTCAACCAGGTACACAGAAGACTCTTTGTGTTGTGTATCTTTACCAAGTCTCCGTGTAAAAGCATTTTAATGAATTTATCTCATTAGTGCCTACGTCAATTCTCAAGAGCTGAAGAGACTGGACCAGTCGCTACATTACTGACCCAAAGGCTTTTATAATCTCATTTGAATTTAGGCCCCAAAGAAAGAGGTCTGGTAACTGCATTAGAAAGAAATTGCCATGTGGATATAATTTGTTGTCTAAATGTAGAGGATAAAGAGGGAGAGTGGGGGTTCTAATTGGAATATGGACTACACTGTCCAGGAGGAAGTGAAAATAATGTTGGCCGTTGCTGTTGATTTATAAGCAAACACCCCGGTAATCCACTAACCTAAGCAGAAGAAACCAATCAGCCTCCATCTTCAGGCTCTGATTCTTTCTTTCGTGTGCCATCCCAAGTGCTAGAGAGGCTTCCCTAATTTCCATGGAATAATGTGGGTGGGTGTAGGGAGTGAAAGAGAGGCTTAGCCAAAGTTATGCCCTGAACTTTTAAGGATAGGATAGCACAGTCCATGTTTCAGGACATCATGATTCAGTTTTTATTACTACTGCTTTGGGTTATTTCCAGCTTGGGGGAAGACTCATAGTTAATATTTCTCTTTAGCTTGTCTAAGAGCTGCAAATGGTTCTCCGAAGGTACACGCATCATTAGAAGACTTTATGACAGGATGCTATTAGAGTATAGCATTTGTCACAGCACAGGATGAAACAAAAGTAGGTTAGCTTTTACTAATAAAAGTGACAATAGGTTAAATTCTCAATGCAGCAACTTGAATGGAGATAATGAGAACTCTTAGACCTGGATGGTTGGTTAGAAATGGGTACAAGCTTTCTGGAGGGCAAATTGACTATTTTGGGTGGGGAGGATGAAATAATTTTAAGCTTAGAGACTGAATCTTTATTAAGTTCAGAGGCATCCCCAAAAGTAGTCCCGGTGGCCACACAAATGATTTTTTGAAGTGGGCAAAGGCCTTTAGAAATGCCATCTAGTGTCACCAAAAGCCCTTGTTCTTGCTAAGATTCCTCTGGACCTCTTTTTCCTTCTAACTGGAATTAAGAGACTAAAGTTCCCCAAACTGAATCTTGCATTTCTCTCTATATTGATGGGTGGAATGGACCTGCTTAAAACCAACAAGGAGAAACAAAGTGACCTTCCTTCTATACTGTCTCTATAATCTTCCTGCTCCTATTGAAGCCTGGTGAATTTAGAGGAAATAAAAATACATATTTAGCTCCATCTGTGGAATTCACTTTGCCTGAGACCAACATGTCAGATATTGTTGCTGGCTTTTTCAGAGGGCTGGGACATATCTACAGGAGCAGAGATCAGCTTGATAAACTGCTGACCTGTTCTCAAATGGAAAATTTTTGTGATTATATTGGGACAATAGGTATTGTGACCCTTTAAGGACATAAATCAAACATACTGGATTGCATTTTTCAAAAGCTACCAAAACAACTTTTAGATACAAATGCATTCTTCTAAGTCTCCTTTCTAACTCTAGATTTAACAGTGTGACCTTGATGTGGTCAGGTAGAGAGGGGCAAAGGCACATCTACTCAATCAACTTCAGAACTTTATTACTGCAAAAATCTTCCTTCAGCAAACACAACCAGGCTTGGAGAGCCTAAGTGACTAGTGCAAAATCAACAGCTAGTCAACAGCTGAATCACAACTAAAACTCAAATGTTGGAACCGAACCCACCCCAGTTCCTCTGCATCATTCCTCCATGTAAGCCTGACTTAAACAGGATCATTTGTTGAGAAGCGGTTCTGAGCATTTCACTTTTGCGAACTTGTTTTTTTCCTTCGGACACCCCAAAAGGTAGGTAATTCCTATTTCACAGATGAGAAAGTGTGACTGCTAGTCTTGGGTGAAGGATTGGTAGGTAAAGAAATGAAATGTGATTGAACTGCACCTATGGAAAAAGATAACATCAAATCTGTCATTCAGATGACATCTTCATATAGATGATCTATCTCCTACTACTGCTGGCCATTTCAAAACCAAATGGACCTGCCATTTTGTAAAACGAACACCAACTAAAAGGAAGACAACAAACGTTCCCAGGACCCTGAAAGTATCCTGGACCATGTCTACAAAGCATCCACATGTTTTAAAGCCATTGCCAAGTTGTCCTTTAAAGGCTGTTTTGCAAAAACCTCCAAGACTAAAAACAACATGCTGTGACTTTACCTACATTCTTGTAATGGAAATGAGATAAGAATAGTAGTTCATAGTAATTGATGCACAATGACCATGTGCCAGCGACCGTGCTAAGCACTATCTTACAAATAGCCAACTCTTAGCTGTCTCTGTGAAGTCTATACTGATATCATCACCATTTTACAGGACAGAGACCTTTAGGACAACAGAGAGATGACGGATCTTGCCCAAGTTGCACAGCAGTAAGAGCTGAACCAGGGCAGGCTGTCACTGTTGTTCACTGGCTCCTCTATGATGGACTGCCCCTGTGGAAGGATTTAGCTAATACATTGGAAGCAATGGTATTATCTTTCCCTTCGGGGCAACACAGGAGAAAACAAATAGTAAAAGATGCCTACAGCAAAAATATCTGTCTTCGACTTGAAAAATATAACTGTATATCCACATATGCTATATAAAGACTTGACTCGGTTAAGACATACGTTTTAAAAGGGAAAGTTGCCAGAATGGATCACACTTAAATACAAAACCACTTTCTGTGAGGTGCGTGGTGGTGATGTCACCCACAAAAAGATGGGAAGTGACACGTGCTTCTCCATGACCATCTTCCAGCTTGTTTAATCTCACCTGGCAAGTTTCCCCTCATCAAGTAAGTTGAAAATGGTTATGGAACCCAGAGGCAACTCTGGATAACATGGGTGGAATTCTGGTATGCCTTCTTCATTAACTGCTCATACCCCAGAAATGAGAAGAAAGCCGCTCTTCCTGGGGAGTCTTTTAACTGAAAAACTAATCTTAATTGAATGCACATATCAGTTAACTATCTTTGGATTCACAAACCATTAATGCCCCATTTTCACAGAGTGTCTTCTTTCTGGCTTGTCTGAAGGCTGACATTCTCAGGGCTGTGCTTAGAGGAATGTGAGATTCAGCAGGAATATGGAAGGGACAGGAGAGAAAAGAAGAGAGCATATTAAGTGCTCATCTTCACAACCAAATGAGCGTTCTGGGGCTGAGCAGCAAGAGCATCAAATAATGCTGCCCTTGCAAAATTGACATCCTCCCATCACCGCTCCAAGTCAGTGGCAAAGGAATCACAAATAATGCCATTCTGCCCTCTGCATACCAGTTAAGCAGGCTTCAAATGTGCCTACTGAGGGAACACGAAGCTTGCAAATAGAGCCTGGCAGATGTAAAAGGATGGTATAATGATCAAAGGAGGGGGGAAGAAAACTAATTGCAGATTTCTCTCTTGAAATATTTGGCCTGTTCGAAAGTTCCATTTTGTCTCCCCAGAGCAGAAAAACCTAAGTAAGAGTTTGAGGTGTGTCCCCAAAGCAATCTTGTCAAGTCGCGACCCATAGCATGGCAATTCCCTATGGAAGAGGGCCTAGATTGACTGCCCTTCTATGCCAGGAGAAGCAAGCTTCTTGAGGAAATACATACCTCTTCCCGAGTACGTGGCCTCTTAAAGTCACAAGGGTTCGAGAGTATGTATCTCTGCTAATAAAGACATCATTTATAATCGGACTTTGTGAAAGATAGAAGCATATTTAAGTTCTTTTGGAATTTGAAACTACTTGGGTCCTATGAAAAACAATTTTCTAATTGTCAAATTGTCATTAAAATATTGGAAATCATGAAGAAGATCCACCTCCCAAAATATGCAATGCCATCTCTTTAGATTTCCTGCTTTTGCTTTGGAAATAAACTCAGAATCTAATAGTCTTCCCCTTGGCCAAGATTCTAAAACCAACAGTGACTATAATCCTCTAATCACAGAAAGAGATTCCTGACTCACTATATTCCTGGCCTTGAAACTTTGTTGTGGAAGGCACCGCCAAACCAGGTCACGAGTCTAGGATCAACCATGCTACAGTGAAGTCAAAACTTCGTAGAAAACTGTGAAAGTGGGCTCTAGTATACCTCCTAGGAATGGCATTAGTTGTGACATAAGTCAATAAGCTCCTATAGAGTTTAGGATTGGGGGAAAACAGGTAATACTTTTATATTACATGAGGGAGGTGAATATACACTGACTAATAGCAGTGATGAGTTTCTTTTACATAGCAGGAATATTTTCTTGGCTGTGCAATTTAGCATATCAACAAGGGAAGCTGGGCATGCCTTTTCTCAGAGTTTCATTAGCCTGCTAGAATATTTAGAGGTCTGGGCAAGGTAAACTAACTCTCCCATGTTTGTGCTAAAGTAGAGGTACAGGTCCCATTCTGAGTATTGAATTATTTTTTCTCATGATGACATCAACATTGAAACTACAGAGAGCCTCTTTTGTAGTCAACAACACGGGACACTGGATTTTTATCTCCCTTTGGACAATGAGATTGTGGTTAGCATAACACTGGTAAACCTAACATTAATGCTCTGTCAAAAATTGTTTTATGAAGGCTAAAGAGAGGTTGGAGAGAAAGGAGGTTCACCCAGTAATAGACACAAAAACATTGAAAGAGAAACTGAAATCGATTCTGTAAACAGCAGAAGTCAAAGCATCGTAGTTGTCATTAAGTACCTACCATTTTAATATTCAAACAATAAGATACTTCCTGAAATATCAGATCAATTCTTAAAGGAGAGCTGTTCCCAATGGGGTTTACATGTGGTCCTCTGACATCCATTAGACAGGGTCCCTGTCTTTCGTAGCGTGAGTTCAAACAAATGGTAAGAGAGGAAATACATTCCATTTTCTCTGTTTACTTTATTACTATTGATTTCTGAATTCCCTCCAATCTATTTCCTAACTGGGCAGATAATATACATTTAGTACCAAAGGTAATTATCCAAAATGAATCTAGTTTGCAACTGGGTGATAAAAAAAAGAGGACATTGATAGATTAAATACTTATCATTAAAAAGTATGGCTGATTGTATTAATATATATACAAGAGCTTTAATATTCTCACTTTATGGCTAGATATAATTTCCTAGACTAATCGTCAGTTCATGTGTACACTTGGGCATATTTTATTTCTACTCTATATTTTATAGCATCATTTTATAGTGCAAATAATAAAAGCACTATATGAAAAAATTATTTCAAAAGTTTTTAAAAAAAATCTACCACTTGCAAAAAAAATAGGGCATTAAAAAAAAATCTTCATAAAGGGATAGAACATTTAGTTACCACAAATTACAATGGTTTTTAAAGCATCAAAGTTAGAGAAAACAGCAAACAAATTTCTAGCAATAGTGAATGGATAAATAAATATAGTGAATCCACACCGTGGGAGATGATGCAGCCTTTTAACATTATGTTTATGAAGAAATTTTAATGCGTGGGAAAATGCTTATTAGGCTATGTAAAAAAAAACAGGATATAAAATTGTGTGTGTAAACACATATACAGTATAACCACAAATATGAAGAAAATGTTCATATATATTACATATAGAAAAATATGAAAGAAATACACAAAAATGTTTTTAGTGGTTATCTCTGGGTGATGGGTATTGGATGATTTTAACTCTTTAAATTCTATCCTGTTTTTCTCTAAATTTTCTAAATTAGCACATATTATTTTTATATCTAAGCAAGTATTAGAGAGATGGGTGAATGAACAACTTAGAATGAATGGAAGGTAGGACACATGTTTCGTTTGCCCCTGGCTCATAATGACCTGAGGGCCTTCACATGCCAGGGACTCCTGTACTGATGCCTCTTTGGAACCTGCCCACTTACAGGCAGAGTAAGCTGTCTGCAGAATCCTACCAGATATGTCTAAGCATCATACACTCAGGGATCATCACACTTTTAAAAGACATACGTAGTTATAGAAATACTGAAGTACTGAGGAAAGAGTACAATGGAGCAGTTAAGAGAATGAATTCTGGAGTCAGACGGTCTGGCTAGGCTCCTCCACTCACTACTTGAGTAACTCTGGCAAATGTCTTAATCTATGTCTCAGTTTCCTTACCTGTTCAATCAGGACAGTCAGGTGCCTTCCTTATAGAAGATGTTCAGGGATTCAATGGGCTAAATATTTGTAAAACACTTAGAAGACTGTGTTATACAATAAGTACTTATCCATTAAATGAATACGTTTTTAAAATTCTGATATATTGATCAGAATAAACTTACAAATCAAGAAATGGACATGGCCAAAATATTTATAAAACATTTGAGCATTTGTAAGTTGCTGCGGCAAGGGTACAATTTCAGTTGAGCTTAAGTCGAGACTCAGGATTGTAGTGGTTTTAGACGGTTTTTTTGTACTGCCAAAGATCTGTCCATCGATACATTTTTATCCAGAATGATGTTGATCATGCTAAGGTTCAAGGGAGTAATTACTATGTGCCGTACTATTTGTAGTGTTTTGTTCCCCACTCTATATTTAGATTCTAACAGAAGACATGAAACTAAATAGATACTCAGTAAACATTTACTGAATGAAAACACAAATGACTTCACCACAGCTGCATCAAGTTGTCTAAATATGAGCATATTTCCACAAAGGAGTCATTGTTAAATGAACTTTCCCTCTATTAAGAACTAGGATTGAAGTACCAAATTTCTTATAATAGTAAAAAGTTTTAGATTCTAACTTAGAAACAATTAGATGGCAAGATTAAAAGGGGAAAAATTATTTATTCCAAGAGAAAAAAATCACAGCTTAGGACTTGAATGTCTTCAAGGATCCATTTCTCAGGAAATCTATAAGGATGCAGACAGCTTTAGAAGTGGAGATACCAAAACAACAATGGCACCACCAATAAACAGAAATAGTTCATCTCGCTAATTCTGTGGTTTTTCTCCTACCTGGTAGAGCGTGACAAGAGAATGTTAAAGTAACTGAAATCAAGAACAATACTGGAAATAAGAACAGTCTACAATGGCAAATTTTTACTGTAATACATTTCATTATTGAGTGAGGGAGGAAAACAACTGTTTTTAGATACTATCCATTGTTTTCTATACATTTCAAAACTCCTCTTCACCCATGTAACTTTTAAACGTTTGACAGTGTAACTTTTAGCATTTTGTGGAGATCTTGGCTCCAATGCAGCAAATAAGAAGTAAAATGTCCCATGGTTGTAAAATCTTGATAAGTTATCCATGTCACTTTTTTCAAATGTGGAACTGCTCACACCACACAGATAATTATAGATGACCAGATTGTAACTGTTTTAGTGCTTCTTTTTCCTCATAAATTTTAATTTTGGAAAGTTAAGTGAAAAATGTGGTTTCAATTTCCTACAAATTGCACACAATTTGGTTTTAACAAGAAAATAGAAAGAAAGGGTATGTTCTTTAGAGTGAATTATGAACTAGAGTTTGTTTTCGTTCGCTCAACACCGCAAAAATAATAAAGCACAAAATTTAGAAAAGATGCCTTACAAAATGGAAATCATGAACTGTAGTAAGAAAGCAGAAAGTAATTATTATTATTTTTTTTTGTCTAAACATGATTTAAGCAATCTAACAGGATAATACAATTGAGCTAGTCTTTCTCCCTCTGGTGAAACAAGCGAAAGCTTAAAAAAAAAAAAAAAAGAGAGAGAGAGAGAAAGAAGGAAACAGGAGTAGAAGCCGACAATCTTAATACATGTATAACAGGAAATCTGTTAATAAGAAAAGGCTGTGTGTATCTCCGTCTTACTATCTTCACAACTGTCAGCAACAACAAAAGAACTATTAAAAGCAATCAATTTTGAAACCATTTAAACATATACCTGGAAACAGGACAAAACACAAGAATTTATAAAGGAACTTTTAGTGGAAAGAAATTCTAGCCTTCTGATGGGTTCTGGCTCTAATCTTAGACCAACATGCTTTCTTGATTCAAGGTAGTGGTCTGCTACAACTAGCATAACTAAAGGCAGGAACCCCATGAAGTGTCTCTACCACACCAAAACCACCAGCTGGAAAGCAAATTAAGGAAATCAATCAACTAGATATTTTTTTCTCCTTTCTGCCAAAAACTTTGAGTGAATGCACTTTTCTTCATTAAATTGACCACGGCTTTCACCTTTTTAGCAATGTAGACTGTTAGGCAAAATAAATTATTCATTATTCAGGTAAAAACTATTTCATCAAAGTTGTTGATCTTCATTGATCAAATTCTCCACGGCCTATGTTACTTAATAGCACCACCATAGCTTTCTCAAATTTCTACTTCCAAAAAATGTTTCCTTTCAGACATATTGTGACAACCACAAAGCTTACCTGCATGAGTATCCTATAAACAAAGTTGTTGTAGACCAAATGTTAACATGAGTCCCTGGTAAAATGTTATAGCCCTAGATTTTCTTTTCTGGCCAAAATATAGTATTTGCTAATTTTTTTTTCTAACTAGGGTTTAAAGTTGCTAGTCTAGAGTGCTTCTGACTGTTAGAACATGAGGCTGGCTTATGAAGGTCCAGTTATAAACTGGGACTTGGCAAACTTGAAGTATTACTCATTGACTAATAATTCTATTAGTCAAAACTGTAAACTTCTGGTCAACTACATATTTTACATATTACTGCATGAAGCTCTAGCAGAAGTTCACCATCCTAAATAGACTTTGAAGGCTTCACGATTAACAAGAGGTGATTTACTCTCTTGAAATATAAAAGCTGACTTTTCCCACACAAAAGTCAATAAATCTTTGGTGTTGGTGAAAGGCCATTCCCTACCTGTAGCAGTCAAGTTATGTAACCCTCAGGCAATGACTTTTCATTGAGCTCAGACCTGGCTGACCACAGCATTCACACACATCTCAGTCCCCAGTGCTCAAATGACAGTGCAGCCTGATTGCCACAATGTTGCAATAGAAAGAAAGGATTTCCTAGCAAAATGCTCCAAAGCTTCAATAATCTAAGAATCCACAGGAGGCCATCTTGAGAGGGAAGCAAGGGATACGGTTTACTCTTAAATCCAGGCTGTAGTATTCTTCATTCATTCATTTATTCTTTCAATATCTTTTCCAACAGAGCCTCTTCAACCTATGCCACCCACCAGCCTTGATTCCAAATCTATGATACCAGATTTGGATTTTTTCTAGTTAGAAAATGTATTAGCATATACTACATTTTGGCCAGATCAAAAGCACCATCCTGACTTGACAAAGACTCCCGAATATTTGACTCATTGTAATAAGCACTTTATTTTGCTCTAAACAAAAGTGTTTAGGTGACAATGGATGAATATTGGAAACGCTACTCAATTCAATGCAAACAATTATAATTGCAAGGAATTTTTCTTACTCAAAATTGAATTCAAGCGAGTGCTCAGGATTTTCCATAGCATGATAAAGAAAATAAAACTATCCTAAGTAACTTCAAATCTCTCATGAGAGGTCAGGGAGATAAGGAATTAAGAGGACAGAGAGGGACAATGCCAACAATGAGTTTGGGAAATCATTTGTATAAGGTCCTGGACTATTGTAGAACATATTATGGCTGAGAAGTAAAATTAAAAGGGGATAGATGATGATGATTATTATTTCTTATAATACCTACTTTTCTTATAAACTAATGTTTTTTTTTTTTTCCCCCACATATAAAGGCTGCACATTGCCCATTTTTAAGAAGATGGAGCTCAGTAATTAGGGAAAAAGTAGAAAACACACATTGAAAGTAATCTTTCCTACTCTGAGCCCCATGGCCATATCCCCTCCCCACTTCTCTAGTTCCCTGGACTCCCAGGTCGGGCTGTCTTCTCCCTAGCCATTTACCCAGATTTCTACCAGAGCATTTTGTCACTTTGATTTGCATCATATGCCAGCACAGCCTGCCTCCTGTTCATCCTTGCTCTGCACCTGTCTCCTATTTTAGCGTTTTGCACCACACTTTGCACATAGTTGACATTCAATAAAAGACAGAGAATGAAATTCAAGAGACCAATCGACTTACTTCTACTTTAGGAAGTTCATTTTATTTTCAAGCTCCTAAATCTTTATTGGGATTAACTAGCTGAAGGCCTAAAAGTGGAAAGAAAGACAGGGATTGTGAAGGCATTTTGAGATATTTGATGGACTTGGAACTCCAACAGAATTTTAAAAAAGAAAACAAAGGCTGAGGCCTGCAAGGGCCTTGGTACGAGGCCCTTGGAGGGAGAGGGGCTTTGTGGAAAATGGTTGCCATGAGAGGATTTTGGGAGAACCTCTGTGTTTGAGGGAATTTGGGACAGGGCCTATCAGTGGAAGCGAACACTAGCACCCAAATATTCAAAACGTAATTTGGTGAAAGATCACCTATGATTCTGAATGAAATAGGGTAAAGACATCTGGTAGTTTTCCTATTGAAATAAGCAAAGTGTGAAATCAGATATTTTTGTTTTTAAGGCTCCCTTTCTAAAATTTCCTAACTTGGCCAAAATGTCAGTGGTACTTCAGCAGCTCAAGAGCTCAGCAGCAAACCTTAGTAAGTTCTGTAGTTGGCCCTGAGTGCTAACTTCCTGAATGTGTTGGGCTCTTGAGGTGAGTTCTACTGGCATCTTGGTTGAGCCCCCCAGATTCCAGGCTCTCATTCTGGCAGGCATTTTCCCTCTGGCCAAATCTCAACCACAGATCAACTTTCCCAGCCTCTGGAGATGAAGTGTTTGGGCTGCCTTCTGACCAAGTGTGAGATTTTTTTTTTTTTTTTCTGTTTATGAGATAGTCTATAGCGCCTTTCCCAGGGTAATCAGTCATCTTGACTGGTGATCACAGGAAGAGGTAGACAAAACTAGGAGAGTCTAGATCAATGGATTTGTTTTGTAAAATCACTGAATCCTGTTGGGACAAATATGATTTTTTCTTTTGCCCCCTTTATTTTTTTTAAATTGAGTAACTTACTCATTCTTCAAAAATTACTTAGAATATTTTACTTGAATCCATTCCTGATTAAAAATAACCTCTTGAAGTATAAATGTAATGGTTTTCGAATTCCCCTTTTATTCCTTCATCAATCCACTTATCTGACAACCATTACAGGACTTTAACTCTGCCAGTCATTGTGCTTGTGGTGCTTAACTTGCAAACTCTATCCTTGCAGCTGCCATTTTTTTTAATTTCCCAGTAAACATTTAATAAAGAAATAGATGAATGAATGAAAGAATGAACAAATGAATTAACTAAATAATGAAGAGGGCAAATTCAAACTGGAGAGACAAGCAGAGCAGTGTGAAATTTATGCATGTGCCATGGTTTGTGTGTGCCTATGGATTTAGGACATTCTGCCACAAATTTAAAATGTGGACACATAGGCACTAATTCCTATAGCCTTGAAGTTGAGGCACTGAACATAAAGTTAGTGGAGCCTTTCTGTAAAAAAACATGACTTCTGACCCTCATGCTGAAAAAAAAAAAAAAGACAAAGTGGGCTCATTCCAAATACCCCAACACCCTTCACAGGCTGAGCCACGAGCTTGCCTCCTTGTGGCTAAATTGGAGCAATGCTTTGCTCAGTTTGGACCCGGATGTCCATGTGGTGGTACAGACGGCAAGACCACACATCTGCTTACAAAATTTGAGAGGGGAAAAGGGCTTCGGTAGCATCCAGGGCTTCAAAAGGCATGTTACATGCATACATCCTATATACTCTAAAGGGAAGGTGGGCTGTATGCTGGGTATCCTGTAATGATTAGTACAATACCACCCTAACTGTCTCCCTTCTAGGCTTACCCTGCACTCTCCTTCCTGCAAATGTTTATAGCCTCCCTTCTACTGCATCAAATCAGACTTTAACTGTCTCTCATCACAAGAGTCACTGAGGAAAGTATGGAACAAATTGAAACTTGAGGAA
This sequence comes from Macaca fascicularis, assembly GCF_037993035.2. Taxonomy (NCBI): domain Eukaryota; kingdom Metazoa; phylum Chordata; class Mammalia; order Primates; family Cercopithecidae; genus Macaca; species Macaca fascicularis. Next base: position 165,549,632 of record NC_088380.1, read on the forward strand.
ATCAGACCTGTTAGACTATAATTTCTATGAGGGCAGGGATTATGCACATCTTTGCTCATTATGCACATTATGTACGTGGTATCTCCAGTAACTAACATACTGAGGATGATTAATAAATATTTGTTGAATGAATAAATGGGGCAGAGTGCAACATTTCCATTACCTTTGTGCCTAAATACTGAAGATCGTGTTATACGCACAAGAGCCTAGACTCTGAAGCCAGTCTGCCTGTGTAAAAGAACTGCCTCTACCACTTTCTTGTTGCATGACCTTGAGCAAATGCTGAACACCTCTTTGACTCAGTTTCTTCATTTGTAATACAGTGATAATAGTACCTGCCTGGTAGTGTTGTTTTTAAGATTAGATGTCTAAAAGTATGTTGAGTACTTAAAACAGTATGTGGTAGAGTAAGTGCTTTGTGAGTGTTAGCAGCAGTAGCTGTTTGTTATTTATTAATAAGAATCGGGGGCTTTGTTCATTCAGCAAGCACTTTTTGAGCATCTTCTAGACCAGGCATAGTACAAGGCACTGGAAATACACCTGCAAACCAAGTGGAAGTAAACTCTGAGATAATCACAGATTGAGAACTACTTGAAGTCTTTAATAATAACTACCATTTTTTGAGTTCTTCATATGTACCATTTATAATGTGCCAAGTACTTTACTTGTGTTATTTCAATCGTCACAACAAACTAGTGAAGAAGATATGCTTATTTATTTTCTCCATTATTGAGGTAAGAAAATAGAGGTTTATGTGATAATGTAATGTGTCTATGGCCAGAGGGCAAGGTCTTGACTCTTGATCCATTCATTGCTCAATATCTACTGGGTACTGCTGAATACAAAGCTCTGGGCTGATGAGAGAGGACTCATACACGTAAGAAAATCATAGTGATGGTCACAAGTTTGTATTTCAATAATCGGCCTGTCTCAAATTAAAGGAAGCACACAACAGAGAAGGATTACAATAGATTAGCTAGGATATGACATTTATCTTCATGAATTTGAGACTACACTATGAAACAACCAGCAGAATGGCCAACAGTTAATTTTTGACAATCTGCCCACAAGGGAAAAACTAGTATTTTAGAACAATTCAAATGCACCTGCCCTTTATAAAACATCAATGATTAAAAAAAAAAAAACATATGAACTATTAGAAAAGTAATCTTAATGTTCTTTTTAATTCAGGCACTACAGAAACTAAGTAATCATTGTTGCGATTAATTGCTTTCTTGTTGCTTGCCACTTTCTTTTCGTTATGAGAAATTAAAAGACAGAAGCAAATTATACAATATATATTTATTCAAACTGAGCTGACTTGACATCATTTATTGTATTTGTACTTCCCAAACATTGCATGGTTATTCTTTTAAAACTAAAATTTCTCTAGCTCCAAACTGACTTAGCATACTCCCCGCAGTGATACACTTGATAATCATGACTCAAAAATGTGGAGCTAGAGAAGGCTGAGATAATATGTTGTCACTCCCATATTTATCACCACATTTTCTGAATCATCCAGCTTCATAATGATGATTTCTTTTCATTCTTTGCACTGTTTGGCAACTACATGTTTTGTGAATACCTAAAACGTTTATAAATATTCTCTTCCCTTGGAACCAATAAATCTTGAAAATTAAAAGACGAAGTTAAAATGACTTGTGCACTTCACCAACGTCTCCACTAAATGTACCATACATCTCACAATTTCAATATTCACAGTTTAAGACTCAGTGATGACTTTCAATCTTACTATGTGGATAAAGAAGGAGGGGTGTGCTTTGCAGTGTATTGAAAGCTGCTTTGGGAGTTAGTCTTGATAGTTAGATGTCTTATTCTTTCTGCTTCTCCATCCTTCCCCCTCTATTCACCTTTATTGACACCAGGTATAAGCCTCTTGTTCCATGGAACTATTTTTTTTTTCTTTTAGAGTCAGAAATGGAGAGACAGATATTACAGAAACAACAATTTCAAGGATCTGCTACAATGACATGAATCAATGCTTATTGAAATTTCAGGAAGCTTGATCTGCTGAGAACATAGTCAGCTGGTACAGCTCATATTTCTAGATAATGATCACAGAGTGGCTGGGGGATGGGATAGGGAGAGTGAATCTTCTGGGCAAATGATAGCATAGCATGAGCACTGGGGAAAGTCCACAGATGCTTGGAAATAAAAACAAGTATACCCGGGTGATGCTGTGAGGGCTTACAGTGCTATCCATTTGTATACTGTACAAATTCTAAGGTACACATGGCTGTCTAAAGAAGTCCTCTAGCTCCTTTCATTGCACTGTACCAGATCATCCTCCCTATTTCTTTCTTAACACTTTTGCCAATCTGATTATTATCTTCTCTGCCTCTTGTGTATTGCCTTCCTTCTCTCACTGGAATATAGGTGTTTTGGGGACAAGAACCTCACCTTTCTGGGTCACAGAACATAGAAAATGCCTGGAACATAATAGCTATGCAAAATGTTTTAAATTGGAATTTGAATATTATTGCACCCTCCCCTCAAAAAAAAAAAAAAAGTGAGAGCAAAATATTCCTGTTTCTTCAATACTACTTGCAAGAGCATCTTAAAGTCTGAAAAGAACCTAGAATTTTTCGGGAATGAAATAGTCTGCCGTTTTAAGGCCTCACTGTGATGATAGTACATTGCCAAGTAGATTTGTTCTTTAAGACTTTAGAAATTATGGGTGAATTAATAAATTCACGTTTATCACAAATCAGAAATTCATGACTTATGAACTTGAATTTCGAAGTTTGAGGCCAAATTTATTTAAATATTTCTCTCAGGAACCATCATAGTCCTGCCGAGTCCAAAAATTGTCTTAAAATGTAAAACAATGCCGCATTAAAGCAAACGCCAACATTTTCCGTGGCCCGACGTGGCATAAATGTATTGTTTTCAATTTAGTGACTTAACAAGAAATACAACAGCCAAGACAGGAATTCCTTCCAAACACGAGAACCCATTATATAAGATGAAGATCTGTTCAGCCCCTAAATGAACCACACAACATAGGAATTGTCATTAGCTACTGTAAGGCAATGAAGAACTTATAAAACCAGAGCCAATGTGTTATTAAGACCAGGCACGGTGGCTTTAAGGCAATATAGATTTCTGAGCTATTTATTTATTTATTATTATTATTGCAGGTCCCACTCTCCCAGCCGCAACTATTCCAACTCTGCAGGACCCATGTAACAAGGCGATAGTATCTAAGAAATAATGAGCGAAGGAATGCTGTTCTTTCTTTCAGAGCAATCTCAGGTGCGATCTTATACCGTAAAGGACTGGATCAATACTCCCAGCAGCAAGCCGCTCGATACCCCCTGAATTATTGCTTCATTTTTCTTCTTATTATAGATGAGTTGTGTTATTATTTTCCTCAAATCGATATTTTACAACCTTTTTTATCCGTTTCTCCATAAATTTTGTGATTACTTTAAACTGGGAATTCCGGTACACTAAATAAGATGCAGTATCTGAAAGGGACAGAATGTACTGACATGTTTTTTGTTTTTGCTTTTGTTTTACTCTTTTAGACACAATGCCTTGTTTAAAGCACGTCATAATCAATAGCCAAAGAAAAGTTTAACATAACCCTGTGCTTGCAAAATAAAAGTGCAAATCCTTTCAAATAGCAACAGCCCAAACAGCACAAAGCTGAAAAACACAAAAGGAGGCAGGATTGATCAGCACTTTGCATCTGAAATTTCATTCCTAATGCTTTTTCTCCCCTCAGTTAAAGGGCCAATGCAATTCCCTTAAATTGTTTCTCACAAAGGAGATAACTCTATGCACCTTGGAGAGATTTAATTGGCTTCTATAGCTGTCTCCTGCTAAGTGTTTAAAACATCAGCAAATCAAATCATGTAAACTCATATCCTGTTCTGCTGTCGGTTTGCTCCAAGCTTGATTATTTAGATGTTAACATTAGCAGTGCCTACACTCAATGAAAGAGATCAGGAATATACTCTCTCCCTGAGTTCCGGGATGACTTGAGTTAATTCTACGCTTCCTATGAAATAATGTGTGTTATTTGGCAGAGAATGCTCAGTGGTAACTAAATAATCATTACAGTGCAGCCAGTGGTAATTACATGGTAATTCACATTAACTTCATAATAAGCACTGTATTTTTCACTATATCCATCTGAGAATGAGGCAGAATCATAGTCTTTCATTTCTTTTTAATGCCACCCAAAATAAAAATAAAGTAAAATCATTTTAAGGGCAGGAGGACAAGGAGTATAATCCTGGTGAGTTAAGCTAGAGATTTCATTAAAGAAATACTTAAATCCATTAAGTCTAATTAGACATGACATCCCAGGATTCACAAACAGTAGTTCTAATAAACTCATTAAAATTTTTTGGTGATTTCTTCAGAAAATGGGAGAATATTATATTATAGGCTATTTTATTACATTAAGGTTTTATAATTTTATATGGGCTCTTCTCTTTTTATGTAAAAGCCTATGGAACTTTATAAGAATAGTTCTACTTAAATCAATGAGTCTTAAACAACAATGTGCTTCTTGTAACATGTATTTAATAATGCAATAAACTATTCTAAGTAGTACAGAATAAAATGGGGAGCACTTGATTCTGATTGGCTGAAAGATAGCAGGATATAGGGGCTCAATTCCTTGTAGCATTGCAGTGCACAATTTATACCCCAATCTCCGTTTACATACATATTATTTAATTTGGGCAATTAGGAAGTCCTGAAAGCACTTTCCTATTGCCACCTGGATCCTTAGAAGGATTCACACCATAAATGCATCATATATAAATGTATAAAGCAGCCTTCTGAGAAGAAAGCAGTGGGAACAACTTTAATTGAATACTTATATTAGAGATTAAATTAGGTCTGTTTTTAAATGAGCTACCCTTAATTAGCTGCAGTTGGAAAAGGGGAATAGATATAATTTAGTTTTTACTCTACTCACTACCTGTAGCATCAATGGACAACTGATCCTTTTTGGCTTTTCACCAATAATTGAGTGCCTTTTCAGGAAGGCCTGAAAACAAAATCTTTTATTTGAATCCCAACACAAGCCCCAAATAAGGTTTAGAGCAGAAATCCCTTATGTAATACAATCTTGATTTTTTTTTATGAATTGGGATATGCCACGGATACATTGAATGATACCCTCCTCACCTCTAACTGCAGTACAAGCCTAACAACACTTTCTGGACTCATTCATCGTCAGCCAGTCAACCTGCCTGTCAGGCATCAAACAGTAACCAACACACTTCACTGAGCCAGGCACACAGCACAGATCTCTTCTCAGGCAGGTTTTAATCTTATCCCTGATGACCATCATCTTCCAAGTAGTTCTCTCTCATTGGCCCTTGATGGTTTGCTTCTAAACCCACTAAGCAGAAGATCACCAAATAAAGGCTTTTACATCTTATCTCCTCAAGGACCACCAAGGGACTGAGGCACAAAGGAGGGTCCACAGACATTTTGTGGCCAAGAGGCAATTTCACCAAAAGTCTCCACTGGGCATTAGATTATAAAAGTGCAGCAGGGACAGTATATTTGGGTGGACCCCACTAAGTCCTTCCCCAAATGGACCCAGGGAATATGATCCACCAGTTCCAATGAGGTCTTCCAACAATGTGCTGGTGTCCGACATGCCCTGCTCTTAAGCTGGGCTCCCACAAAAAGATGAGATAAAGGACATGCCCTTAAATTGCATAATTCCACTTCACCCACGGTGAAAATGGCACTTGGCTTTTCTGCGGGGCTTTGATTTACTCAGAGATCAAGAAAAGCCCCTTCCTTTTTGTCAACAGACAGAACAGCATGTAAACAGATCAGAATAATGATGTCCATGACACCCTTTATGTAAACATATCACATATTGGAAGGCCCAAGGAATTAAGCATCTATACCACCTCACCCTTTCCTTGAGAGTTTACTCAAAGATTCATGAACTTAGAGAATTTAAGAGAGTTTATCAAATGACCATGGTGATGTTTGCTGATTGATTTTCATATACATTCAAAAATGTTATGTCTTTATATATTTGCATACTTGGGAATTATTCACAAAATAATTAGTAAATCCATTTATATGTGATCTGCTCTGGTTTTTTAAGCAAATTCATCCTGTGTTGGTTTGGGAAAGACCCTTCCCTTATCTAGGCCTCAGTTACCTCCTCTACAAAACGTTAGGGTTGGTCCAGGCTATCTCTGAGGACCTTTCCATTTCTAAAACTCAGAATTACAGGACAATGTTCTCTTGGATACTATTTTGATAAGATCCACCATTAATCAGGCACTTACTATATGCCATACACTGTACTAAGCTTTTTATATGCATGACCTTATCAAATCCTCACAGCAGTCCTGTGATATATTCTCATTCCCATTTTGCAGATGAGAAAACGGAGTCTCAGAATAGTTAAGAAACTAGTAAGAATTTGGGCCAGGATTCAAATTGGGATCTGTCATGATTCTAGAGATCTATAGTCATACAGTTTCTTTATAACTAGTTGAGTCTAAGGAAAATACACGTAGTGTGGACACAAGCTCTTGGCTGATAGGTGGAAGAAAAGGAATCTGGTGTAAATATCTACCACTAACTGAGGGACTTTAGCCAAGTCTCTAAAACTCTTTAAGCCTTGTTTTCACCATCTATAAAGACATCAATAATTTGGACAACTAGATTATCTTGAAGACTCACATCCCATATATTTATGGTCAGATTTGTCAATCATTCCTTCACACATTTTTTATGCATTGATTTGACTAATATTTATTGTGTCTCACTCCATGCTGGGCATTGTGAATACATTGGTTGAGAAAGACAAGGAACCGCCTTCAGGAAGCTTATATTCTAGTGAGAGACACAGGCTACACACAATGAAGGAAAGAAATAATTCAGATTGTATCAGCTGGTGATAGTGCTGTCAATAAAATAAAAGAACTACATGTACTCAAAGTGTCAATGCTGGGGAGGTAGCTTGGGGTTCTAGAAGCCCCCAGTCTAATTAGTGAATTATGTTCATAGAAAACTAAAAAGTGGAGTAAAACTGGGGTAAGTCCATTTAGTAGGTGTAAAAATCTAAGATATTGAAAGGTATAATCAACTACCTGGAGGAATACAGATCTGATATCAGACCCATCACTAGATGGCTTAAATGACCATAAATGAACCACTTCACTTCTTTCTACACCTCATTTTTACACCTGAAAATGGGGCTAAAAATACCTGTCTTTCCTCATAAAGAACAAAAAAGAACTGATGAATGAGAAAGGCTTGGTCAACTATAAAAATGCATTTAAGTAAATTTACTTGTTTCTACAAAAATTAAGATGAAGAAGAGACACATAGTGTCAGTAGTCAGGCCTGTACTTTGACCCCCAATATAGAACATTCCAGTAAATCACAATTTTTTTGCTTTGATGCTAGTAATTTTATTAAGGAAAATTTCTAAACCTTTAGATAACCCTCCTATGTCTTCTGAACTAACGAGTGCAAATGTTTCATTTTTCTAGTCTTAAAAAAGTAGAGGCCGGGCGCGGTGGCTCAAGCCTGTAATCCCAGCACTTTGGGAGGCCGAGACGGGCGGATCACGAGTTCAGGAGATCGAGACCATCCTGGCTAACACGGTGAAACCCCGTCTCTACTAAAATACAAAAAAAAAAATTAGCCGGGCGAGGTGGTGGGCGCCTGTACTCCCAGCTACTCGGGAGGCTGAGGCAGGAGAATGGCGTGAACCCGGGAGGCGGGGCTTGCAGTGAGCTGAGATCCGGCCACTGCACTCCAGCCTGGGCAACAGAGCTAGACTCCGTCTCAAAAAAAAAAAAAAAAAAGTAGAGAATTATAAGCTTGCTGAAAACAGATTATTCAGAGACACCCCTTCATCTAAACCTCCCTACAAGCTCAAAGAGTCATCCTGGCCTCATTGACTATTTTAAAAATCAATTAAAACTAAAAGGAAATGATGAACGTGTGTAGAATGGGAAGGCCATATTCTGTGCAGATACTTAAATGTGAATATATTTTTGGCATTAAACAAAGATCTAAATTAATTCCATATTGAATGGGAGTTGGTGCTTCCTGCAGCTAACCACCGAGGTTGATCCCAGGTGGCTCTGCCTAGCAAGTGAGGCCTTCCACCCGTGATGTAAAGAAGTTAACCACAGTTGATGTTAACAGGAAAAAGATGAACAATTACATGTGCCAGGTCAAACAGCAGTGGGTATGAGGGGAAGTCTGCTCTTCTGTTGTTGTTTCTGCTCATGATTTAGGGAGTACCAGTTTCTGTCTACCTCTCACCATTGAGAGATACTGCAGAAAACCTCAGGTCTGATATTAATGGGATGGTTTCCACCTGCACTTTCAGTACCTTGAATAATATGAGGCCCACGTAAAAGGGTGAGCATACTTTACTCAAGTCAAAAATACTATGTGGTACAGATAATTGAACTCACACCAAGGATTGCACAGGGCTGAGGACCCAGCAACAGGAAAGAAATATCAACATGCTGAACTACATATGGGCAGATCCCCTGCCCTCCAAAAAAGTTCTCTCATTAAATATTTGAGTATTTTTAAATCTCTCCTTTGGCAAGATGCTTTCTCAATTATGTTACTTTAAATTGGTGGGGGCATGAAATAATCATCATCAATGGTGGTTTAATAATGTTTACAGAGGTGCAGGAGTCAGTCAAGACAAAAAGGACTAGAAAGTTAATATAAATTTAGTAGATTTTTAAGGAGACTGACCTCTCATCATTATAAATATTCCTCAAAACAAGCCTTTTAAATATCGGTTTTTAAAATATTGCTAATGGTTACGGCTTAGAAAAAAATTTCCAGTGAAAGCACCATGCATAGATTTAAAAAGAGGTGTATCACAAACAACTTAGAAGAGACTATAATGGGAGAAAAATGGCTCTGACTTTGATTTAAAAAAAAAACTGATGGAAAAAATGAGTAGAAAAAGTTTGATTAATGGTGGAAACCCAAAATGCAGAAGTTATATTTGTAAATGTTGTAAATTATGTGATAGTAGATATGTACAAGTAACAAAACTTACATGTGAAATACTGTAAGTAGACATTTGATAATATATTGTTATCTATAAATATGTATATGGTTAACTTGCCCTGGAAGCTCAAAACTTCACTAGAAAAAAGGGAGAACACCTTATATTTAGAATCACACTATATTCTGGCATAAATGATGTTAAAAATTCTTTAAAAAGAAAAGATATGGCTGTCCAATGATAGACGAATGAGGAAGCAAATTATGGTGCAGCCATCAGATGGACTATTATACACCCACTAAAATGCATTCAGGGAGAATTTGAACTAACAGAGGAAATGTTTAGTGTATAATATAAACAACAAAGCAGGATGCAAAACTATATAAACCTATTTTGACTCACTGATAAAAATGTAGGAGTATTATTTAGTACCTTCTCTGAATACCCTTGAATACTTCCAAATAGTTTATTGGCTTTGAAAACCAAATCATGTTATATCATACTAAAAAGATTAGAGGTTCAAAACTTTACAGTGTTGCATTACATTGGCAAGAATACATATACAGCTCAGTTCCTACCTTTATTGTTAATAGTTTTCCAATCCCTTACCAGAAATTTATAGTTGAGAAATGACAACACATCTTAAAGATTAAAGCCATGTGACAAATAGTTCATGTCCTTTAATAACCAAATCTCATGCCTTAGATTGTGAGAGCTTATCTGCCTCTTCCTTCTATATGGTTTCTATATTAGAAGTAAGTACTCAAAAACATTAACAGTGATTATCCCTGAGGGATAGAATAATGGATAATCATTATTTCATACGTTTTTGTATTTTAAAAATCTTCCATATAAGTATGCATTATGTTCACAATTATATAATTTGGTTAAAATATTTAAGGCTCCAGTTCCTGTCAGAACTCAATGTGTCCTATAAATAACCCCCCCTCTCCCATCACCAACAACCTAATTTCAGGGAATCAGGTAATTCCATCAATTAACAAGGTAAAGTAGCATGCCAGGAGGCTTACTCAGCGCAGGCTCTGGTACCCTTCACCAGGGTCCAAGTCCTGGCTCCTCCACTTACTAAATAACCCAGGAAGTCACTTCACCTGAGATTTTTGGTCTTAAAAATAGGCTAATAATAGAGCTTGTCTTTACAGATTCTCAGGGGTGGCACAGGGGGTGGGGGTGGGGGATTCCTTTACATTTAGCAATTGTAGAGAACAAGAAGATTGAGAGAAAAGATAGAGTTCGTGTGAAAAAAAAAGGTGTGGAATAGGAGAGAATAACAGGAGAAAAGTCAACAAATGTCAAAAGCCCACTGAAGTGGAAAACCAGAAGAGCGGGGAGAGAAAGGAGGAACTCAAAGCTCTAGCAGGAAATGCTGCTAGCCACAGAGGATCAGAGAGGGACTTACATTTACCTACATTTTGTTACAATTTTGGATTTGATTACGTTTCAGATATCATTAGGGTTTTAGATGAGTTCCATTTTAACTTATAAAAAGCACAGCACGTGGTGGGTCCCAGGAAGCTGGGCAGCGTGATTATGGAATCCACTTACCTTGGAGGTTGTTCAGCTCGAAAACAGAAGCAGTGCCACACTATATAGCTAAATTCTTTTGGGAGGTGGTCCCAAGCTCTCAGGACATCGGGTCCTTGGAGCAACACACACCCACTCAGTTGGGGATGGCTGATAAATTTCAGATCCTGACCCCAGATAATCCATGTGTAGGACTTATTGACCCTGTGCTGTGGGTTTTTCAGAAAGAAAAAGAGAGGAGAACCCAAATTCCAGGTGGCTATGCTTTAACATGAAGATAATGATATATCTCATTATAAGATTCTGCTGGGGCATAAGAGGATTATCAATGACTAAAAGTTGTTTTAAATTCATAACTCCCTAATATTTATGTATTTTCAAATGAAAAAACTATGATATAAGATGTAACTCTATTATGGTAATAAGTCAGATATATGCATAGGAAAAATACCGCAAAATATATATCATTAAACAATATTAATAGCTCATGTTTACTGAGTGTTTATGTAGAAGAAACTGGTAGGAAGGTAGGCAATTTCAATAATATTTTAATTATGTTTTATTGGTGCTTCCTAAATGATCTGAAATCAATATGTATAACTTTGCAATAAAGACTGAAAAACAAGAGTGAATGCCCTAGTGGGTTCCACGTCTCTCGGTTAACTTTAACAATGAACAGGACTGGCATCCACATCACTGCAAACACAGATAAGAAAAACGAATAGGCCGGGCACGGTGGTTCAAGCCTGTAATCCCAGCACTTTGGGAGGCCGAGACGGGCGGATCACGAGGTCAGGAGATCAAGACCATCCTGGCTAACACGGTGAAACCCCGTCTCTACTAAAAAAAATACAAAAAATCTAGCTGGGCGAGGTGGCGGGCGCCTGTAGTCCCAGCTACTCGGGAGGCTGAGGCAGGAGAATGGCGTAAACCCGGGAGGCAGAGCTTGCAGTGAGCTGAGATCCGGCCACTGCACTCCAGCCTGGGCGACAGAGTGAGACTCCGCCTCAAAAAAAAAAAAAAAAAAAAAAAGAAAAACGAATAATCCTCCATCAAACATTTGGAATACATCTTAGGAAAAGAGGAAAAGAAATTTAGAGTTCCGCTTCCTCCTCCTATTCCACAATATTAGAGGAAGTTTCAAGATATATAGTCAAACGCTGAAGGGTTAATTTATCATGATGCTCGGTTTAAAAAAAAAAAAAAAAAAAAAGCTTGAATACTTCCAAGTAGTTTATTGGCTTTGAAAACCAAATCATGTTATATCATACTAAAAAGATTAGAGGTTCAAAACTTTACAGTGTTGCATTACATTGGCAAGAATACATATACAGCTCAGTTCCTACCTTTATTGTTAATAGCTTTCTAATCCCTTACCAGAAATTTATAGTTTAGAAATGGCAACACATCTTAAAGATTAAAGCCATGTGACAAATAGTTCATGTTCCTTAATAACCAAATCTCATGCCTTAGATTGGGCGAGCTTATCTGCCTCTTCCTACTATACGGTTTCATTGGTAGGAAATACTTTATATCCCTATTACATGAATGATGAATGGCACCGTTGGTTATGGTCTGTTATTTGCTTGGCTGTAGTCAATATGTTTTCTTTGGACAGGGATTTCTGTGATTTATCTCTCTCCTGGCCTTATCACTTATTAACTCTGGGTAGACAGGAAAAAGCCAAGGTTGTATATAAGGCCTCGTGGCTATTTAGACCTCTAATGTCAGTGAAAATATCCCTTTTAATGATCCTGTTATACTAGCTACTCAAGTCCTGATTACACTCCACTCCAAATAGGAAATAAAGGTCATATTTCTTGGAAAGTATATATGTAAAATATGCAAAATAATATGCTTCCTTCAGACCAGCTTTATTCTTTGCAGAAACGGCTCTCATTCTATAGCTGTCACAGAAGTACAATGGTTACTTTCAGTGACTTTGTTGTTGTTGTTGTTCCCATTATGGCACCAACAGTATTTAACTGTACAAATGCCAGCAGATTCAGAATCACTGATCACATCAGCATACATCTCATCAGGAAAAATCATATTTTGTGGGGGGGAAAATAAAGAAGCTTGGGACCTACCCTTTGTATCACAAAAGCAAAAAGAATAAACACTCCCTCTGCCTTGAATTCTTTTCTTTGTGTGTAAATGGTTCATTTGGAGTCATATTTAAGACATGTGGACAGGAGCAGCCTGTGAATTTTTCTTTCTTGTTGGGTCTATTCCAATTAGGACACTGCTAAGGCAGAGCTGCTAGTCAAGTATTCATTACCCAGCCCTCTTTCGGCTGAATCCTAAGTGAAAACAATCTGACAAAAAAGAAAAACATTCTTGCCTTCCTTTCTCCAATTCTTCCTGAGTTTGCTGAGGCTTGTCTTTATAACAATTAACATATGTATAGAATATTACACTGAGCAAAATATTTTCATGGCCATTTTTTCACTGATACTCACAAGATCCTTGGGATGCACAGAAAATGATGGCCCTACCATTAAGTTGAGGAAGACGAAAATCTAGCAGCTTTAACCCCTCTGTCTCCCTCATCCCCACATCTAACCCATCTCAAAGTCCTTTCCATTTTTCCTCTTAAATTCCTCTTGATTCCTCTCACTCCGTTCCATCTCCACTGATTGCCACCCAAATCAAAGTCACCAAACCTCTTTCCCAGACTACTGCAACGACCTCCTAAGAGGTCTTCCAAGATACATTCTGGTTTCCTATGCTTCTTGAAGCCAGAGTTAGTTTGTTCCCAAAATGTAAACCTGGTCACATCCACCTGTCGTTTCAGACACTTCAAAGCTGTCCATTGTTCTTAAGGTAACAACCAAACTCCTCCCCACGGCTTATAAGGTTTTACATACACGTGTCCCTGCCTACTTCTCACAGCCTTCTCTCTCACAGTTCTCCTCCTCCCTCTTGATTTGTCAGCCTCATGACAATTTTTTTTTTTTTTTTTTTTTTTTTTTTTTTTTTTTTTTGAGACGGAGTCTCGCTCTGCCGCCCAGGCTGGAGTGCAGTGGCCGGATCTCAGCTCACTGCAAGCTCCGCCTCCCGGGTTCACGCCATTCTCCTGCCTCAGCCTCCCGAGTAGTTGGGACTACAGGCGCCCGCCACCGCGCCCGGCTAGTTTTTTTTTTTTTTTGTATTTTTTAGTAGAGACGGGGTTTCACCGTGTTAGCCAGGATGGTCTCGATCTCCTGACCTCGTGATCCGCCCGTCTCGGCCTCCCAAAGTGCTGGGATTACAGGCTTGAGCCACTGCGCCCGGCCAGTTCTTACAGTCTTCCAAGGCACCGTGTTTCCTCCCATCTAGGGCCTTTTCATTTGCTCCCTCTGCTGGAAGACTCATTCCCCAACCCCATGCTACCCTCACCCTTCAATGATTGTTGGGTTAGCTCTTTGTCATCCTTCAAACTTCAGCTCATGTGATTTTTTCTGTAGAGAAATATCTCTAACTGACTGGTCAGGGCTCCTTTATTATGTGCTGATCAAAAGCACTATTTCTGTCTTTCTGGACACGTACCAGGTTTGAAATAGTAAACTTATGAACATCCATTTTCCTCTTAGTCTTTAAAATAAAGAAAACAGGGATTGTGTCTGGTTTTGCTCAACACTGTTTTAGGACTTGGCCTAGAACTGCTTTAGAACATTGCCTAGGATAGGACAGGCAATCCACAAACATTTGTGAGGTGAATGAATGAAGTAACAAAAGGAAGTGGTAAAATCAGAACAGGACACAGGTATTTTTATTCCTATTCTTAATGCCTAGAAAGAAACAATGTATTTAATCATAATCAAAGCTGGCACATACATAACATCAAACTCTAATGACTAGGTTTTTGGATTTTCAAAAAAATATATACCCCCTATCTGCTTTTCTCACTTACTTTTGGGGAGCACTCATACTGGACCAGGTACTGTCAGGATTGCATTACATACATTAACACTTTTACTCCTTAGATGAAGGTACTATTAAAATAGCTCCATTTTACAGAAAAGAAAATGAAAAGTATTTATAAGCCAAATCTCATTTTTTCATTTAAACAAACTATCTTCTATGAATGTAAAACTTCAAGTAGAAAGGGACAGATTCTTAATTAACAGCTCTTATTTACATTCCATATTATCCAGAGCACAAAAATCAATGAAGACCCATTGATCCTGGGCAATATGTCAATCAATTATTAGCACCTATTGCAAGTAAAATGCTGAGCCAAATCGCTTCAACATAGTATATAAAATAAGATTGAGGAAGAGTTTCTCTTTCTTCATGAAGCTTGTGGACTTTTTATGATTTGTCTACAAACAGAACAAGAGAGCTAAGGACAAAAGGAAGTGAATGATGAATGGGATGGTTTTAGCACATGGAGCAAAAGAGATTCAAGGACAGAGACTCTCCCAGTCAATCAAGATGAGTTACAGGGAGGACCAAAGTCAGTTCCGGAGCCTGTAAGCAACTTGTCCTAGGTCTCACAGCCAGTGAGTAGCAAAGCTGGGATACAACGCAAGACTCATTGCTGTCAGCCCAGGGTTCAGTATACTATACCCAGGTGGTCTGAGAACACTTCAGAGAGGTAAGAGTTTGAACTGGATCCTTCAGGTGAATCACCATATCCAAAGTAGCTAAAGTGAGCTGGAGGCACAGCAAGGAAACCGGTTTGACTGGAGCATCATAAGCCCTAGCCCCAGAGCACAGTGAGCCAAACATCGGGACTTGGGCTACATCTTACATACAGTGAGCAAAGAGGGAAGGTTTCTCCACAGGGTAATGACATGAAAGTGGCTTTTCAGAAGTGTACTGTAATGAAGAATTTATGTAAGAAAAGGCTAAATTGCAGGAGATCCATTAGGTGCAAACTCTCCACTTCTTCCCTAAAACTGATGACTTTGTTCAAGCCCAAAGTGGCAGCCTTCATTTTGTGGAGGAGGTTTCCAAGAATGAGAAACAGCTTTCTGGTGAAAACTCTGGAAGCTGGAGTTGAAGCTGATTATAACCTAAATACTTTTGAAGAGAGTTGGTGATAGGCTGTACTCCTGTTGCTAGGACCTCCAGAGGAGGGGCTGAGATAGAAATAAGAGAACAAGCATGTGTCATTCTCTAAAAACGTTAACACCAGAGAACTTATTAGCTGTGTGATGCATTCCTGCAAAAATATTTGTTTTAAGCAAATTATTACATTTACACTTATGCATTTCTTTTTCTTGCTACTTTGTTTACACTTTGCTCCTTTTATTTGGGGTTGATGGGTGTTGTTTCTTTAAACTGATACCTATAGTTGTGTTACTAAAAATCCCAAAAGACATTTCTTAGATTTCTAGGAAGAGGACAAGGATGATAAACAATCCATGGAAAATAGTTATTCCTGGTAGGGGCTCAGAAACAAAGGAATGAATCATAGTGGGCACCATTTATTAATGGAAACTACTAGTATCTAGCCTCATGCTAAATACAGTTCCGTGATCCTAAAACTTTACATATGTTTCCCTGATCCTAAAAACAACCCCAGCAAGGTATATTATTATTTCCTTATAAAGATAAAGTGACTGTGGTTTAGAGGCATCATATGATGTCCCAAGGATAACCTCTCTAGTAAATGGTAGATCTGAGAATTCAATCTATATCCATCATCTTGAACCTAAGCACTCAATCAGTATGCGAGGTACTATCCCCTTAGGAGTGAGGGAGGAAAGGATAAGGGGAGTAAAGAAAAGAGAGAGGAAGGAGTAAGGGAGATAGGAGAGATGGGAGAGCAACAAGAAAGTAAGAGGGATAGGGAGAAAAAAACAGAAAACTTAAGTCATAGTAAAAGCTGTCAAGTTCCACAGAGCATATGCAGACAAAATAGCCCCTCCTATGTGCAAAGCAATGTGTTATGCATTGGCAAGGGATGTGGAGTTATTTTGGGCACAAGGTACAAACAGGAAGTATTTCTACGAAGAATTCTCATTTTGAAGTTAGTTCACAGGCGAATACACAGGAATGTGGGTTAGTCCTTCCACAGGAACAGGAAATTGGGTGAAAAATGTTTAGAATTGGAAAAGTCAGTGGTAGAAAAGATCTGATAAGTGACCTATCCAGACATCTGAGTTGTTAGATGATCATTCATCAGGGTTTTCACCAACTTTTGGGGGGTCAGGTGGTGTACAGCTCTCAGGGTACCCCTAGGCTGCTCAAACCTTGCCCTGGTGGCCCATTCTTCCAGTCACATATTCCTCGAGATACAGAGACGTCTCTTACAGAAAAATAACTAGAATGAAAGCAAAACATGCATTTGAAATTGGCCACTTCTCATCAGGAAAACCAACTACAAAACTTTGAGGAAGCAGCTAAAGGTGCCTAAGAGTCTTTTATTAGCTTCCAAGACTACTTAGGGCCTAGCAGGAGAGATCACGATTCTAAAGGATCCAAGTCACTTAAAGACATAACAACTTCAAGAAAACAAGCTGTGAGAATAATAAAGGTATTAGGGAGAGCCCTTACATGGCAGTGAGGTTATAGTGGATTTAATTCCCACTGGACTGACTGACCAGAAACGATGATAGTGCTTTGAAATCAATCCTGTGATTAGATAGCATTTGTATTTCCTTCTCTTAGAAAGCATTTATTGAAAACTAAAGTCAGCCTTGCCCTACATTTACATAAGAATAACTGGACACAATAAAGTAAGATCTAGAAAGTGCTAGTGAGCTTTTCTGCTTCTAATCCAGTCAGGATTCACTTTCCAGAGTCTGTGACTCTTATCGGACAAACACAGGGGCATGGCACACTAGCAGCTGTGGATTCCTCGTGCATCTCTGGTCTGAAGGACCGATGAGAGAGAGATGTATGCTTGCTTACCATCCTTACAAGTGGAGTCAGCTTGCAGGCAATCTGTGCTTCGTCAGATTCTTCCCTCCCCAACAGGTCTGCCTTTATTAGTATAGATTAGGCCATGCTGTTCCTGCCTTTTTTCTTCTTTTTAATGTTATCGACTTTTAGAGACATTCACATCTACAAATGCCAACTCTCTCTTGCATACTTTAAAAACAGCAATAAGGCCTTAGTTTGGGGTGTTACTTTTCAGCTCAATAATATTTTTCAAGGGAAAAATTCCAAGTGATATTTCACTAAGAAATAAGAGAGTTAGCTCACCCAATCCAGAAAACCAAGTCTCACATCTTGAAATACTATGGATGTTAAAGAAAATGAAGTGTGAACTTCTGTGGGTGGACAAAGGAGGGGTGCTGTACATTTACAATGATCCGAGCAGTTGTTTGGATACAAAGAACAGAGAGGTTTTATGAGCCATCTCTATACCCTTACTAGTAAGTGGTGACAGCAGAGGTAAACTGAGTGAATCACAGAGGCCAGTAGCCCCAGCCATGAACAAGTAACGCATGGTGGAGGCATTTAATGCTAATGATCAAAAGGTCCGTGCATAGGTCACCAATGAACACAGATTCCCTTTCGTTAGAAATGATGTGATGTCATAATAACTGTTAACAGCCAAGTAACTATACCAGAGGGGAAATCGTTGTGCCAATCTCTTCAGATTTTTATTTTTCCAATATGGGGAGAGGTTAGAACTCTCTCCTAGAATAATTAAAAAAAAAAAAAAAAAAAAAGTTTCTTATCTGGTGCCCACAGTTTGAGGCCAGATCACCAGAAGCATTTTTTCATACCTTAAATTTCTCACAGATGTACACACGTGCATATGCGCCAACTTATTGCTCTTATCCTTAACTACTTTTCTAGACTTGAAAATCTGACACTTTAATCTTAATTCCAGTGTGCTATAGATTTTCTAAGATGTGATTTCTTAAATTGATGGCAATTTTTTTTTTTTTTTTTTTTTTTTTTTTAGTGTTTAAAAAAACTCCAAATATTGATGGATCGCTAGCTCTTTTCTTTTGAGAACTTAAGTAATTTAATGAGGGTGGTTTTTTTTTTTTTTCTAACTTTTATGGCCAGGTGGCTCTAGGGGATATTTTGTTGAAGACTGATTAAAAATAATTTCTTCTAAATGAGACCTGACCACAAAATGGAACCATTAATGGGCAGGGACGTTGTCACCAAAGCGGAAACCATGCCTGATTGCCTCCTGTACCTCCCACCACACAAGCATTTTCTTCTTTTTCTTCTCCTTTTCTTGTTCTTAATAGCTGAGTAAATAAGCAGCCAGCGAGGCCTAATGTTTTCGGCCAAAAACAGAGTCCAAACTTCTCAGAGAAAACATTTGGCCTCTGTGGTTTTGAAATATGTTCCAGAACACCGAGTTCAGTGGGGAACATTGTGAAAAACTCCCATCCATTGGAATGATGCTGGGGAATGTTACAGTATCAGGAGTTTCAATTGGTCCTTTTCCTGCAGCCCCATAATGAGACTTGTAAAACACACACACGCGCGCGCGTGCACACACACACACACACACACACTGCTATGTGGAAGTTCTCATGGGAAAAATGAATGGCAAGAAATCCTAGCTTTAAAAGAAACAGCTAATCTGCTAGTTTGATTGTTCTTCAAAACTTATGCTGAACCAATGAGCCTAATTAAAAACACTTGGCCTACTTCTATAAAGCATCATAGCTTTCTCTATGCTTCGTTTGTATACACCACAAAACTCCAGATAGACTATTATTTTTTCAAGTGCTCACTAACAAAGTGCTGACTTTGTTGGGATGGCTGAGCTAATTTCTTGAACTCAGTGTGAAACCTTAGCTAAACAAAATTGCGGTAATTTTCCTTAATTTGTAAAAGTGATTGGAGTGCAAACAAAATTTTCCTCTTGGGTCAATCCTATAATTTTCAATTAACTAAAACTAATCGTCAGGCAGGCACCAAACCTGCATTTTGTTTAAAGGGCTGGGAGGCATTTCCAAGGGTCAGGATGCATTAATTGTTTTTTATAATTTCAAGGGGGAGAGAGAGAGAGAGAGAGAGAGAGAAACTGGGTGACTAAGAAGTACGTTTGGTTTTACTCCTAATATTGAAATACAAGGGAAAGATTCTCTGAAGTAAAATGTTACAGAAAAATAAAAGTCGTCCATTTAATTGTATTGTTATAATTATGATTTGTTAACTGTTATCCCGTCACTGCTCTGTTATCTCTTTGTGTGAAAGCAACTTCCGCTCTGTACTTAGTCTGGCCTTGTGGTCTTTTACTGAATGGAAAAGGAAACCTGGGACCAGTTCGTGGAGACAGTTACCACTATCCAAGGATAACTGACACTAAGCAGAGGACCCAGAACCACACTGCACTTGTGGTTCTTTGACCAGCAGCATCAGCCTCACCTGGGAGCTCTTAAGAACCACAGGATCTCAGGTTCTGCCTAGACCTACTGCAGCAGAATGTGAATTGTAAACGATCCCTGGGTGTCTGGTTTGCACTTCACAATCTAGGGATCTCTTAGAGTACACATTGGGCATTCAGCCTTTATACTTGATGTAATTCCACAGCGATGCTGCCTGGTTCTGTCTGTCTGATGGGAGGGAATTCACATTCACTCTGAAACCCCAGCTTCTTGCCACAAGGCAGATCCATGTGCCAAGGCTGTTTTGGGAGGACAAAAATGCAGCATACTTGGAAAGAAGGCACCAACCCAGAATTAAACATGAAAACTACCAATTGTATGTAATACAAATGCGGTGAACAGGCTAGAGGAAAGACGTACTGTTCCTGAAAGCACAACCCTACTCCATAAAGCAAACAAACCCTAACAAGGTGGCTTAACATCCAGAAACTCAGGATTATCTACACCTCTTTTCCCCTTCTCTTATTTTTCATGGGGCATCTTTAGGCATCCAACCAGTTATTTCAACAGATCCTGCCATTCAGCATGGACACCTAGATGAAATCTTAATACAATAATAAAAGCACCATGTTTGCTCATACATATGGTAAAATGAAGAAAGAAAGCAGACTTTAACTAGATTGTAAAATAAAATATATGCTTTTAGACATAGAAGACAAGGGGAAAGACCCCATAGGACCAAGGCAGTTCTGTGCTCACCATCTGCAGTGGTTCTTACCTGTGTAAATGAATCTGCCTGGTGTTCCTTTGCAGAACTGCTTAGATTTGTAGGACAGTGTGACTTCCACAACACCAGGGATGTGCCGAGGAGGGGTCTGCACACGGATGGCATGAGGAGTGATCAACTGGAGGAGACATTTGGGGGGAAAAATTGTCATTTCAATATTTAAAACTTCACAGTCTTCCTAACAGCTCTCCATAAACAAAGCTTTAAAACACATAATTAAGCTGTCTATGTTTAAATCCAATCTTGATGGAACCTGCGTGAAAGACACTGACAACAATATTTACAAATGCTCTGAGTACAGCCATAACGACATTATCTGGGTTTGCCTACATGGCCGGCCCTCTGCTTCCTGGTTTGAACAGGGAACCTGGCCTAATGAAATGATTTATCTACTACAGGATATCCTTTGGAAAATCTCTGAAGCAGACCAAATCAGAGCTGAGCTTTGCCATGCCTCTCCAGAAGTTGATAGGCCTGGTGTTTGAACTGAGCCCGTCAACATGTGGAAAACACAGAAGTAGGGAAACAGTAGGCCAAGGCACTCTGATTAGCTGCAGTGTGCACGTATGAAGTACCTCTGAAGACCATTTGGTAACTACCAGAGGCACAATCAAAGAGCTTAACAGGAGAAAGAAAAGAATCTGCCTCCCTGGAATAGCTTATGGATCTGGCAGAACTAAGGACTCTCCATAAAAGGGAAAGGGAAAGGGAAGGCTGAGGAGGCTGCGGAATGATCACTGGTCCATTATGCAACGCCACGTGCACAATGAGAAAGTTCATTTCTGAACTCTGCTGGCAATCAGATTACACTATGAAGCAGAATTTATTTTTTATTACTCTTATCTTTGTTTACATAACTAAAATGTTATTAATGGCCATAAAACTGGCATTATCTGGTTCTTTGAAAAATCCAGCCCTGGTATTTGACTGGTTGACCTCTGATGGTGCTGTATTCTACATGTTCTCTTTCTATGGGATTCTGCAAGTGTCCTCTTTGACTCCTTTCAGATGCAGTTAGCTCAACATTTGCGGTATTGAGTCCACTGCATACAGTGGATAATTTATACGGTATACATGAGTTTAAACTAACATGTTTGTGCTGTTCTCTCATGGGAATAACTTAGAAAGGGCTCCTTATTTCAATGTGCAAACCAGGCCCAGTTCAAGTGTTTTTCCCAGAGAATCACAGATAACACCATGAGAGGCTGGATACAGCCCATGGGTCCCCCAACTGGATAAACCGTTGTAACACCAAGTCCTAGGGAAAATAATTTGAGAAAGTTGTTACTGCTAAAGCCCACAAGTAATTTATATCAAATGTTGCTTTCTGAAACAAAGAAAAAGTCATAGCTGCATAAAACCATTTTAACTTAGCAATTACAAATGCCTTATCCTCTTCCATAGAATACATGGAGCCTTGGCTTATTTGCTGAAGATGCACAAAAGATATTTCAGTAAGGCCATGCTTGTGTGGAACCCCTGAAGACTGAGTTCATCTCCATGGCTTAGTGTTTTCAAAGGCTAAGGTTTTACCCAGCAAAACACACAAAAAGGTTTCTTAAAATTTTGTTCTATACAGGAACAGAAAACCAAATACTGCATGTTCTCACTTATAAGTAGGAGCTAAGTGGGAGGTACTCATGGACATAAACATGGCAACTACAGACACTGGGGACTCCTAGAGTGGGGAAGGAAGGAAAGGAACAAAGATTGAAAAACTATCTGTACATTGCTCACTACCTGGATGACAGGGTCATTCGTATCCCAAACCTCAACATCAATATGCCCACATTACAAACCTGCGCTTGTACCCCCTAAATCTAAAATAAAAGTTAAAATTATTTAAAAAGTTCTATTCATATTGTTAATTCTTCCAAAATGCATTGTATGCTTTTTAAAATAAGTGTGTATAATTTAACTTACCCTTGGTAAATCAAGATCATCATTTAGAATACCCTATATTCTATCTTGCTGTAATATAAAAAAGCTCTGAATGACTGTTGAGGCATGAAGAGCTATTTATCCCTGTACTAAATGGCTCCAGGTTTCTAAGATTTTGAAATTATTTCTCTTTTATTCTGCTTCTTTGTCTTTTTTTTTTTCTTGTTGTTCTTAGCACCTTCTAATTTGCTCGTGTAATCTGTAAGCATGGAGATCAGGAAATCGAGTTTAATAATATAGAGAGAATAAGATAAGAAAGAGGCTCTGAAGGGCAGTGAAAGATGATCTTCCCCAAATCAAGAGCATGTTAATTTTTGAGACACTGTTACTGCAATGTTGGGAACTAACACTTGTTGAGTACCCAGGTGGTATCTACCACATTGCTGGATATTTTACATACAAACACTAATGGGTCAGAACAATGACTGTATTTTTATCCTTTTTTTTTCAGGTGAGAAAACAGAATCTTAAAATTAAGTTGCTTGCATAAGCAACTTTACCCTTGTCACAGCAAGTTACAGCAAAAGGTAACACTGATGCAGTTCAAAAAAGTCACGGGACAAACACTTCCTTTGTAATCATAGAGAAAAAATTGTTCATATGGAAACTTTTTAAAGGTAGTAACAAACTCAGTTTTTTTCTGATCCAAGGACTGTGTGTGTGTTTTCTGTACCCATGCTGTCTCCATTTTTCATTTATTGCCTGGTTCTTTGCCATGCTTTTGGTAAAGGATGATCCATGTTGTTATATTTCAAATAGAAGGTATGCTTCTAATTTTAACGTGTACTTGGGATATAGAGTGCCATTAACTCACAATAATACTGATAAGAACTTTCAGCCAGTTAACACTTCACCTGCACTCCTTGTTCTCAGGGGAAATAAATTTTAAAAGATGGAAAGATATTAGTAAATAGATGGATGAAGATTCTTTTTAAGTATAGGGACTTAATATGTATGAGTTGCTATACCAAGGAACAAAATTCATGGGCTTTATAAATTGATTAGATATGACTGCAATGAAACTACAGACTGAGAGTGAGGCTTTAGCATAAAGCATTAGGCTCAGGAAATGCAAACAAATTTTCATTTACAATTTCATTTTCAATTTTAATTAATTGCCCTAACTAAAGCAGAAATTCCTTCTAAACAACAATCCTTCACAGATGAGGTAGAATCTGAATCATAATTAGAGAATAAATTTGTTGATGTTTTCCTAGCTGTGCGTATTAGTCTGGGAAGAATCTCTAGCACTGACACATGATATTGATGCTTATGGAGGAAAAACATTTTAGCTAACTTTGATCAATTTGAAAGCACTGGCTTATTTACTAATCACTCAAAGAACTGTAGAATTTATTGCTGGAAGGAATGTTAGTGATAGTTTAAAGCTAATCTTCTTATTTGACAGCTAAGGACACAAAAATCTAGAAATGTCTAGTGGCTCTGAAAATTGACCCAACATCCTAGAGGAAGGACAGGGTCTAGATCTAGGGTGTAGATCTCAGGACCCACGAATCACAAAATACGTTTCACACATTATTCCAGCCTGGTTGAACCCAAGGCAGCCACTCAAAGCAACAGAAGGAGGGAGGGCTAGTCTAAGTTTTTCGAACTTTTATCATTGGACTATCACTTTCTTAGTTTTGTCATATCTACATACCACCTATACAATCACATACTTAATATTTTAAAAAGTTATTATCTTTTTATTTAAAAATCTTATTTTAAAAGAAAACTTTATGTCACTACCATAATTGGAAAACTGGTATCAACTGCAAAATAAGAAGGTATTGTAGCTAGTAACCTTGAAGTTCATATGATATAAATTCTAGCTAGATATTATTGACAACCTGAAGAAATTTATTGAAAAGGGTGATTAGCTAGTGTTAAATGTTAAAGACTTCTTTGCCCTGAGACTTTATCCCTTTAATAAAAATCAGAATTATGGAATAAAACAAAAATTAAAAGAGAAACAAAAGGAGTGATTAAAAGAGAAACCAAAAGGAGACTTTCTCACAGTGTGATTCAGTTCTATTTCATGTCTGTGTCAAATCTAAAATTGTCTCCTGTGCTACCAAGGTCCCATGCCCATTACTTTGGTAAATACTGTTCTAAGTGATTAGAGAACAGATTTCATTCTTTGACGTAATTTCCTTAAATTATAAGCCAAACAATTTGGGCTAGAAATAAATATTCTTCTGAAACTCTGTAGCATCTGACACTACACTCTTTCCCTTTTTGGGACTCTCCATTTTCTTGTGTGACAATAATCATAAGACGTAAGACTTGCAAAGCGTCTGATGGTTTACCAAAGCACTTTCATGTTCACTAATTTTTAAAACTCATGTTTGTGGTTTATGTATTTCAGATGAGAAAAGTTGATGGTCAGGCAAGTTAACTAAAATTATTTGAAACACTAGGATGAAAACCAGTCTCTTATACCTGTAAAGAAGTGTTTTCCAGAGATCTTCTCTTATTCATTGATTCCTGGAAATTTTGATTTTCTTCATTTGCTCCACTTTCCTGTCAACTTGTTAATTGTAGAAATTTCACAAGTTTTGTCCTTTCTTCCCTTCTATTTGCCTAGCACTTCTTGATTTCACTCATTAGCTCAACCACCTCAGCTAAACTGATTTCCAAATCTACACCTGTAGACTTGATCTCTTTGGCTAAGCATCAAACTTTTATTAGCAACAGAGTAACAGAATCTCCTCCAAATAAGTCTTCTTGCCATCTCAATCTCAACATGACCCAAGCCAAATTTATCATCTTACTACCTCTGAATAAATATTTCTTGTTTTTGTGTCTCCTGTCTCAGTTAAAGGAATGTTAGCCTTTGAATTACTCAAAACAGAAAACTTGAGGTTATCATTATTTCTTTTTCTTCCTTTATTTTTCTTAAGTCATATTGATTCTGCCCCTAACTGGGCCCCAGTGGCTTTTCTGTGCTTCTTGTCTTTCTCCTGTTCAGTCTGTCACTCCTTCTTACACTATTACATAGTAGGAAAAATTGCCTTCTAAATGGTCTCCCTCTACCTCTACTTTTTCCATCATAATTATTTTCTTCAAATACAATCTCATCATATTATGCCCTGCCTCAAACCAAACTCTCATCTGCCCCCTTTGCCTACTACATAGTTCAAACTCCTTGACAGGATAATATTAAGGGTTCACCAAGGCTTGATGGCCAATTTTCCTTCCTAGACACACTTCCCACTTTGCTTTACCACATTCTGGAGTAAAGGGCATGTGGATACATGAAAACACCATTCCCTTGCCCAACAGTTTTGCTTTCTTCATACCATTCTTTCCTAAACATTCTTCTACTGACATTCTACTTATTCTTAAAGACCCCAGTCATATGCTCCCTCTTCCAATAAGTTTTACCTGATCCTAAGGGTCAAAGTTGCCTGCATTTTTGAGGAATTTATACTATTATGATATTGATACTATAATGCTTAGCAGCCTATTTTGCTTTGTGCCATAAATACTGTCCTATACATCTTTCTCTCATAAGATATTTCCTGAGATCAGGAACACAGTCTAATTCACATTTGTAACCTCTAAAGTAGTTAACTTGGCCTGGTGTGATGGCTCACATCTGTAATCTCAACACTTTGGGAGGCTGAAGCAGGAGGATCACTTGAGCCCAAGAATTTGAGACCAGCCTGAGAAACAAAGCCTCTAAAAAAATATATTTTTAAATTAACCAAGCATGGCGGCACGTGCCTCTAGTCCCATCTACTTGGGAGGCTGAAGTGGGAGAATTGCTTGAGCCCAGGAAGTCAAGGTTGCAGTGAGTCGTGATTGCACCACTGCTGTCCAGCGTGGGCAACAGAGCAAGACTGTCTCAGAAAAAAATAAAAATAAAAATAAACAAATTAAGTAGTTAATGACTTACATACAGAATATTTTCAAAATATTTCTGGAATATTTACATAAATTGGGCCAGAATTCTACTAAATCATTGACTCCACTGGGTATCGTAATCATTATCCATGAGTCCAGGGGAGTCTACTGTTCTTAACCTGATAGTACTCAACTCTCATTTTCTACCTAAGTTGCT
Source organism: Macaca fascicularis (assembly GCF_037993035.2). Lineage (NCBI taxonomy): Eukaryota > Metazoa > Chordata > Mammalia > Primates > Cercopithecidae > Macaca > Macaca fascicularis. The sequence goes on from NC_088380.1 coordinate 165,576,229, forward strand.
TTTAATATTAGTTATCTGACTGGCTCAGCACTCAGGTCTAAATATGAGCATGAGACCACTGCTTGTATATAAGTGGTAAAAAAGAAAAAGATGTCTAAATGTCTGTAACTCCAGTGAGAAATAAGATGAAATGAAAAAAAAAAAAAGGTTTAAAAATTAATACTTAAAAAGTATGCCACAAAAGATCTTTGCTAAATGGTAAGAGTGTTTATTTCTGGACTGATAACATTTGATGTGATTTGTCTTCTCTGTCTGCCTCTTCCTGCTATGTGTATGTATTTCTGTGTGTGTAAATTCCCCAAACTTGCACCAGATCATGTAAATACTTACGGAATAAACCTATTTGTACATATAAAGCCATTATTTTTATTATGAGAAAAATGTTATTTAAAAAGTGTAATAAGTTTGGGACTATATGTATTACACGTGATTATATAAGAATTAGAGGCCAGGCGTGGTGGCTCACACCTGTAATCCCAGCACTTTGGGAGGCCGAGGCGGGCGGATCGGCCGACGAGATCAGGAGATCGAGACCATCCTGGCTAACATGGTGAAACCCCGTCTCTACTAAAAATGCAAAAAAATAGCCAGGCATAGTGGCGGGTGCCTGTAGTCCCAGCTACTTGGGATGCTGAGGCAGGAGAATGGCGTGAACCCAGGATGTGGAGCTTGCAGTGAGCTGAGATCGCACCACTGCACTCCAGCCTGGCGACTGAGCAAGACTCCGTCTCAAAAAAAAAATTAGATATGTATTTGCATAGAAGAAAAGAAAAACATCAAAATGTTAAACGTTACCTCTAGATGGTAGAGGTATGGGTAATTTTACTTTCTTCTGTATGTCTCTCTGAATTCTCCAATTGCTCAACAATAAAAACGCATTAATACTATATTCAGAAGAAATAATTTTTCCATGTGGCATTGAGATGAAACACACATAATCTCTACAGGGCTCCAGGTGAGGCTGTCAGCATGCCAGGGACCGCCAGCAGCAACGCTTCTGCTCCCTCTAAGCTGCCTGTGTGAGCATTTTCCCTGCTCCAGACTCAGACCGCAGGACCTGAAGAACCCTATGGGGGGTTAGCCAGGCAAGATACGCCCACTGTGGCCTCTGGGTACAAAGTAAAGCTGCTGTGGCCATAACAGAGATAGAGCCAGACATGAAGGTGTTTGAATGGGACCTCTCCTTGACAGAAGAGCTGACACCAAGAGAGAGAATGCATGGTAGATCATGCAGCTGTGCATGTTGAACTCCAAAGAGGCAGCCTACACAAAGTCTGGAAGCCCAGAAGAGGGGCAGGGAAGAGGACAATCTTCTACATGGCTTTTAGACAACTTCCCAGCTTATCAAAAGTACGGTCCACATGGTAGGTAAATGAGAGTACCTAGTGTTTAAAAACATGAGTGGAGCCAGGCGCGGTGGCTCACGCCTGCAATCCCAGCACTTTGGGAGGCCAAGACGGGCGGATCATGAGGTCGGGAGATCGAGACCACCTTGGCTAACATGGTGAAACTCTGTCTTTACTAAAAATACAAAAATTAGCCGGGCGCGGTGGCGAGCGCCTGTAGTCCCAGCTACTCGGGAGGCTGAGGCACGAGAACGGCGTGAACCCGGGAGGTGGAGCTTGCAGTGAGCCATCGCGCCACTGCACTCCAGCCTGGGTGACAGAGCGAGACTGCTTCTCAAAAAAAAAAAACCAAAAACATGAGTGGAAACATGTTGTAGAATTCCAGGAGGAAAGAGCAACTCTTGGGGACTACTTTCCCCTCTGAGAGCCAGCAGCTTTTATTATTTGTGTTGTTCTAGTTCTCACTAAATTGACGATGGTAATGACATTGATAATGACTTCAACAATAATGACCTTTTGTTATCTTTTTCTCATGTGTCAAGCACTATATTAAACCCTTTTAGTGATTTGCATTCTGTAGTATTAAGGGGTAGGTATGATTATTAGCGGGTTCATAGAGGAGGAAAGTAAGTTTCAGGAAAGTTAAGAAATATGATTAAGGAATCAACTGGAAGTGGCCAGTCAGCCAATTGACCATCATTATACAACAATGACTGTCTCTCCATATGACTGTTTCTTGTTTTTCCATAATTCCTGGTACATGTACTTTGCATCTGACCTCTGCCTTTGAAAGCATGGATTGTATCCTCAGCTTTTCCCACACCTTGAAACATCCTGGGAACATAGTGGCCACTCAGAACAGCTTTCCTCACTGGTGAAAGGCAAGCTGAGAATGATTCCCCAGGAAAACAAAAAAAGCAATTCCAAGATAAGCCTTTATCCATGTTTTCCAACCAATAGGAGTAGGTAAAATAAATGCAATTTGACATTCCAAGCCACAAAGCCAAAAAATAACTGGGGTTACTAGAAAACACACCAGCGATTTCTCATTACTAGGTTTAGGACCTAATATTTTAACCGTAATCACCTTCAACACTTAAAAGTTAAAAAAAAAAAAAAAAAAAAAAAAAGTCCAAAACAAGCAAAGACACGAAGAGAAGGGATAAAGGGAAGGAAAGGTTTCTTCTCTGGAAAAATAATAAACATCTGTGGCTAGAAAAAGCCTAAAGTGGGCACTGGCAAGGTGGTTTTTAGATGTTACCCATCTAAGGGTCTGCGTTCTAAGGCATGCTAGCCCATTCACTCATTGACACCCTCTGTGCCTCAGTTTACTAATCTTATACTGCACCAGCTCCTGTCTGGTGGTGGAGGTGCTGATAATAATATTACATATGCTTTATGTTTGGGTAGAGCTTCTCTGGGGACCTTAAGCACTTTCCAGATTAATTTTTGAATTTATGTATTAATAATTCTCACAGCATTCTCCCTCCTCCTCAGTTAGGATAATAACATCCATCTCTTTTGAGATAGGCAGGGGGTACTGAGTGATAGACATGAAGCAGACACTTAAATAAGAAAACTGTAATATAAAAGCATAATTAAAGCTCTAAAACCAAATCAAACTATGGATTTTTAAAGAGATACCAAAGTGTTAGGGACCAAACAGGCAAACTTGTTTTCCCTCCACCACTCTGAAACATGGATCTTTTTGGAGTTAGACACGACATTTAAAATATATTATTTGGAGTTCGTAAAGGAAGCTGAAATATGAAAAGTATATATTTTTGGCGACTGTGCTGACTGAACCTCCATATTATCTCTCTATTTCCCTGAAGTGGCTACCACATAAATCAGAGGATGCCAGCTCTTCTTCTGAGTTCCTTGGTGTGTTTTGGTTTGTTCCCTAATCAGAGTTCTCTGGGTTTCATAACACAGATTCTTTCATTCCCAAGAATTGCCTGTCTCAAAAGCAGTGTATGATTTCTCAGGGAACGTGAGAAAAAGCCAGAGGAGGCATTTACTGTTTCACAAACATTCTGGTTTCCTTTTGTCCTTTCAAGAAAAGAACTTTAAACCAATGTTTACCAAAATATGCTGAGTCACATGAATCCTTAAAGATAAACTTCATGTATGAATGTCAAAGGAGACTTTTGAAATTAAAGTTTCAGGAATTGAGTTAAATGGGGGACTTAAAATCTAGCATTTGAATAGTCAGTCATGTTACTTAACACTGAAATTTCTCTCAACATAGGTATCGACATAGACTCAGATGGATAGTAGAGAGATGTAGATGTGCTTTCCTATTCATTGTCTGTGTGTCCCCCTAAGTAGAATATCAGCCCCATAAGGGTATGATCTTGGCCTTCTTTGTTTTTGTTATGTTCCTGGTGTTTATCAAGGCCCTGGAACTAGTAGGCACTCAATAAATACTTGTTGAACATTGAATGGATAAATATTGTGATGCCATTAGCCACCATTAATAATTAAGATAAAGAGTCACTAAAGTTTCTTATGAATCTACAAAAAGAAAATAACACCACTCCATTCAGAATTCTTTTTACTAAAAAATTCCCAAACGACAACAACGAAAAAACTTTTTACTTTGCCACCACAAACTTCCTGGTATCCTCATTAAGCATTCAAAGAAATATACTGCCCAGTTCTTCTGACCAGGAATCTAACCAGGTCCCGAAATCAATGCAGTTAATTGTACAAAACAAAATGGCAACAAGATCATCTTTCAAAATAACAGATTTGGGAGAAAAAAGACTGAAGCAAATACATTATGCTTCCACTACCTCTGGTTTTGTGGGTTATTTATTTATTTATTTTGTAATTTATTTTTTAAATAAACTTTCTCCATCTCTCTTCCCAGGATGTAGATATTGTGCCAGTTGGGCCCCATTAAAGACTGGATCCCAGCCTGACCATCTGGGAGCTGGAAAAGCAAGGGTGAGTTCCTGAGACCCAGGGTATTCCAGAAGGAGAGCATCAGACACCAGCAACGCCAGCCCCTGTGGTTTGAGGCTGCACAATGAGCTCTTTCTCAAGGCTTGTTTTTCTAAATTCAGTCAAGAAGGAACATCATTCCCTACACAGGCCTGGCTCAGTGTCCTATGTTTCCTGCTTGTTTGTTTGCAAATTAAAATATAAAAGGAAAAGGAAATCAGAATGCATTTATGGAAGGGGATGAATGCTTGTTATCAACATTGGCAATTCACAAGGCAGAATCTTTGCCTATGGAATTAGTAAAGAAAAATATAAAAGCCAAAAGATTGATAGATAAAGTAGTCAGGGAATAAATTCACCTTTCACTGAAAGACTTGTAGAGTCTCTCCAAGCTTAAAAACAAACAAACAAACAAAAGATGTCAAAGTTTTAAGATACAGAGACTCATTCTAACATTTTTTGTGGTGTTGGTCCTATCTACGTATGGTAATACACTGATACTAGCCCATACAACCAGTAATTCCTCACTTAACATGTTCATTCTGGAACTCAGAGATGTGATAAAAGTAAGCACTACATTAGGAGATATACATTAGGAGATATACCTAATGTAAATGATGAGTTAATGGGTGCAGCACACCAACATGGCACATGTATACATATGTAACAAACCTGCACGTTGTACACATGTACCCTAGAACTTAAAGTATTAAAAAAAAAAAAAAAGTAGGCACTACAGAAAAACTGAAGCCAAACCCCTTTTAATAATGTGGCTGTACAACTGCTTCTGCTGAAAGTCTTTCAAGGTTACATTATACACATCTTGCTGTTTTAAACAGAATATACTAAATATATTGCCAGCTTTTTTTTTTTTATTATTACTCGGGGCCACCATCATTAATGAACTGCACAGTAATACAATTCTGTGTGTGCTTTTTAGGCTTTCCATTTCTTCCCTAGACATCAGGCCATCAGCTGTCACTGAGCCTGTATCCAGTAGCCCACCTCCATACATGATCTGCCTCTAGTCTGGGCCTTCTAATTTGCTGTGACCTAGGAAAACAGATAACATAGTTTGTGAAGAAGTATTGTTCTCATTAACCCAAAGCTTTTTATTTTATTTACTTTTTTGGCTTGCTTCTGGTTTCATGCTGAATTTTGGAGAGTTGAGGTTATTATAACACATCTCTGGATAAATGAGTTTTATGACATTCATATTAGAGAGTTAAGAGATGGCTATGGAGTCAGGTGGACTTTGATTCAAATCCAAGCTTTGCCAATAATCAGCTGTGGGACCTTTGGAAATTCACTCAACCTCTGTGACCTTCAGTTTCCTTATTGGGGAAAGGGGGAGAGAGTAGGATGGGGGAGAGAGTAGGATGGGGGAGAGAGTAGGATAGGGGAAGAAGTAGGATGGGAGTTGTTATCTGATAGTTTATTACAAGGATTTATTGACACAATTCCTGTAACCAGTGTAGGAAAAGGCATCACTTGTATCAATCAGTCAACATGTGTTACTTCTATTACTACTCAATGTTCACCATCACCAATAGTTTTACATTAAGACACTTATGTGCATACTTATTACACAACAATTACATCTATATATAAACTACCTACCCATACAAGCATTAGCAAAACCTGGACCACAATCTGTCTAGTAGTGACACTTTCAAGCATCATCAACTACAACAGTTGCTATTAGGGAGCATTTCTTTGAATGAATGAATGAATGAATGAATGAGGAAGTAATGTCATTCAACAGATTTTCACTAATGCCTCAGACGTGCAAAGCTCTGTGCTGGGCATCACAGAAAATTAAGCTGAATTTATCCTGGATCCTGTCTTCAAGGAAGAGGGTATGCCCTTAAATACGATAATTAAAGATGGAGATGTATAAGGAACATAGTATGGTAGAAATAAGACAACATAAGAATTTAGACAGAAGAGAAAATATTCTATACCTGAGTCATATGGGAAGATTTCAGAGAAAAAGGTGGTATTTCATAGGATCTTAAAGGGCAGAGGGATATGGGCACAGAAAGGAGGGAAAAGGATCCCGGGGGGAGCAATGGCATCAGCAAGACAGGGAGAAAAGTTACTGCAGGTACAAGGAGCAGCTAACAAGTCAATGGGATAGAACATAAATTAAGATGAATGGTGGGTGAGGATGTTGAAAAGAAAGATTGGAGTCAAGGTGGTGTGCTTGAATCCCAGACTAAGAAGTTGTGGCTTTAGTAAAGAGAAAGCCAATAAAAGTTGTATAAGGTAGAAGGCTTTCTTTAGTTCAGGGTATCAGGGAGCCATCCCAGCGATTAACAATCAGCAGGAAAGGAATACAGCACTATCTAGATATCCATAAATATTCATTTTCTCCATAAAAGTCACATGACTGCAGCCAGGTGTGAATTCTGTCATTGATTCATATGAAAATTAGAAATTCATCACACTTCTGTGGTTCCTATTTTCAAGTTACAGATACATGTACCTCCTGAGCACACTGTAAATAGCTGAAAATGTCATCTTAAAGTCCTTTTTAACTATTTCATAATTATCAACATAGAAAATAGATTTCAAGTGCCTCAGTCATCAAAAATAAAAATGTAGACTAAGGCATCTTAGGAATAAAGTGAGCATGGCTGTAACTATGTAACTATATTAAAAAGGCCATTAGACCATTTTTATCTTTTTTTTTTAATATGCTGGCTCATTTAGAAATGATTTCTCATAAAATTCCTTGGGCTTGAAAGTTGTTCTTCAAAGTCATATTCAAAGTTTAATGTAACTAATCCAGACTGCTTTTAAATTTTTTAACAAATAAAGTTTATAATTTTGCATAAAGCACCTTCTATATAATAGACGGTCAATAAACACAGGTTAAATATAGGACATGAAACATTTAGAAAAAAATAGGTAACTATGAGTCATTTTAAATCCACGCATTTAATCAACTTTGAATTAAATTTACACATGGAAGCCTCAATATATGTAAAATAAATGGACACAACTATTTACATCGTATTACATTTCTATCATGACATTTTGAAAGAGGTAATATGTGACATAATGTCTTTCTCCATCTTAATTTTCTTTTTTATTTTAGTGGAGCTGTATCTCACATACAAGCTAGTATATATGTCTTTAGAGTGCTAGGGAAATCATGTATAAAATTTAGGAAGGTTTGGTAAATTTCTGGGAGTATGTTAAAAGCCCATGGAAATTTCATGAGAAAATCTGGTACAACCAAAAGCTGGATGGGGGTGAAGTTGGATGTCAAGAGAACTGGGCTCTGAGCCCAGCATTAAGTAGATAATATGCTCCCAGGACAAGTCACCCTACCACTGTGAAGTTTCTTTTTCCTCACAAAATAAGAAAGCTGTACTTGACTGAAAAAAGGTTTCTCAAGGCCCTTAAAATGTGGTGACTCTACATGCGGTTCAGTAAGAGTCAAGGCCGGGCAAAAAGGCCTGGGAAACTTCCGGCGGAATACATGTATGCATCTTAGTCATCCACTATTGAATATCACAGAGAAGCCAATCCTCTTGTTTATTGACAATCATTCCTCTGAGCTATGTGTACAAAGGAGAATGGAAAGTAGAGATAGATAGGATGAAAGAAATAAATCAAGGACTGCATTTACCACTTGGTTTTCCAATTTTTTGACTTAAGTGGCAAAATTGCTTCTCAGCCCCTAAACCACCATTTACCCAACTATATTCACCCACAGGTCTCCCCCAGAGGTTTCTTTTGACTTCATTCCCTATGTCTGGGAATGTAGCTGAAGAAAGCATGCATCTGGACAAAGACAATGAGGAGAACCTGTGTGAGACTAATTGCTTCATACACGAGGAAACTTTGGTTTCTCCCATCTGAACTAAGTGGTACTGGCAATCTTTAAATATAGCTGCCCTGCAAAATCATATAGCATCTAATGCCAAGTGTGTACTGACTAAAACCAGATGCAAAATATGAGGGAAATTTTGTTCAAAGCCTTGCAGCTTTAAAGAATAATGGCTCTAAACATTCCTGGTCTAATCTGAATGATACTCTGCAAATATTTCAGATGGTTTTCTCACATCTATCCCAGTCCAACCACTTTGTGATTGAATTTCATGACTTGGCTCCATTAACATGAAATCAAAATGCACTTCAGCCATCACCAATATATCTCCCTGTAAGGTGATCCTTGGGGGGGAAAAAAAAAAAAGAGTTCTGCCTTCACAAAAGTTTGGGACATGCTGAATACTGCATCTAAGTATTTGCAGTGCATACTAGTACCTCAAACGTTGTGCAAAGCCCTAGAAGAAAGACCAGTAGAATTTGTTTGACTCAACGTTCCCCAAACTTACCAGGAAAAATCTCCCTCTCTCATCTCCTAAGGGGTATCTATTAATATCCTGAAGAACTAGTCTTCCATAGCACTATCTAGAAGATGAATTTGGCCAACATTGTGGCATAAGTCTCTGATTTATATCAGATACCAAAATCTGAAGCATAGAGAGTAAAAATATTGACTAAAGACATATCAATAGGGAGATCCAGTTTCATGGACAATTAAATTGTTTTGATGAAGTTCAAAGAATCCTTTTGCAAATAAACATCACATCTGTGTATTGTAAGTGTGCTCTGAAAGAAAAGAACAATAGTGGAAGAAAAGGAGCAGTTTCCACATGCCACCACTGTCCCCTTCTGACTGTGGGGGGATTCTCAGGGGAATAAACTCTAGTTAAAAGGAATCACTAGGCTGGGTGCGGTGGCTCATGCCTATAATCCTAGCACTTCGGGAGGCCGAGGCAGGCGGATCACGATGTCAGGAGTTTGAGACCAGCCTGGCCAACACGGTGAAATCCCGTCTCTTCTAAAAATACAAAAATTAGCTGGGTGTGGTGGCATGCGCCTGTAGTCCCAGCTACATGGGAGGCTGAGGCAGGAGAATTGCTTGAACCTGGAAGGTGGAGGTTGCAGTGAGCTGAGACCATGCCACTGCACTCCAGCCTGAGCAACAGAGCAAGATTCCGTCTCAAAAAAAAAAAAAAAAAAAAAACCAAAAGGAATCACTAGAATTGTAGCACTGATTTCAAAGAGGTATACTCTAAGCCCTTCATTTTCAGATGAGAAACTGAGGTCCAGCGACCAACAATGACTAAATCTAGATCCTCTGATTGGGCAATGGAAGGACCATCAATACCCAAGTCTCTCAACTGGTTGCTTATCCACTGCTAACCCATGCAGTCTCAACACTTGCCTGGAATATTATTCTCTACTCCCCACTAAACCCACCATTGTACTTTTTTTTTAATTGACAGCTTAAATACTTTAAGTTGTATAAATTCTGTGATAAAATAAAAGGGTTATGAGAGCCTAACATACCTAGCACAGAGCTGCATCCATACTTAAGAGGAACTTGATTGGTCATTCAAACAATCTACTTCTGACTACACCACTCTCTGCCTTCTAGAACTTTGCCTGGAATTGTAAACTACCAATTTAATACTAGATTATATAAATATATTATGTAACTCTCTAATTTGCTTCATGGAAGCAAGTCATCTTTCCAAATAAAACACCAGATCCCACAAAGCCCGAGTTTAATTACCCATGGTACCTATCCCAGTGCTAGACACCCAGCAGGCAAGCCAACCAGTGCTCACTGTTTAGAAATTGGAGGAATTCAGAGGAGATATTAAAATAACAATTAGTTCTACAAACCAGAAGCAGGAGCCCCTCCCTGCTCCAAATCACTTGTTGGTAGAAAGGCAAAACAATCAAGCGCGGCTCTGGTCAAGAAAAAAATCTCAACCCACATTAAACATTATCACACATCGACCCTGCTAGTTTTCCTAGATTTGTATATAAAACACTAAAACAATTTTTAAAAAGACTTTTAGAGTAGGACAGGGCAAGGAGCACAAGAATAATAGTAAAATAATTTACTTTCTAAAAAGAGGGAGAGGAGAAAGGGCAAGAAACAATAAAGAAAGAGGAAGGGGGCAAATCAAATTCACAAGAAAGCCATGTGAACTTGGGGGCTCGCAGAAGGCAGAACTGAGTTCTGGAGCAATGAAGTGCCCCTTTCTTCTTCCCACCCCTCAGGGGGCGATCCATGAGTTAAACTGAACTACTCATTTGCAGAAGACTGGGTTGTTAGGGGAAGAGCACAAATTGGACTAAATTAAGCCAGCCTGATTTTCTCTGGCTCTTTAAAAAATTCTTTAGCTAAAAAAAGACTCTAAATAATGGCATTAGCTGCTAATCTAAAATGTTATCTACTTGTCCTAGCCTGGCGGCCTGCTTCCTGGGTGTGTTGGGCTATACAGCAAGGAAATGCAGAAGTGATAAAAGTCTACTTAAAATTAGAAGGCCTGGATCTTAGAGATGGCATAAACCTCAAGATCATGTGGTCTGGGGCAAAGACTTTGGATGGACAGGGATCCAGCTCTAAAGATGAGGCTAAACAGGTTAATTGTCTTGCCCTAGCACAGGCATGTATCCTTTACTTCATAAAGATAAATTCTACCTAGAATCCAGTGGCACCAATCACAAACATATACAACTGGAAGATGAAGGGAAGCCCTCTTACCTCTCTGAGTCTGTACATGCCAATTCTACCTGACCTTGGAAGGTAACAGCAACTGTTAAGGCACCCCCAGCACAAGACATCATGGCAATGTGAGCCTATCACCCTGATCGGATAACACCCTAGGATAAAAATGGTGGTATAGGCTAAATTATGGAAGGTTAAGAAGGTAAGCCCTGGGGTTGGACTGTTTGGGTTCAAGTCCCATCTCTCTACCACTTGATAACTGAACCACTTATTTAACTTCCCCAAGCTTCAATTTCCTCATCATGAGAGGAATGATCAAATGAGAACAACATCATACACAATGGTAAGAATCCCACAGGGGTGCTACCAAACATTTATCATATTGCCTGGCAGGAACTAAGTGCTCAGTGAATGAATGTTAGCTAATGTTAGTCACACTCTGCATTTTCTATAGCTTTTTCTTAGATGTCCTCTGATCAAATTCTGATTCTGTACAATGCAGGCCTTGACAAATGGCCTCAAACTTGGTTAATATTTTTCTGCTTCTACAAAAATAAAAGGCACTCATGTAATTTTATTCGATTGAAAACAACCATCATCACTACTACAATTACTATTACTACTTTCTACTACTATACCACCTGGCTTATGAAACCTCTCCTTTTTTTTTTTTCTTTCTTTCCTCTTTCTGTCATTCTTCCCTCTCTCAAGATTGTGTATGCTCTCTTATTAACTAGGACTTTTCCTTCCTTCGTAAAAACAATACGGTATAGTTCAAATCCAATCTCTAGTCCTATCTGGCTGTGTAACCTTGGGCAAGCTTTTTAACCTCTCTGAAACTCATTTACTCATATGCAAAATTAGAATAACAGGAGTATTGAATACAAGGCTATTGTGAGGCTTAAAGCAATACCCATAAAGTGCCTACACATGATGAACCCTTAGCAAGTATGAGCTATTTCTCAATTCTCACATTATACAATGGATTTCTTGATTTGGGGCAGTATCAAATTCTCTCCCTGAATGAAAAGGCAGAGAAAATTGTGTGTGCCAAGTAGTCTGTATGAAAACCTAAATATAGAAGTAGTTTAGAATATTACAAAAAAAGGTTCACTTCCACAAGGCTCATTATTCTGAACATAGAACAGTCATGATAACAGCCCAATTTAAAGTCCACATCCAGGTACCCAACTGCTAATACAGTTGCATTTACTTGTTTTAAAAGAATATCTGCACAAATATTTTGGGAAACAGTTTGCACCAGGACAGGGTCATAGTTGTTTTATGACATAGCTACAACCAAGAGAAGTCTGAAAGCAGGGGCCAGACAATGAAGGAGCATGCATCCTCCACCCTCAGCTCCTGGCTGGACCCCCCTGACTCCTGGGACAGAGTGAAGAGGGGCTCCTGGAACACACAAGGCAGTGGCGCTGGAGGGACAGAGGAGGGAGGAGGACAAAGGTGTTGCATTAATGGTTTTTCCTTCCCATGACTTTCGTCAATTTTGTTATATAGAAACAGATCCTTTAAAGCAATTTGGATAAATCCAAGTTACATGCTAACCTCCCTTTGCTGTTCTCAAAACAGGTCAAGAAAGTAGGAAAGTGAGAAAAAACAGAGGGACCTTGATTAAGTGCAAGGCAGAGGCGCAAATGAATGATTTCCTGATGTGTTCTTATTCCATATTCAACGAAGTACACTTGGATTAAGAAGGCACAAGGTTTTACAGGAAGCTTCAGACCAAACCACCTTCTTCTCACAGGGTCAGTAATATTTAATGCCAATTTTGAGCTCCGCTTTGACTGCAATGACATGAAGCAAGGAGTCCGTATAATATTTACTCTTCCCATCTCCCAACTTCCGAGATAAGCAACAGAAAGAAAGATGGAAAAGGTGGAAGACACAGCCCACAAGACCTGGGACAGGGTGTCCTCGTGAGACTACTGTCTCCAGCAGGATGAAGACACCAGGCTGGCAGCAAAACTTGCCATGAATTTGATGCTTCTAATTTACAACCCAACAGTTTCAACAAAAAATGGAGTACAGGGGGCAAGGGGAACTTAGTCCACCTTTCATACCTGGAATATTCCAACTTGCCTAACAATTAGTTGGGTAGGCTGGGAAGTTCATCTCTGATTCGGCTTTATGAGAACTTTGATTCTATGACCAAATGCATACCCCTTGTTTGCTGCATAGAAAATACCAAGGCAGCAGCAGCACGAGCTAACAAGGGGTTTGTCTGAGTGGGTTACAGGCAGTAAGCAGTATACACAGAAGGCTTACAAGGAAGAACAGTCTCTGTTCTAGAAAGACAAACACACCCAACTATCACAGTCTTAACTTTCTGCTCATCTGTATGGCCCCTCTAGAGAGAAAACAACACAAAGAAAATATCTAGATGGGTTAAACCAGTGTCATGGGAGCAGAGCTAGAAATGGAAATCTTTGTGTGGCCATATACAAATCAGTTACATTCTATAGGCTTTGGGCAGCTGCTCTCTGGCTATGAGACAAATATGTCTCGAAGTCTCAGTATCCTTATCAAGAAAAGAAATATGCTAAGAGTATCTACTCGTAGTGTAGAAAGAAGGGTGCGATGATCTATCTCAAGGTTTAGCACATTGCCTAGTATATGGTAAGTCTCAGTAAGTTAGGATGACTATATGCTTACAAAGCAAATGGGATGAATGAACCCTATGGTACATTGTAGCCCTAACATTGTTTTTATTCTAAACTTTGGTGAAGTGAAAGAGGGTGCTTGGAGCATGCTGGCTAAGAAACTGCGGCTCAGAACTGAGAACACAATGGCAGATTTGCCATGGCATCTATATAACAGGATGCACATGTTTTGTAATCTTGAGCTGATGCTGATGGTTGCCAGACAAGTCAACTGGTAGGTTAAAAGAACAATCACAGTGCTTGGACAGCACTGCACAATTAGAACTTAGTCATTTTTAAGGGGTTGCAGTCACACACAGAGATGCTTGAGAGTTGTAAATTCCTAGAGCTAGAAAAAACCCTTGGTGGTTCTAGGTTCTCCCAGCAAATCACTCTCTCTGGTGAATAGTCATTGAATAAGTCAAGAACCACCTTCACCTGGATTATGCTGCCATTGAATGATGTTCCTCGAAGATCAGGCTACAGTACTCTTTCTACAAAATAGCCACAGATTACACCCTTGCTAAAGTGTGAATAGGCTTTTTCTATACATCTTGTGACTTTGCATCTCCTCTTCAATTCCCAGCATACAATAGGACCTCCACACCATGGCAAGCCCAAGAAGACAAATTTCTAAACAGAAGCTCTCCCATTGCTTATGGGCCAAAGAATGGAAGTCATTCCAGTAGTAACTGTTGCCTCCTGGTAAACCCAAACCATCTCTTCCAGTTTCCCCAAATTCTGTAGACTGAAGCTGGCCCACCCAGAGAGGCACCACTAAAGTCTACACATTCTATTAGAAATTCAAGCATAGACAGTATCTTCAAGTAGATCAAGCTATTAGATATTAATGTTCAGACAACACCTACCTCACTCCAGACCAGCATGGTACCGAATATGACCTGTAACCCATCAAAGAAATTGTCCCCTATGATGATCACAGTCGCGCCTCCCGTCGTCCATCCTTCACTCGGGCTGATGGCTTTGATACAGGGAGTAGCTGCTTTTCAACACACATGAAAAAGAGAAGGAGTCTGCTGTTAGAACCAAACTTTAATGATGAAGACTTGAGAAAAAGGAAAAAAAAAATCTTTTATCTTTTCACTAACAGAAAGTCCCTCAAGATCTCAGCATTTCCTAGCCACATTAGGACCTGAAACTTCAGGGTGCAACTTCAGTTTTTAAAAGCATTCTTTTCATTGTTTCTATTCAGATACATATATTTTACCCAAATCTTTATCAAACCTGAAACTTTATTAAAACACAAAGCAAATTTTAATTTGTGAATTGCTAAGGATTCTTTTTTATTAAAAATGGGTGACTTTCTGGAATATATTGGAAACCTTACAGAATTGCTTCATAGTTAAATATACCTCCTGAAAAGAAAACTTACATTTTTTTAGATAAACATTACCATCCAATAGGAAGCTAAGAAAGAGCGGAGCCTGGAGCAGGAAATGATTCTTGCTCCACGCCTTCTGTCTGAAACACTAACATTGCAACACGTCTCATTAAAAATCATTAAGATTTTTTTTTTCAAATAAATGTCATAGATCCCATTTTACAGATGCGAAGAATGCAGGTCACTCGGGGTGAATTATGTAACCAAATAGCTGAGTCAGGGCTCAACCGCAGAGTTTTCCATGACCTTTGCTTTGCTCTCTTTCCCAGGCATAAAACCCTAGAATTGACTTTTTCAAAATTTCATATCTCTTTTCTTTCCATTATAAATGGCCCTTGGAGATGGGAAATAATTTGCAAATACTGTGATTCCAAATAGACTGGAGGTGGTTTGTTTAATGAGCATGGCATACTTTCAACAGAATTGCTGGGCATAAATGTCATTGTTGGATGGTTTTTAAAATCTCTCAGAGAGCACCTTCGTGCCACTGAGGACTTTTAACTCTACAATGTCATGCTCCTGTTCTCATGATTATTTTTATGAACAACAAGAAAGCAAAATCCTAAAGTAAGGGAGATACTGTTCAAGGAGAGAAAATAGGACCTTCATCTTTAATAAAAAATTTATTAAGTATCCAAGACTGACTTTCCGAGCATTGAAGCCAATGAGAGCACTAGTTAATTTTAACGGGAAAAAAAACTGGCAAAAAAATATTTGGACTTTGTCAAATTTGGCAAAATGTCACGCTTTAACTTTTGCAAGAAGGAAAGAAAATATTAAGTCCAGCCCGGTGGGACCATTGCTCACGTGCCACCACACAAACAAATAGAATGGGTTTGATTTTGATTCAAATTAATCTTAAAAATTTGCACAGAGAAATTTGGAAATATCCAAACTAAACATTTCATGTTGGCTGAACTCACAGCAATGCATTTACAACTAAAACTGGGCAGTTCAGATGACTTTTCTCTCCTCTACTTTCTCCCAAAAACAAAATAATTAATCAAGAAGATGTAAATGATTCGTGACTTGACTTGACATTTCTTGTCTGATTTTTTAACATACATAGAGGTTGTGATCAGTGTTCCACAAGCATAGGGCTTTTTCTTAAACAAAAGTGACCTTTAAAAGTAAAAAAAGTTTAAATCCATAATTAAGTACTCCCAAACTAGTGATAGAATATGATGTATGATTTGAAGCAAGTTACAAGAGAAATAAACTATATTTAACAACTAAAGTTCTAAAAATATATGCAGTTTGGAAACATTTTGTTAATGTCTCCAAACATCAATTCTTAATTTATAACTCAATCTACTTAGCTGCTGGAATGGAGTACAAAAGGTGTTACAATATCCCTAGTACTTCTGAGAAGAAGAGGATATTGGTTTAACTGAATTGGTCTTGAGAGTCCTGCCTGAGTCAAAGTATGGAATCCAATGGGGTCATTAATTACTGACCCTGAGATTACCCACACAGATTGCAAAATGGTCTTAGTGTTTATTATCAGTTTTAGCTTTGGAATTTCTGGGGTTTTTTTAATCACACATGCATATTTCTTTAAGCTAAATATGGTCTCCTGCAGGCTTTCTCATCATTGCACAAACGGAGGTGGAAGGGGGTGTTTCTGCATCTTTGAGAAACCCTCCTACAGGAAAGGCCTTAAAATAGCATGACCAAGACCTGCTAGTTTTGAACTTGACCCCTTCCCTCTTTTTTCCACTTGTTATACGTAGGATACAGAAGTCACATGGGTGTACATGCATGTGTGTGTATGTGCTTTCAAACACTTCCCAAGGAAAGTTGCAATGTTTTCAAATACTGTGAGCAATTTTCCAGAAGCAAAGCTATATGTCAATGCCTCAGAGGCAAGAAAGAGCATCAAGCTTCCAGAGATAACCAGGTGAGGAAACAATATTTGACACCGTCTTCTCAGTTTTAGAGAAATAAAGCCTTGAGGGAAGAAGTACCCCAGGAAGAATGACACACCCCTCAGTCCATCCTACCTCTACACTCAGCACCGTCCACCATCCCTGCTTCGAGACTATATGCTATTCTTAGAGCAGGTAAGTCATTCAGACCTTTCTATGTTTAGACCTCTAAGGGTTCCAAAACTACTCCTATACATTTGTTATAAATATTAGTCTTGAGGGGAAGCTCTGTGGCACCTCCCCACTGGTGAATTTGAAAAAACATGTAAAGGAATCATGAGCTATCCCAGAGAGAGAGGATGAGGAGGGGAAACTAGTACATTTAGTAACCGGAGGTCAAACCAAGTGTAGTGGCTCACACCTATAAACCCAGCACTTTGGGAGGCCAAGGTGAGAGGATCTCTTGTGACCAAGAGTTCAAGACTGGCCCAGGCAACACAGTAAGACTGTATCTATGAAAGGATTTTTAAAAACTAGCCAGGTGCAAGCCTGTCATCCTAGCTACTGGGGAGGCTAAGGCAGAAGGATTACTTGAGCCCAGGAATTCAAGGCTGCAGTGAGCTATGATTACACCACTGTACTCTAGCCTGGGGGACAGAGCGAGACTCTGTCTCTTAAAAAAATTAAATAAATAAATAAAAGAATGCTAAGTATCCAATGATGCATGAATGCATGGGATAGTCCCCATAAATGAAGAACCCCAAAATGTCAATAATGCAATGTAGAAAACACTGTGACCAGGAAAAGAGAATCAGGCCCAAGAGCTATTGTTAAGAATTCACAGACTCATGTAGACCAAGGCAAGACATACAAATGAATGCAGCAGCTCAGGCTGTCAGAACAAGCATGAGATGAATGGCCATTGACTCTCAACATCTATAATGCAACGGGAAGTGCTGGTGAATTGCACATGCCCCAGGGAAAGGTGGCAGCACTGCTCAGCTTCAGCCTTTGGTGGCCCCATAAAAATGTAGGCCTAGCATCGTCTGGGTTTCTAGTGATCTTTCCAAAGAAGCCAGGAAGCCACATTTTCATATCAAATTTTTCAATCTTTAAATGTTGGAAATGAATTCAGTATTTTTTTAACGCGTAGGCCAAACAAAATGTTTGTGGACTGGCTTTAACTCACGGGCTGCTATTTTACATTGTAACCCTACTCATGACACACCTGCCAGGCTAGAAGCAGACCTGGAAATACTTGCAATTGTGGCTAAAACTATAGGTACCCAAATGTTCACTGCAGTATTGACAGCAAAAAATTCAGATGTCTAGGTGCTCCCAATAGGGGAGTGGTTAAAGAAATTATAGTATATTCATACTATAGAATACTAGGAGTGTCATTAAAATCCACAAAACAATTCTATAAACTGATATGGAAAGATTTCAAAATAGGCTAGAAAGTGAAAAAAAACAATTTGCAAACTAAAGAACAGTATAATTAAGTTTATTTTAAAATAATATATATGAACCTGTGTATGCACTAGTATGTGTATGCATGCAGTTATATGTGAACAAGTATGATGGACAAAGGCCTGGAAGGAAGGATATGCATAACTTTCCCCAGACGGTCCTTATAAAAAGGACTAGACTGCGGTTGACAGAAAAGGAGGACTATTAACATTTATTCCCTATATATCTGTAGGATTTAAATGTTTTCAATGTGTACAAATTAAGGTACTATGTAATAAGAAAAAAATTAAGTAGCAGCAGAACATTTAATTCTATGAGAGAGAACAGTTGTACTTTTTAGAGCAAAATTACATTTTAAAAAAGCAAAATAAAACAAACAAACAAAACAGCTGTGCTGACCCTGAGCCTCCTCTTCTCTCCTCATTTTGGATATGTTTTCTCTGAGAAAGCTCAGACAACATCCAAAGCAGCCAAGGACTTGTTTCTTACATTTGGGATACCCGGAGAGAAACAGAAAGAAGACAGGGGAAAATCACTTTTAATAGTCACAGTGGATGGATTCAGTGGAATTTGACTGTGAAAAGATTTATGAAAGAGTTCAATTCAGCACAGGGATGTGATAATCAATACAACTCTATCTCCAAGAAAATATTATGGAATGTGGGGGCGATATTTGAATAGAAAACTACTTTTACCAGCACATTTTTGATTTAATTAATACAAGATTCTTTCTTCCTCCCCAATGAATTTTCACAATCTTAAGTATCCGCAAGGCCAGTGAGCCAATTTCTGGTTTTAAAACTCATTAAAAATAAAAGTTTAGGGTTGGGGGTGGGGTTTGCCTCTTTTTTTAAATCCCTTCCCCCACCCCTCACCAGCCACGAAAGTAGAGGAGATTTTCCTTCCTTCAAACTATGACAATAACATGATTACCCTACCACAGTTTAGCATAATGGCTCTGAAATGCTCATGGCACATTGCAGAGTTAAAGTGGAAATTATTAGGTAGCTCTTCTTTGTTATAATAATGATCACTCCACAAATAAAAGCTCTTCTCCCAAAGGTACTGCAAGGCACAAAATGCTAATTCTGAAGATTATGTGTGTGCTTTTATTAAATATTACTATGCCCTGCCTGTTTGAGGGCTTCTCTGCTCTGATTGTTTTATGAGTACCATGTTAATGTCATTCCCATCTTGCTAGCAGCAGGCACACATTTTAGCGTTTGTATGAGAGTTGATCAAAGGCCACGTGCTGGGGGAATTGCTGAGAAAACACGGACAAGCGATAAAAATCTAACAGATTAATTGGTTTAAATTTCATTTCAGGGTGTTGAACTTTGGCTCAGGACTCTAATACTACACCATGAGTCAGGGCCTAATTACCAGATTTCCAATTTGCTTCTTGAACAATCGTTGTGGAGAGAAGGAAAAGAGAGGGAAGAATAAAAAAAGAAAGAAAGAAAGAAATCGTTCAGCTCCAGTACGTATTTAACAACGTGCTATGTGCAGACAATTGCACCGGGGGACATTTGCTATCACCTGCTCTATCTCCTGAGCATTTATATTTCCTTCGAATAGCCACAGAAGGCAGAAGAAATCACAGATGCCCTCGGTAGTTTAAAATTTCCTGATTTACAGAATAAGTGTTATATGATTCAAGTGCCTGCACACTCGCACTGGGAGCATCAGTCTCTTTATTAGCAAGGTGAATTTATAAGCTGGAATCGCACTTTAGCCTCCAATAGAAATGATCTATTTCATTGATAGAAAGCAAGGGCCAGGAGAGCCATGTTTACCTCGGGGTTTATGGGTGGCCTTGGGAATAAGGGTTAATTGAGCTCAGAGGTGCCTGCCCATTGAGGTGAATTAGTGGTGTGTGCAGCTATCAGCAGGGCCCTAGGGCTGCTCTTATTTTTCCTTCTGAAATCTCTCTGTGCTGTGATCAATACCTCACTTGTTTGGGGTAGCCATATAGATGACCCAGGTTCAGCATTTATCATATCTTATCCCCAAAATGAGGCTTTTGTGACAATCAATGCGACATTATGAAAGACTAATTCGAGATATATTATTTGGCTTCTTTCTCCATTCCTGTATCTGAATACACTGGAGAGACAACACTCTATCTGTTGATAAAACGTGCAAATTTAGAAATGTTCTAATCTAAATCTAAATCTCAGGGTGATATAAGGTTCTTTTCCATTCCCATTACATATGGCGTATGAAAACATGCATACTGTCCTTTTCCAGAATTCTGTTAACCAGAACTCTCTATTAATGAGCATTTCTACAAAGCAGACCACTGACGCTTACGATGGAGGTGAAAATGCTGGCATTCGCCTTTACTGGCTTCTGAGTAAAGACAGAAATGGGAAATTATGTTAAGTTGATTTTAACATTTGGAGTATGACTATATTTGAAAATGGGCAAAAGCTCCAGTTGTTCAAATTCCACATCTAGCACTCACTGCAGCCTCAAAACAGTCTCTTACCTTCTTTAAGTTGTAGTTTCCATATGGGCACTCACCTCATAGAATTCCAGCAAAATACACAGAAAATGCCTACTTGTGTTTTGTGGTTTTACTGTGCACCACATAGTATGCTAGTTGCTGGTATAATAATTATTATCATCAGCTCCCCATTAACCAGAGTTTATTTATGAGAATACCCTATACTCTCATCAGTTCAGATTATGTAGTTTATTGTAAGACTTTCCTAAGAACTCCCAGTTCAGCTGCTTGCTAACATATCCAGCTAAATGTACTGAGTAGGTGGAACTGGCAACAGTCCCTCCAAAGTAGAATGTTTTTTTTAAGGATCTCATTTGCCTGGAATGAATATTAATGGGAAATTTTTCAGAAATGAGGAATTGACTTTAATGTTATTGTCCCAAATTTTTGAGACTTGGCAGAAAACGTAAAACCCATGAGCTTAGCTCATTTCTACGGGATACTTGTGACCTCGTAAAACTCAGGCTTTTCTCCCTTTTATCTCCTTAATTTTGGTGATGTTGTACTTGGGAGAAACTGTTTGAAAGACTATTGAGGGCACAAAATATTCCACTTGGACTCAGTGCACAGATCTGAATGCTTGCTTTTGCTGGTGTGTGTGTCTGTGTTTTTTGTTTTTGGTTTTGGTTTTGGTTTTTTTTTGAGTGAATGATGACCTTCCTGCTCACAGCTCCTTAGCACTACAACCTGCCTTCTTGATGCCTTCTTTGATCCTGAAACTAGCAGCTACTGGACAGAAGGGGACAAACAGAAGGTTTTCTTCCAGCTGGAAGACTGGACCTCTGTATTTTCACCATGCACAGGAGGCAAATCTATTCTTTGTTTATCCATTCTCCAGCTGCATGCTTTAGAAATCAGAAGCAGTTAGAATGCCTGACCTGAACTCTGGTACCAGAGTATACAAACTTCACTTTCAGAATGCTAACTCCAAATAAACAAATAAACTCAACCAATAAACAAACAAACAAATTTGACAGCTTCCTCACGCAAGGTATAGCAGTCTTTATAACACTTATGCTGTTGCTTTAACTTGTGTTACTGGGGATTTTTTTCTGCCTTACTTTATTTTCTTCAGTAATTGCATTATGTAGTTAAGCATTTTATTGTTTATTAGGGTTTTTATTTCATTTTGTTATTTGTCTGCACTTATTGCCCTGTCCACTAGCAAATCTAGATAATACTTGGCAAAGATTCATGTATTATATATGAAAAAGAGTCGTGTGTGTGTGTGTGTGTGTGTGATGTTTGTCACTTTAAGGAGAAATGTAACCCATGATATAGAGATTTCTCCATACTAGATGCAATTAAACCTATTAAATATTAAATGAGGAGATTGAGAATTTCAAGTGTTTTTCATCCTTTATTCCAAAGTGACTTCATTTGGCAAGAATGCCCTTTGCTTTGACAGTATTAATGGCTCTCACAGAAAAGAAGAAAAGGAAGAATTCACAGGCACTATGTGGAAATGTAGCTCCAACGTCCATCTGCATTAAGGCAATGTTAGCTTAGTGGTAAATATCTAGATGTACCTAAACTTAGCAAAATAGTGTCTAAGTTCCAATTTATGCCATTTGCTAATTATAGACTAAGCCCAAATTATATTCTCTTCCTATTTTGCAGCTTTCTTATTTTATTCTGAATCAGCAAAATTTCTCAACAATCAATGGACATAGCACCTGAGCAAGGGAAGGACAAAAATGCTGGTGCAACAACTCTATTTCAAAACATTCCAGGCCAAGCGCTTTTGGATTCCTGAGTTTGTCTGTCGGAGATCCGGAACTGTGTGCCCGTTCATTACACAGGGTTATTTGACAATTTAGCAGTAAGAAATCTTGACATTTTGATGTACCTGTAACTTCTAAATTGCACTTGAAAGACTTGTTGAAGGCTTTTTGATTTAATGACACACAACATAGCATTGTTTCATAATATGCAAAAATTGTTTGTTAACTACACTACAGCTCAGAATTTTATAACTCAAAGGGTGACTACACTGCTTTCCACCTCACGTTTGATCTGCCAAATCCAAAATTAAAACGTACAAAATATTAATCCTAGAGCAGCCAAAGGCAAATATTGTCATCAGTTCTTTGGGTTTTTCCCCGCTCTTATTCTATGATTGTCAGTCACTCCATTGCAAAGCAATGGGGAAAAATTGTCATGGAGGGTAAGAGAATTTTCAAAATGAATTATTCATGGATCCAATTGTGATATTTGTTGCAACAATAGTAAATTCACTTGCCTCTGATTATACAATAAGTAAATAACTCTCTTCTTCCTGACAAGGAGAACTTTCGTGCACAAAATTATTTTTAGTCCAATTCTCCTTATTGTCCTGTTGTAAGAAAAGTTTGGGAAATGAAAGCCAAGGGGAAAAAAGGAAATGAAAATAACCTTCCAAAAATGGACACCCAATGTTGTGAAAAGGAGAAACAATTTTCAGGTTAAAAAAATATGCAACTGCTTCTTCAAGGACTATTCAAGTCTTTATTCACAAGCAATCTTCCTGGGCCTGGAAAATCATAAAGTCAAATATGAGCAAGTCTAGTGGAAAATCTGTGACGTTAATCTTGGCTGGAGTCGTATTTTTAACAGGCCTTGAATGTGTGTGCCGGATTATCCAGATGGCCATACAGGAATCGGCCTGATAGGATTAAACCTTTATGCTGAACTCTGCTCCATCTGTTCGCCAAGGTTTGCCTTTCCTTATCTGAATATGAATTTTTAGCCTCCTTATGTCTGGAGGCAGGACCAAATTCAGCAATAAAAACATAGATGCATGCAGATAATTTAACATTTCATTAGTTACTCTCAGTTCATATTACCTTGGTCTTTTTCTAGGAAATATTTCTGTTATGAATTTTGCTAAGAAGAAAATTTAAAACATGTAGAATCTACTTTTTTTTGTTAGAGGGTTTTGTCTTTCTCTTCCTATTGAATTCTAGGAATCATTCAATTCACTACTATAATAGGGGCTTACACTGATGTTTGCCCACAAAGATAAAAAAGACATAGTATCCTCTTAGCAGAATTTGACTGTAAGATTAGATGATGTATAATTCCAATTGGATGAATGATCCAAGCAGAAGATATTCATGTGTGTTTCTTCTTTTTTTCTATTACAAGAGGATCGGTATTAGTCATCACTTAACAAAATTAGCTACAACACTGTTTCTATCATTTTCATTAAGATTTCTATGTTTTTAAGGAAGCGTGTTTTGTTTTGTTTTGGGGTTTTTTTGGTTTTTGTTTTTTGTTTTTTGTTTTTTGTTTTTTGTTTTGCTGGGGCAGGGATAGGGCTGTGGAGGCAGAAGCTATAATTCCAGCTTTAACTGGAGTGAAAAAGGCAGACATTTGTTTTGTCCTCCATGCATATATCCCTAGAAGCAGTGAAGTCACTTATTGATCAGCTGGAAAAGTTGGCTTATGGCAGGCAGGTTTCAGGAAAAAGGCCAGTGAGTTGCCAATAAGCCAGAGCTTGGTAGATGGCTCTGGGTTTCAACTCTATGACAAAGACAAAGGGAGGGCTCTGACTACCAGGCACAGTGGAGAGGGCCAGTGACAAATTTCCCAGGCAAACAAGGTGTGAATGAAAGAAAAAGTTGCATGAGAAGGATCTTTTAGAATCCCTCTTGCGGGCTGCTTTACAGCAATATAATCATTAGATGTGCTCAGTGTGTCCACGATGGAAACCTCAAGAGATGGCCGCCTGTGCGCCCTTGGCCCTAAGAAGAGAAGATCCCTCCAGCAGTCTAGCAGGATTCCATGGGCTTCCTTCTCATAGTACCCTCACTCACACTGGCTCTTGGCTCTATGCTGTCGTGAATGTAGGAGTCAAGCAGCTCATCAAATAATTTAGGCTTTTTTCACTCACAAGTACAGTTATTATACCTAAATAGTACCCTTAACTGAACATTCAGGGGACAGAGAACAGTCAGATTTCCCATGTAAGCTTAAGATGACTTATGCTTATGGCCAAGAATGTGCACATAAACATTTTGTAAAACACACGTTTTAGGCTCCTGAAATTGACAAGAATTCTAGCCAGGTAGTAAGAAGTGGTTCCCGCTTTGGAAGTAGATGAGCTTAGGTGATGAAGCCTACTATAAGTCATCTCTTGTAAGATGGGCAAGTTCACACACACAGCCCTACTGTCTATCCTCTACATTCTATCCTAAATGAGGACAGCTGACTGGATGTGTGATCCCATTACTTAATCTGCTTTTGCTTTGCCCATTACAGTAGCTACTAGCTATATACAGCTATTTACATTTAATTTTCAATTAATTAATATGAAATAAAAATTATTTCCACAGTCATACCAGCCACATTTCAAGTAGTCAATAGTTATAGCGGCTAGTAGCTATCATATTGGACAGCACAGAGATAGGACACTTCCATCATCACAGGAAGTTCAATTGGATACCACTGATCTCAGGATCAAGTTTTCATAACTCAGCCTATAACTGATAAAGACTAATCAGAGCTGCAATATATGGGGTTCCCTCCATAGACTAGGAACTGTGCTAAGAACAACAATTAATTTTTAATCCCTCCAACGAGGATCACAAAATCAAATGCTCACAGGGCTAGGCAGGAAGGTAAGTCAATGAAATGGGATGAGGCAATGCAATGGGATTGGTGGGGATTGTGGCTAAATGTAGAGTATGTGCTTCATCCAAAAGTAAGATGATTTCTGAGTTTGCCCTACCTATTGCCATTTGAGAATGTGGATCCAGCACTACAAGCTCTTCTGATTATAAGAGACATTTGTAAATCCAGGTTTTCATATAAAATCTCTATTTTTAATTGCCAGCAACTAATACATAATTTCTTTCTTTCTTTCTTTTTTTTTTTTTTTTTGAGATGGAGCTTCGCTCTTTTTGCCCAGGCTGGAGTGCAATGGCGCAATCTTGGCTTACCGCAACCTCCGCCTCCTGGGTTCAAGCAATTCTCCTGCCTCAGCCTCCTGAGTAGCTGGGATTACAGGCATACGCCATCATGCCTGGCTAATTTTGTATTTTTAGTAGAGATGGGGTTTCTCCATGTTGGTCAGGCTGATCTTGAACTCCCGACCTCAGGTGATCCACCAGCCTGGGCCTCCCAAAGTGCTGGGATTACAGGTGTGAGCCACTGCACCCGGCCTAATACATAATTTCTTAAGGTGCCATGCAACCCAAACCTAAATATGGCTGAAGGCTGGATTCAGTTCATGATCTACCACTGTGCAACTTACATAAATCCTTGGAGGGCTCAGATTTATCTTTTACTGATTAATTATTAACTTCTGCAATCATAGAACTAATACTGTTACTGACTTACCAAACAACAAACACAATCATGGCCAATTTTGCTCCTGATCTTTATGTCTTCTCCCAAAACACATGGAAGTCCCCCAGTTGGCCTTTCTTTGCTATGCAGAAGATTTTCTATATGCAGTTTGGGAGATGAGCTCCCTGTTCCTGAAGGATTTTTATTGTCATCATGCAAGACAGCATAGATAGTGACTTTTTAAGAAAACCATGTTTTGAATGTGAGCAGCATTTTGAAACCAACCTTGCCCAACCTTTAATAATGCACAAGTCCTGCTTTGTGCTTTTCAGAATAGTTCTGCTTATATTTCTCTCCACAACCGAAGCTGCCATTGCTAACGTTATTTCGGTGAGCTTTCATTATTCAGAGCCTTATCATTTTGAGCCAGTTTCCTCTCCTCCCTGACACATTCAGTGACACTGCAATCCAGCGTTTGTTACAGCACAGATGTTTCCGTGGTGATGATCTGTGATGTCATAAGCAAAGGAATATGTATCATTGACTTTGCCCACATAAGCCATGAAAAGAAGAGTGGGAAGTTCACTTTCATCTCAACTCCATGATGTACTGACTCAACTTCCTCAAAAATTACTCTTTGGGGTCTGGGCTGTTCTGTCTGGACATCAAAGAGCAAATACTTACAGTTGCCTGTTTGTGATTCATTTCTACTACATAGTTATTAGTTATATACAAAGTCCAGTCTACCTATCAAAACTCAGATTAACCTTCCTCAAATACCAGCTTTCAAAACTTAGCCAGCAGGATCAAGTCCACCCTCACGATTCTGGCCCATTCTCCCTTTCCAGTCTCATTTTCAGCCTCAGCAGCAGTTAAGAGCACCAGCTCTGGATTCAGGGGGCCTAAGCTAGCCCACATTTCAGCTTCACCATTTACCAGCTTGGGCAAATTACTTCACTTTTTGAAAGCCTCAGTTTCTACCACTTTAACTGAGGATAATAGTTATAAGATAGCCCACCTTATAGGGTTGTTGTAAGGTTTGAATGAGTTAATCTATGTGAAGAGTTCAGTACAGAGTGGGCAAAAATTGTGAGTTGATAAAGAGGAGGAGGAAGAAGAGAAGTTGCTGTAGGAGAAGGAGAAGGAAAATAGGGAAGAAGAAAAGAAAGATGGTAATGACCAGCTTCCCAAATCCACTGTCTCCAAACAGCCTTTGCATGTTCCCAGCATATTTTTTATGAAGGATATACCACTTACTTCCACCACCCAAATAGTTACTTGCCAAAAAGATCCATCTTTTGCATAAAGGTGTCTCTTTCCATCCGTCTACAAAGCACTAACCCTTTAGCAAACTCTTCCTGTCTTTCCCATTTATTATTTACTGCACTTTTTCTTGAACTCTTATCTTGATATATGCGTGCGTGCGTGTGTGTGTGTGTGTGTGTGTGTGTGTGTGTGTATCTGGGCATGTGTATACATAGGCAAATCACCCCAACTAGTCAATGCATCCCTTGAAGACAGGTACCTCATTCATTTACAAACTGGGTAGACAGTACTCTGCACTCAACCCATACCTGACAATTCACTAGCATTGTTAAGTTTTTAAAGGGCTTTGCCATACATTATCTTAAGTATTCTTAATATCAACCTTGAGCAGTAGGCAAGCAGACCATATTCCTCATTCCACTTTACAAATGACATAGCTGAATCTTGGGGATTCAACTGGACTTGAGACTTTGAGAATCCATGTTGATTGATATAGTCAAATATTTAAAACACCCAAACTACCCTTTAATTTGGTGTTTATCTGAAATTTCTGTTCAGTTTGGCTAAAATATTCACTTCAATCATACAAATACAGCCAAAGTCCCATAAAATATTAAGTTGTGCAATTTCTTATCCCCAAGATAGAGGGTGGATATTTATTAACTTTACAGAATATTACTACTCTATTTCCAAGTAAAGTTATTTTCCCCCTAAGACTCAGACCCTCATATGAATTATAGTAAAATCTCTCTCCACCTTCTTCTATTTCCAAGTTCAGAAAATGGCATCCTAATATAATAGCACAGGTGCCAATTTAAACACAGGAACATCGAAAATACTGCCAAACTTCCAGGCTTAGAAGCTTTTCTATTGTTACATGTTGGGCTGCTAAACACACACTGAGTATGAACATCTAATACAAACGATAGCAACACTATGAGAAACATTTTTAAACTATTGGGCAGTTCCTTTTAACTTTCATTTTTAATCTGGACATTGTCCATTCCAAAGGTCTTCACTATAGAATGTTGCACGTATCATGAAAATAATAAAATTTACTAACAAATAGACTATTCTAAAATAGTACCTTAACACTTTCCCCCAACTTTCTTTTTCTTTTAAACAGCAAGGATTGGATTCCACAGGCCTTTAGCTAACCAAATCAAGGAGAGTTTCTAGGATTCTGCCAAAGTTAAAAGGTAGAGGAATATGAGGTTTGACTTTATAGATTTGTTACACATAATAGTTACTGGAAAAGCACAGCTGGTTTGATGATTCCGCCAGAAGATTTTGGCAAAGAAAGACCAAAGATATATTTTCCTCCTCTATCAAGAAATGATCCAATACATTGGAACTGGCTGGATAATACACCAACCCACGGATAATACATCCAATGGCATTTGCCTCAGGCCCAGCACATAGTAGGTGCTCAGTGTCTGTTGGCTTCTCCAGCTATGCTCAAAAGAGAAATACACACACACACACAAAATAAAGAATTAAATATCTCAATTTGTACCAACCATGTTCATTTTAATCATCATTCTTCTAAATAGCAGCCCAAGTACATCGCTCTCTGTTCATATTCAACATATGCACTATCTTGAAATTTTTATTACTTTGCCCCAAGGTCGATGAAAGAAACTGAAGGGTTGAGAAGAGGCCTCAAATCTGACACTGTCTATGTCCCTGTTCCATGGGTCTCCTGCTGCATTTCTCCCCAGAACTGTGGATGAAAAATGTGGGTTTGAACAACTGGTGTCCTGCTGATTGCAACTGTCAATTAAATAAGCCAGCAACACAGGAGCATATGTTCGCATATAAAATATTGATTAATTTCACAGATTGGGATAAAAATATATTAGTACTTGGGTTCTGCTTTCATGCTTAGTGTTCAGCTAGGCACTCAGTTCATTCAGATCTATTTCTGCACCCTGTGGGCTCAAGAGTGTTACTTTTGTGTTTCGCTTTTTTCTTTTCTTTTCTTTCTCTGGTTACCTATATTAGTGCTTCTGTTATAACTGACCGGCAGCATACGTTTAAGCAGGATTTTAATTACTAGGTCATCTCCCAGCCGACTTGCCCATGGCAGGCCGGTAGAAAAGCCACAGTCCTGCAATCCATGCCTCAGACTTTCTCTTGTGTCCCTCCAGGTAAATCTCTTTTTTTCGAGGATGCTAAAATCATGCTGATGGCATCATATTCATCTGATAAGAATGATGACCACCTAATTTCTATAAAGTTTCATTTCTGTCCACTGAGTATTTCAAGTTGCAGGGCTGGCACAGGGAGTTTGAGATGGGGTGCCTGATAGTGTGACGTGATACCAGGACTTTTTATCTTAACCCAGAAAAGCACCTTCCCATATATCACTGCACATGCCAACTAACTTACCCTTGGGATTTAGCATAGATCTGGCTTTTCAATTTGCCTTTGAGTAATGTCGTCAATTTGTTTCAATTGAAGCAGGTATTATATTACATGCTCAAATAGCAGGAGAATTTCTCTCCACCTCTGAAGTCCAGTGTGGAGGGGAGATTAGCACTGACTAAACAATAAGAAAAAAAACAGTGGTGAGGACCCCTTGTGTCAGCTACTTGGAGATCCAAAAGCTGTGGATAAAAACCTAACTTTGGCCACGACCAAATCCTTAAAGGATGGCCTCAGTTTCCCAAATGTGTTAAGTAAAATTAATAATACTAGTGCCCTCCCATGGCTGTTAAGAGCATTAAAAGAGATCATACAAAGTACTTAGCACTGAACTTGATGCAGAGCAAGTACTTAACGACCGCTATCATAACAGTAACGCCATCATCACCCAAAACACTGTTCTAAATGCTACCATTTTATGGACAATGAGTTCTATTAGCCCATGATTAAGAAACTGCAATGGAACCACATCTCAAAGAGTAAACAACCTATGGAAATTTTCCAGGTTTAGTTTCTCAAAAATGGATCTCAGACCTAACCTACTTTCCCTATTTGCCCTCCCTACAGCTTCTGATGTTTTATCCCCACATGGAATTTTCAATATGCTTTCCCCTCTCGTGGTCATTCTCATTGAAAATTTTAAAAATTTCCCTGATTCTTCAGACTTGGCTGAGTCCCCCAGTTTTAAGCTCTCTTAGGAGTCTGTATTTGTACCTTATAGCACTTAACCATCATTGCAGTTTAAATCATTCCGTGTGCCATTATTTGTCTAATATCAGCACATAAATACACTCACATGACAGTCTACCTCATAATGCTAACAACTGTCCCTGCCTTATCACCTCTGTAGCCCTATTGTCTGATATAATTGGCAGTCAGTCAATAAACATGTGTTAGTGTTAAATAGATGAATGATTGAATGAATAAGCAAATGAACCAAAGAGGAATCGTTGGTGTTATTAAGATGTTAAGGAACTGTACAGAGTAGCTGAAAAGTTACAAATTCATCCAGAAGTTATGAACAATTGCCACTACACCCATGATGGGCTTCTTAGGTTGACAACTGGTGGCTATGTGGAGTCCCATTTCCTGGGTCAACCTAGCCCCCATTTCAACAGCAGGCACTCCATTCTTTTGGGGGTTAAAATTAGCACCAGTAAGCTCCCCTTTTAGTGGGCTCTAATCGTGCAAGGACCCAGGTGGATCTTGCTGACAGATGTTAAGGTTAGAAGGAAGGGTAGCAGCCAGATGAGAAAACAGAGCCACCCCCTTCCGGAGGTACCAGGACTTCCTGCCTTTAGGCCCGGTGGTTCCTGCCTGCCTGCCCCTCCCCCATGCATCAGTTTCAACACAGTTGCTGCTCTTTCTGTCATTTGAACTCAAATTGTATCTCAGAAATTGATGGGCGATCCTGCCCTTGACAACACAATGTCAGCCTTGCTCAGTGTCCAGCTGGTTCCGTATATATTATCATAATGTGCTGCCTGGGTGGACCCTGGCTGATTTTCTGTCTTGATGCAAGTCCTCTTTCCAAACTAATTTCTGCTCTCTGACGTGCAGACACCACTTGTTTAAAAATAAAAAACAGCAGCTTGGGAGTTTTATTTTTTTTAATCCTGTTACGATATTTAAGTCTATTCTAATGGTAAACTGAGCCTAAAGGACTTTCTTTTTGAAATGATTTGACTCAAAAAAAAGAATGTTTCCCAGGCTCCTACACTGTTTCCCGATGACTTGAAAGAATTATTACTTCCCCCAACCCTTACAGCCCTCTCTAACAGCATTTCCCAAACTTCAGTCATGATTTTCCTCTATCCCTGTACCACTTACACTATTATTTACTTAATAGTATGTAGCTACTATGTCTGTTTAGATCAGCTTTTTCTTTAACTTTAGTCTTGCCCTAAGCAATAATAGCTGTGAGATCGATTTTGAAACTGGAGTTATTTTGTTTATGCATTAACATAAACACATAACCATTAAAAATGTTTTAATGTTTTTCCCCTATTTTCTAAAATTATCTCACCTACTGCATGGGAAATAGTGGTCTGAAAGCTCACTGCTAACCATCAAGCCGCTTGTATACAACACACTCCCAGCTGAAGAAATCCGGGGAGAAGAATGCAGGGTGAGAGCTCCCTGAGGTGAAATGGGTGTGTATGCTACATTTCTGTGGCTTTTCCAGAACCCCTAGAACCAACGGTTAACCTCTTGCAGAGATAGCCAAGGTGGAGGGAAATTGGGTCCGTTCCCTAGAATGACCATCACCTGGGCATTTCGGTAGCCACTTTTCCAAGGCTGCAGGTGTGTAGCCCCTTAAGAGATAGAAGAACCTCTCACAGAATTAGTTGAGTTCAAAAAACAAATAATCAGAGCTTGAAGGGCTCTTCCAAGACCCACCTTAACTGATGAGGAAACAGAGGCCCAGATAAATCAAAGTACATACTCAAAGTCATGTAGTAAGGTAGTGGCAGAGCTTGGTTTTAATTTATTTTTGCATATATGACTGAAAATGGTCAAACATATTTCAAAATCAGAAATCAACCCCTGGCCACTGCTCCTAAATATCTCATCTTAAGAAGGTTTATGAACAGCACATCAAAGCTTTTACTTGCCCATGAACATCATTTGAAGCCTCTAAAATTCTCAAGTGAGAGAAACTCCTGTGACAGATAAATATAGAGACAGCTTGGTTTGAAACAATCAGTTAGGCAAATCAATTCAATTGGGATTATGATGCTTTTGTAACCAAATATAAGACAAAAAAAATTAGGCTTAAAAAAGTTCTGACCAGGCTGGCTCATGCCTGTAATCCCAGCACTTTGGGAGACCAAAAGGATGTAATTGCTTAAGCCCAAGCATTCAAGACCAGCCTGGGAAACATAGTGACCCCTGTCTCTACAAAATCAAAACAATTAGCCTGGTGTGGTGGAGTGCACCTGTAGTCCCAGCTACTCGGGAGGCTGAGGTGAGAGGATAGCTTGAGTTCTGGAGTCTGAGGCTAAAGTGAGCTATGATTGCACCACTGCACTTCATAGCCTGGGCAACAAAGCAAGGCCCTGTCTCAAAAAAAAAAAAAAAAAAGTTTTTAAATAAAGTTCTGTCATTTCTGGCCAAAATATAAGTAGAAAGCAAAAATCTTTGCCCCCAAATCCCCCCTACAATACACAACACACCACACTTTGTGCTTATTAAAATAAGTCAGGTGTGATTTACTCATTTATTAGCTCAACCAACCAAATACTGGAAATTTCCCACAGTTTACAGGTTTGTCAAGAAATTCATATAAGAAACTAGCCTCCCTATATCCAAATCAGTTTCACATGTTATTTCTAGCATGAGGTTCCCAAACTCTTCAATATCCTAACGGCTGCCTAACTCATCATCTCATCATTTTCTCATGGACTCCTTCCTCCACACCTTGTACACGTGCCAGAGAGCCCATATGGCCAACAAATGATTTCTAGGGAGATGAGTTAGAACATTCTTGCAAATAAATAAAATATTACCAGCATCCTTATTATCTTGCCAGCCCCATAGAAAATATACTCGTCATCGAATAAAATCAGCATTTTTTAAAATTTGACTAGCAGAATGTGTCCCAGCCAAAAAATTTCCTTCACGTTTCTGAAGGAAAATAAACTATAAAGTAAATACACATGATGTGCCCCATTTTTTAAAAAAAAGATATGCTCTGGGCTAACTTTTAAAAAGTCTATTTGAGATACCAGCACAATTGCCTTGATTGTGTTAAGAAAAAAATAAGAACAATAGGATAGGAGATGGAAGGAATTTCTCATATTGTAGTGTACCAGAGCAATAGTTGAGAGTACAGACTTCAGCATCAAACTTCCTGGGTTTGAACCCTGGGTCTACTATTTAATTGCTATGTGACTTTAGGCTAGTTATTGACCCTCTTCTTTAGCCTTGGTTTTCTCATCTTTACAACAGGGTACCTATAGCACTCTGTGCCTGCCATAGTAGGGCTCAGGGAATGTTTATGGTTATTACTCTTAGCACTGTTATCAGGCAGACCTAAGGTCAAATTCCAGGTCCAATTCTAATTAGTTCTGCAGCTTTGAGTAAGTTACTGACTCTTTCTAAACCTCGGTTTTCTCATCTGTAAAATGGGGATCATAATTATTATATATCATGAGATTTGTTGGAAGACTTGATAAGTAAAATGGTTACCATGGTGCTGGTATATATAGTAAATGATCCATAAATGCTAATAGTTTAAAAAAACAACAGTAGTGGTAGTAAATAATAATAGAATAATAAAGATTACCACCTGGCCTGGTTACCGTCAAGCATGGCAACAAAGTCTGAGCACTATTTCTCCTTTGTTATCAGTGCTATCGGTGGTGCCATGGTCAAATGAGCAGAACATAGATCACCTGCTCATGAACTCTTCAATCTGTCTGAAGCTGAGATCCTTCTGGCCACCACATCCCCAGTGTTAGGATCTCTGGTGTTACCTGCTTTATGAATTACTTAGGGAATACACTGGAAATCAGTCTTCACTAACATCCTTCTGCATTATCTTGACCACTTACCACATCCTTCCTATTTCAAGGAAAGACAAAAGGCATCTTCTCAACTGCTCAAAGTAAAAGCCCTGATTTGATACCTGAAAATCTGGGGTCTCAGTGCTCTATTTTATGACACATCTCGATATTCTTAACCCTAATGTTCTGCTCTTTCACCTGTCTTTTTTTCAAGTAGGAAAATAAATTGGTAAATTGTAACATGCCACCCTCAGTCACAAAAGATGACATCAGTATTTTCCTACTTAGCCTGGGCCTTTCACCAAGATGATCTTGCCTTAGCGGGCTTGGCTGGGATTCTGCACCAAAACTAGCCACAGAAGGGCTCTTGGCTGTGTGGGAAGCTATGCATCATCCAACATCTGCCCTTGAATGTACATTTCTATCAGGAAGCTGGATTTATTTTACGGACATTCTTCTCAGCATCCTGGGAATCCCAGAAAGACTGGAGGCAAGGCTAGGCCAATATGAAATGTACAGGCATTGGGGTGGACCCCAAATCCCCTGGCATGTTTATCCAGCGACCAGGAAACTATGCAACCCCTGAAATGCACATGGATAAGTACAAAGAGCACTGAATGGATTTTGACAGAAACAAGCTATGTTTAAGTGTGAGCAGATTATATCCACTTTCTGGGTCTCTGTAAAATGAGGAAGAGTAAAAGAAATGACCTTCCATCCTTCAGTGACTTCCCTTAGTGTGAGCTGTCGCTCAGGCATTGCCCCTGGTGGGAGGGGACAGAGAAATTTGGGAGGGTATATTTTTCTCTGTTGTTTTAGTTTATTTTCACTCATTAAGTTTTGTTGCGGTAATATACATTTTAATGGGTCAAATAAGGCAGCAGCCCTCCACTCAAAAGACCTTGAAAAGGTGAGGGTCTCCACACATTTAAAAAGATGTCAAAAGATACACTCTTTCTAAGCCACTTACGAAAAACTAAATCAATAATACAAAGCCATCTGAAAAAAAAAAAAAAAAGGAAAAAGGACTTAAAATGTTTGACTTTCTATAAAGAACACATGCACTATTGATACAATAAGGAGTAATTAGGGGGACAGCTCCAAAGCACAGCCAACTCCCTGGTGAGTTTCCAAAGTCCAGCAGCGAAGAGTGAAGTTATAAGCAGGTCTGAGCAATCTTGCCCTGGGCTTTCACAGGATCTGAGGAGTCCATGTAATTGAAACTGAGTTCATCAAAGCCCTGCCTGACCTCCCCCTCACTTCACAATTGCCACCGAGACCATGGCCTGACCAGCCCACTTTGGCCTGCATGATGTAGCCCTCACAGCCACCCCAGTCTCATCTCCTGCCACTCCTCCCTTGCCTGGGAGCAACAAGAGCCCTCTCAGTCTCCTTTTGTTCCTGGAATTCACCTAAGCAAAACAACCCTTGCACACAGTTTCCTATACCTGGCAATTTTTTTTGTCCCCTGGGCCTAGTGCTATGGTTTGAATAGATGAATGGTTGAATGTCCCTGCCAAACTTCATGTTGAAATGTAATTGCAGTTTCAACAGTATTAAGAGGTAGGACCTTTAAGAAGTGATTAGATCATGGGGGCTCTACCCTCCTCAACAGACTAATTCCATTATTGCGGGAGTGGGTTAGTTATAAAAGTGAGCTCCCTTTACCTACACTTGCTTGCCCTTCCTCCTTTCCACAATGGGATGATGCAACCTGGAAGCCCTCACCACTACTGGCATCATGACCTTGAACTTCCCAGCCTCCAGAATCGTAAGACATAAACTCCTTTTCCTCAAAAATTACCCAGTCTGTTAAAGCAACAGAAAACAGACTAAGACACCTAGTAAAAACCTACTCATCTCTTTGGTTTTGGCATAAATGAGATTTCCTCAAAGAAAGCTTCCCTGACACTTCATTACTCTCCTCTGCTTTTGTGGTCCTCCTTTGATGTACCACTCTAATTTTGCTTAGTACCTCTCCTCTCTATTTACATTGTCATACACTTTGCTTAGTACCTCTCCTCTCTATTCACATCATATATTCTGTGAAGGCAAGGATTAAGTCTGCATTATCCTACTGCTCCTAGCTTAATGTCTGGCATGTAGTGCATGCTTAGTATGAATGAGCGATTTCAAGTCCACCTTACTGACACCTTATGCCTTGGATGGAGATCCAAAGGAAGGGTTCTATTAGAAAGCACCAGTGGATTTCTCTGTTCCCAGGAAGTCCTATTTCTCCAAAGTCACCTCCTGCAGAAAGTCATGTGCCAATAGCTTCAGTTCAGAGCACCACAAAATAGTGCATGCTAAAAGGAAGCCTAGAGAGAACCCTACCTGACTCTCACTGGACATACAAAACTGAGACCCACAGAAGCAAAGTGACCTTCCCAGGGCCACACAGCTAGTTAATGGCAGTCAGAACTAGAATCCAGCTCTTCAGCCAGACAGCCTGATCCTCCTTCTATCCTCCTGTTAGGACCGTATTATACAGAAGGGAAAAGAGACTGACTCAATTTGGGGTAATCTCTTCAAGCTCAAACCATCTTTCTCCACATTTCCGTAAAAACATAAAAACAAACAAACAAACAAAAAACACATTTAGATGCAGCTGGTCACAGGAAGTCAATGGTGCTGGATACCCAGGGGCAACTGACAGAAGCAAAAACTGCCTCTGTCTGGATCAAAAGGATTACAGAAGGTCATATGCTAAAGATCAAGAACACCTCCATATTGTCAGGGATAGTTGTAAAGCGACACTACAACCAAAAGGTCAGAATTCACTGGTGGTGATGAACACCTGACTCTATTTCTCCAGAGCTGTAATCACAGCCAGGAGATAGGCCCAGTGAGTCTATCATTAGTCTTTATTCTTCAAAATATTTTGAGTGTGAACAAACTCCACTACGGTTTTTATTTATCTTGAGATCTTGGTCCATTTATGTTTTATGTTGCAGTCTTTATTATAACTTTGAAGGGGAATTTAATTGATTTGTATCTGATGCCCACAAAAGCTAAATTTCAATCATTTTTCATTTTTGAAAAGTGAGTATGTTTTAAAGAACCTGCCTTTGATCTAAAACACTAAGTAGGACCTCAGGTCAGAGCTCATGAACACTAACATGTTTATATTCTAAAAACTCTTGATTAATAGGTCCATTTTTTTTCAAATAAATATGAAGGATGTACACATTCAAAACAATAAAAAAAGAAACTAGATCTAAAGAATACCCTATTGGGAACTTAATCCCACTCCTGGAAAGGGCTCCTACTGATGGCTGAGCTCTGGAACGTGCTCACATTTTTCTAGTCACCATGGAGGAGGCAAGTCCTCCAATAGCCCAAAAAGGGGAGAAGGGAAAGAAAAAGAGAGGAAAGGAGAAAAACACATGCACACCAAAATAAAAAAATACATATATCCCCTTTAAAAAATGAGCATTTAAACTGCTTGTCAGATGGTTTCCTGACAAAGCCACTAGAGTGTATTCACAGGCATTTGCATAAATGCTGCCAGTGAGTTCACCATAGCTGCAAGCGCTAATGGTACATAAAGTAATTTAGTCACTTCTCCCGGCATTCTATGTCAGAATGATGAGCATGGGCACTTTGCCTTGTTGCATATTAGATCATTAGATAATAAAGTGTTAGCACATGCAAGCTGACAGGGGCTCTGCACCACAGTGCTGTGAGGGCACCGCATTTTGCCACAGGGGGAAGAAACAGAGAAACTGATGCCACAGTTGGCCTTGAATTCAAGTAAACACAACCTGGAACTCAGGGTAACAACAATGCCAACAGCAACACTCCTCAAGCCCCTCAACGACTCCCCAGAACACAGTCTTCATGAACTTGCCCAAATGACTGGAACACAAGGCAAGTACACAGGGTAGCACTGAACTTAGCCTTGTGGCAGCCACTCAGCTCCTTTCATCCCGAGCCCATGCTTTTTCAAAAATTGGAACCGAGAGAGCAGTCACATTTTGAGGCTGCCTCTCTCCACAACTGTATATCTTCCATAAAGCTATTGCTTAAAGAAGAAACCTCACTAGGCTAAATGGTCCCATAAATATCCAGCCAAAGAAAATCTTGGTATTTATGAATGAAGAGAAAGTACAGGGGAAGACCATTTTCCACGATCTATAGCATGCCAGGATTCACTATCTTTGGACCATGCAAGAGTCTATGAAATAAATTTGCCTTTGTCAACTCTCATACTTGAATTACAGGGTCATTTATCAGAGCACAGGGGTTTGCGGGTCCACGGGTCACATAAGAAAGCCCACGCATGAATGTAAAGCACGATCTCTGTCTCTACTTATACGCAGAAAGGTGAGCCACAAAAGGAAACTTCCTCCAATGGTCTGACAAGCAGGATATAAATAGAGATTTGCAGAATAGCCCAAAATAATTCAGGCTACCTGTAAATTAGATGATAAAAAGTCCAGAATGGGGGAAAACGTAGGTTCCCGCAGGTCACAAGAGGAGAACATGCTTTGCGGTCTCACCATGCGGTAGCTATTTGAAGGCTGTTGGG
The DNA here is from genome assembly GCF_037993035.2 of Macaca fascicularis. Taxonomy (NCBI): domain Eukaryota; kingdom Metazoa; phylum Chordata; class Mammalia; order Primates; family Cercopithecidae; genus Macaca; species Macaca fascicularis. The sequence continues at coordinate 165,614,977 of NC_088380.1, forward strand.
GGTGGGAGCAGAGAGACAGAAGGATGAGGGTGTGTGATTCTCGAAGTCTTTTAAACAGAGCATTTTGAAATAGAACTTTTCAACAGCAAAATAAAGTCTTACCCTCACATCAACATGAATTAGCATCTAGGTCCACTCCCACACATTACCAATGAAATAGTTCAATAGTCACCCTTTGCTGAGTAGATATTTATGTGTCAGCCTGAAGTGTCTAAATGAGTGGGTGGTTTTGTGCGGTTAGTTGACTCATTCTGCAGAGAAGCAGATTTCTATGTTATTGTCATTACTAAGAATTTGAACATGTCTACCCTTTCTTTCCACTGGAGAGAAGTGAAGTAAGGCTTAGGTGAAGTCAAGGCCCCTAGATGAGGGAAATAGGACATACCTATGTCCCCAATGATGGCCAACCACTTACACACAGTGAAATGTCACCATTTTTTAAATAATATCTTACAATAATATGGCCACTTGTGGACTCGTAAACTGAAGCAGGTGAATAAAATGCTGTCGTTAAAACTTAGAATAATATGATATCCCAACTGAAATATTAATACTGTTAGAAGAGGGAACATCTGAGCTGGGAAGAAGCTTATAGCTGTGTTGATCCAGAGGTCTCAAACTGTTGGCCTGTGGCTGCATTCTTCTAAGTGGCTTTTTTTCCCTCTCTCCTCCCTTCAGTGTCCAAAAATTTTGTAATTAGTTACCAACAATTAAAAATTCATTGTTGCCAAACTGGAACATCTGGCCCCACTTGGGCTCTCATTCCCCTTAGCAACAACTGGCTGGGGCCGGGGGGCACCAGAGCGTGTACGTGCCTGTCTTCTCAGCCTCCACCCAGCCCACTTCCCTATCTACATTACCTGCCCCCACCCAAAGCACAGATTTTTTTTACTCTCCTACAGATCATCACCTTCATTTTAACAAGGAGGATATCAAGGATCCCAAAAACTAAAGCAACTTGTCCGAGGTCAAATAGAGGCCAGAGTGAAACTAAGGATTGAATTTGGGGTTCCTGGTACCTGTTTCATGACTTAGTCCTTTATCATGCTGCAAAATAATGTTACTGATCCTCATTGCCTAGAGGGCTCCTTTAGAGCAGGTTATATTCTATGTTTGCTCTGGGTGTTTTGTTGGAAGGATAATTTGCATGGTGTCAGGAGCTTTTTCACTGGCTTCCCGAGAGCAGAAATAGGAGCTGGGTGTGGCCTAAGCGTATTTTGAAAGTGTGAACTCAGATTTCAAACTGATAGTCAAGTCTGTCACCAGATTGGGCAGTACCTATTGCAACGAACCAGCCACAGTCAAAAACATAACTTCAGTCCTTAAGCAGCACTCTCCAAACCATGCCCACTGTATTTCCCTAATTTTTCCTCCACCTTTCACCTAAACACCTCTAGTCACACAATGCCTTAAGTGACTCCAAGGGTATTATAAAGACAACATTACTGTAAAGTGAGGATCAGAATAATTTTAAGTACAGAAATGGAACTAGGAATGTAATCATGAGCAGGTGTTTGAAATGGCCTCCTGCAAAATGTAATATCAATCCATCTCAGCACTAATGAAACCATAAAGAAGCAGCTTTTGAAAGATGATAGTTTACTTTAAAAAGACTGTAAAACTGGATGTGGTGAAGAATCCCTTCTAAGAGTGTTACATCTGGCTAATTAATAAAAAGTACAGTTCATGTGTTCCATAAGCACAGGGGAAAAAGCCAGGCAAAAATGATGAGAGTGGTGTGTTTATTAAATTGGGATGCTGGCAGAGAAGGGAGTTTTCTACCTTGTGAATTATGGTCAACTCCTGGCCCATGGAAAAAAACAGGCAATCAGGTGATAATTTGTGTGGTAGCGTTCTGAGAAGAATCTTGCTGACCTAGCAAACTGGAAAGGGAAGTGAGGGAAATGGGTTGAAAGTTTGAGGCAATTGAAGAAAGTCTAATATGGTGACTGGTACCCAGTAAAGCCTCAGTCACTCATTCTTGGATGGATGGATGGATGGATGGATGGATGGATGGATGGATGGATGGATGAGTGGAGAGCAGGAACAGTGGATACATTACACACACATGCAGAACTGAAAAATTCAGGCGTGCCCCTAACCCAACCCATGGTTCTTCTGAGTGGCATTCACTTTCCTTGATTCAAATTTTTATCTGGTTTCCTTCAGTCCTCTCAAAGGCACTACTGATTAGCCATAATTCTCAAGACAAATGTGATTTCTCCCTACCAAAGTCTACCTACAGAAAGCAAGTTCTATCACGTGGTGAAGAAGTGAGAGTTAGGTACAGGGCACAGGAGGAACATTTGGTCTGGGCTTCATATTCAGAAAGCATCTCCCACCTCGACATTGAACCTGATCTCCAAATGAAGTTCAACATATAGTCACTGAGATACACCAGGAGGATGGTAAAGAGGATGGGTTCATTATAAAACCTCAATGGTCAATTACATCACAACTTTTGTGATACCAAATTGTGTGGCCTCTCTTTATTTTTCCCTTGGATTGGCCTTTCCTTATTTTGTAATCCAGTGGGAGCTTAGAATAAAGCAATGGTCCAGGCCTCCTTCTTTCTCTCAACCTGAAAGGAGGCAATATTAGCCATTTCCAGAGTAGAGAGTGGTCCCACAAGAAAGATGGGCCTCAGAGATATTTTCCTGTCTTTAAATATTTGGCATCATATGTTGAAAAGAAAAAACCCTGGAGGACCAATCGTATTCAAAAAGACTTTTGAAATTTGAAACAGAGTAGAACATGTGGTAGAGTGGAAGAAAGAAACCAAATATATTCACAGTTAAAGTAGCAATGCCAACCAATGAAAATGATTCGCCTACCATGTTCCAGATAAGAGGGCGTACCTTCCGAGGGGTCAAGCCTCCGAGCCCTCCGCCCATGCTTGGAATTATTATGGACAAACATGTTATCAGAGACTGCCAGGACATGGCCATCCACATTGACTGTCGTAGACACCACGACCTGGAGACATAAGAAAGAAATGAATGAACATTTTAATATAAAAGCGTGGTGGGTAATAAACTCAAGTTAAATAAATAACAGCTGGGAGCTGAAGAAAATTGCATAGCTATTTCACATAATAACTGGTGCTTATGCTGTACAAGTCTAACAAGAGGAGCTATTGATGAGTGGGTCTTTGGCATGGAACGCTTTTGATACAGTTTTAAGTAAAATTGCACAGTTTATAGTTATACAGCAGAAGGTACACTGTTAACCATAATTTTAACAAGAGGATCTTTATTAGCATATTTTTTACACAAGGGTGGTTGTGTTTCACCTAAATTACCCTTCAGTTTAGACACTGAAGCAGATATCACAGTTGATCATGCAAATAAAAATCTTTTGAATCTTTAAAATATTTCCCCCCCACTGTGTCAGGGTTAAGAGGATAGAGAAATGAAAAAGATTTCAGTAAGAGCTGGGATGCATTTTCTCTCCTGGGTGTCTTTTTGAGATTTCTTGTACTTTTTTCTTTCCACATTAGTTTGGTTCATCAGACCAAAGTCCCCCTCACTACTATCACCATCACCCCACCCCAAAAAATTCCTGCTAATTAAGGGTCCTAGATCTGTTTCAAATTAAAAAAAAAAAAAAAAAAAAAACTGGTGGGACTGGCCCAAGGCATAATTTAGACACTGAAACTATCTCATAAAGTGACTGTGAACCGAGTTTGCCAGAAGAGACACAGGCAAAGATGTTGTCTCAGAGAACTTTGACTAAAACAATGAGAAGAAATGACCTACACTTCTCCTTATATTAAATGGGGAAAGGGATTAAAACTGAAACCCACAGAGATATGTTTATTCATGCGACCTCTTACAACCAAATATAATAATTGTCTGTAATTGCAGCTTCAGCTCCCACCTCATGCTTTGACAAGGGAAACAGCAATCAGCCCGCTCCCGTTTAATCCACCTATTATGTTGACTAATTAACTTTGCTCGACAGTTTATTTCTTCCTCCATTATCAGCCCCTGTCAGCCGCAAGCACCCTGCAGCATAGGGGAAACCTCAGGCTCTTTGATTGATCACCGATAGATTGACATGCAGATTAATTTAATTAGAATCACCTCACTTGAGAAATGAAAGACAATGGCAAGAGGGCTAATAGATCTGCTCTCATAATGAGGCGAGCCTCCAGAGCGAAGGCTGAGGATTTCTGATTTATTTTGCTCAATTCCCCAGTTGCTTGGAAAGACTCTCGCTTTAATTGTTCTTGGTTTTGAGAGGCATTAGCCTCTGAAGAGGTGAACCGCTTACAAGGATTGGCACAGACGGAGGCCTCAGTTTCTGAGGAAGCCTTTTCTCCGAGTTGGCCGAAGCGGGCATTGACTTCTGAAGAGTCTTGTGCAACACTAATGTTTCATCAGCTAAGTTGGGCAGAGGGGAAAACTCTGGGCCCTGGCCTACGCCTGTGAATTGTCAGCTGGGACCCCAGTCCCCACCAGTCTTTCCATACTTAAAAGTTCCACTGTCCTCCTCATTGACCTAAGTGCATCCTGGCAAAATATGGTGAATTTCCTTTCCCAGAGCCTCAAAGATGCCAACAAATTGCAGGCTATGAACACATCACTCATGCTAGTAACATAAGGTTGATTTTGTTTTCTAAATCTGCTTTATTAAAATGCATAGGAAACAGTTGAGAGTTCAGTAAGGGAATCAGAGTATTCTCCTTAGCCACTGTGAAACCCCACATTCCATCTAGAACAAATCATTTGGGGGATGACACGTACGTTCGATGCAGAAGTTTGCAGAGCGGTTCTTCTCTTTATTCATGATTGGCCAACCAGATCTGACACAGCCTTATGTGTAAACACAGGTTATGTGTTTACAGGTTAATTTAAAAGAAGGAAGAAAAGAAGAAAACGGTCTACTTACTTTGCCTTCAAAAACTATCATATGTAGTGGCAAAGCCAATATTATTTAAGGCAACAGAAATTCACCTTTCTTTTTAGAGAGATGACTTCTTAGGACTTACAATTACATAACAGAGCTGGGTCTTTCAAAGAAATTTTGATTTACTATGAGACCACAATCGAGCTGTCACTGGAGTCGTTAGCTGAAGAAACTATAAAAGGAATCCCAAACCGTATCTGTTTTCAGTGTCAGGAAATACAGAAAGTGGTTATTCTAGATGTCTGTCTTAGGAAGAAAAAAAACAATGATAATTCACCATGCACCTGTAAGACACAAGCTCTACAAACTTAAGGCTTAAAATACTCAGTATCTTTCAAAGACACTGTCATCTAATCCTACATTGAACAAAAATGTCAAAAACGGTTAAGGAAAAAAAAAAACTATACCCCATATGTTTTTCTTTTCTTGGCAAGAGAAGAACCACCAGGGCCACATGTGTGATAGAATCATTTGGCTGAAATGCCAATCAAAATTGGAGAGAAGATAATACAGAGAATCTTCATACTTTTAATTTCTAGAAAATGAGCAGCTAATACATTCCTCCAAAACTCACAGCACAACTTCCCTACCACAAAACAATTTCTCCCATTTCAATTTGGAAATATTCAGGATATATTTAAATAAAACATATGCTAAAATTAATCCACAGAGCAACTTGTAAATTAAAAAAAAAAAAAACACCGTGAGATGCAAAAGGGGTACTGAAGTGTTCTTTAAAAATAGGCCCATAGTAGGAGGGAAAAGGGCCTTTACAGTTTAACACATTATTAATGAGGTGCTGACACATTCACACAGGCGAGGGGACAGACAGGCCTGCCAAATCTTCAACCTTCCTCAATTTTGTCAATAAAACACAGCCGAAATTTCAGACAGACAAACATTCAAAATGATTTTACCTTTGGACACAACCACCCTTTCCTTCTTTCTCCCCTTCTCCACTCCCCTGCCCAGAGAAATAGATGATGAGAATATGAAGGAAAAGCTATGTTTAGAATTTCATGATATCTGTTATAATTACACCTTTACTTTCTAGAACTGCACTGTCCAATACAGAAGCCAAATGCCTGGCTATTTAAATTTAAACTAAACGACATTTTAGATCCCCTTCCTGAGCCTCAATGGCTGCATTGAGTGTTTCATAGCCATAGGCAACTATTGGCTACTGCACTGGACATGGTGAACAGGGAATTTGTTTTATCATCGCAGAATGTTCTATAGGATGGCACTGCTCTAGAATGGTTTTGAAATAAATTGTGCACTTGATTCTTGAAGATGCCTAAGTTATATCTCCTGAAACAAATATCAGCCTATGTAAACAGGTTTAGATTTATACATATATACTTTATCACTATATTTTTGGGATGAAATTTCTATTAGGGGGCTTTGCTTCTTAATGTGGCAATCTAGAGATATGCTGATTAACACTCAGCATGTTCCAAGGTACTTCTCATCTGGGCCCTCCTTTCCAATTGAGAGTATTTGTTATCAGAGAATGAGAAGGGCAGAAAAGAAGTTTCTAGCTACCCATGGACTTTGGATATTTTACACTGATGTTTTCAATTTCTTGGCTTATATCAGTGGTTCAGAATCTCTTCTGTTATATCCTTTTCTGGATCGATATCCCTAAAAGGTATTATTCCTATCCCCCTCTATTTAGAATTTGAAAGAACTAGACACAGAATTTCATTCTTGGCTCTCAAGCTTTCCTGGTTAATGTGACTTTGGCCAGGTTAACTTCTCTGAGTCCCGGTGTCCCTGACTCTCAATGGGAATAATCACCATACTTAACTCATAAGGTAACTGTGAGGATTAAATTAATTAAAGTGGCCAGCATGGTTCCTGTATGGAGCACTCAATAAACAGTAGCAGTAACAGAGTAGTAGTTGTCACTTTGTTGCTGATGTTAAACAAGAAGTTCAAAAGAATGTGTCGGGTTGATAATCTGAAGCATCTTAATGACCATAAAGAAGACCCAGCATACACTGTAATTTTAAATAAAAGGATACGGAAAGTATTTATTCTATGTCCACTGCTCCACACGAACGTACAATTTTAAAGACTTTTGTGCCAGTAACACATTATTATACATTTAGGCCTTGCATGAATTATGGTTTTCATTGGTTTATATAACGTTGCTTTCTAGACCCTCTCTGTGTCTTAGCCTGTTACAGTTGAGGCTTTATTAGAACTAAATGAAACCTTACTATTCTGAAAATAGTCTGTAAATGAGATGTCTCACCATTTCAGTCTAGTTTTCCCAGTATTTCCCATCAACGAGGGTTTCTCAGGAGTTTTGTTATTGGTGAGTACTTCCTCACCATCTCTTCTCGGGCGGCCCCTCTTCCCTTCATGTCATGCAGGAGACCTAGTATGTCCTAACTTTATTATCTAAGATTCATGAAGCACAACCTCTCTCTCATGAGCAGATTTTCAAAAAGATACAAGCAGCTAAATTCGATCATGAGTGGAAGATCACATGAACAAAAGCAGCAGTTTGTCTGGACGAAGGGGTTATGAAAAAAGCAACCAAACACGTTGAAATTTGTATCTTTAAGCGTTTCTCCAACAAACACAGAATCACAGCAAAGATTAGACCATAAATATATTTTCAAAGTTTAAATTTAGAATATTGTGACAGTGAAGTACCTCCTTCCAAAAAATAAACACTGCCTCATGTTAATTTTGAATGATTATTTAAAAATTCCAAATCTTGGCTTTTAATGCTGATACACGGTAACTCGGTAAAAGGAAATTAGTGTTGAAGTTAGTCTGTTCTATGCTTCCTAACCTCTGTTTTTTGCTTGTTGTACTTTTGCATTAATTTAGGGTACCTAATCACAAGGCTTTAAAAATATTAACTTGAAGTACGTGAAATGAAAAGCACCGGGAAGCATTTCATGGAATAATACTCAGCAATAAAAAGGAACAAACTATTGATATCCTAGGGAATTATGTTAGGGTAAAAAGCCAGTAACCAGGGGATACATACAGCCTGTTAAGGACTGAATTGTTCCTTCCCCAGAAATTCATACATTGAAGGCCTGATCCCCAGTGCCTCAGAATGTGACTATATTTTCAGATAGGGCTTTGACTACTTTCAAATGAGGCCATTAGAAAGGTCCCTAATCCAATCCTTACAGGAGGAAGTTTGGACACACAGAGAAGGTGAGTATGATTACTAAAAAAGGACAAGATGAGGCATCCTTGTGCTGATGAAAATTCCCTATATATGGACTGTGGTGTTAGACAAAGCTAGTCACATGATCCAATTTTATAGAACTAAAAATATACCCACACAAGTACTAGTAAAACAAGGGAAAGCTGAATAAGATGGTAGATTACATGAATGCCCATATTCTGGTTGTTATATTGTAAAAATAACTTTGCAAAATGTTACTGAGGAAGACTGGGTAATGGGTACATGGGATCTTTCTGTATTACTTCTATAACTGCATGTAAACCTAAAATTATGTGAATAAAAAACTCAACTAAATAAAAGGCATTGGCAACCAAGATGTCCTTCAACGGACCAATGGATAAACAACCTGGCAATCCATATAATAGAATATCATTTTGCAATTTAAGAAAATGAGCTATCAAGCCACAGACAGTCATAGAGGGGTCTTAAATGCATGTTACTAAATAAGAAAACATCAATCTCAAGAGACTATATACTGTATGATTCCAACTATACGACATTCTGGAAAAGGCACAACTATGAAGAAAGTGAAAAGATCAGTGGCTGCCAGGAGTCTGGGAGAGGAGAGGGAGGAATGGGTGAAGGATAGGGGATTTTTAGAGCAGTGAAACCATTCTGTATAATACTGTAATGATGCATATGTTCATGTGTTTGTCCAAACCTATAGAATGTACACACAAACAGTGAACTCTAGTGTAAACTATAAATTAATTGATACTGATTTTTGAGACAGGGTCCTGCTGTCACCCAGACTGCAGTGCTGTGGTGTGATCTCAGCTTACTGCAACCTTCGCCTCCTGGGCTCAAGTGGTCCTCCCATCTTAGCTCCTGAGTAGCTGGAACTAGAGGCATGCACCACCACACTCAGCTTTTTTTTTTTTTTTTTTTTTTTTTTTTGTGAAAATAGTTTCACCATGTTGCCCAGACTGGTCTCAAACTCCTGGGCTCATGCGATCTACCCACCTCAGCCTCCCAAAGTGCTGGGATTACAGGCATGAGCCACCACACCCGACTCACAAAACTATGGATTTTAATAATATATTAATATTGGCACATCAATTTTAACAAATATATCACACTAATGCAAGATGTTAATAATAAGGGAAACTGGGGAGTAGGGGATGGGGATGGGGTTGAGAGGGTATTATATTTCTGTAAACCTAAAACTGCTCGACAAAATAAACTCTATGTATTTTTAAAAGGTACTGATCACACTTCTACCCTCAACCCTCTATAGTCTACATTCTACATTCCACTTGTCAGCTGAACTACTTTGCAGACTCGTCAAATATTAGAGTCACAAGAGACCCCAGAGATCAGCTAATCTAGTGGCTCCCAAATAAGAGTTTTTGACTGTAATAATGGGTGACATTATTGCAGAGAGGGAATCATAAAAGCATCCACAGTAAGTCTGCATACTGAAATATTCAGTTAACTTTCCCTTGTCTGGGACCCTATCAACTCCATATGGAAACTCTGGTTATCTCATCTACATGAGAAGCTCTCAACTAGCAGTTTTACATGACTTTAAAGAACTCTAAAGAGAATGTGATTCTTAATAATGCAATATGATTGAAAAATATGTCATCATAGGAGGTTCATAGGAGAAAATGATAAAAGGAGTCCTCAGTGTAAGTTATGACAGTCCAAATTTGTCCAACACTTCCTTTTACAGCTTGGAAAACTAAGGTCCAGGAGTTTAAAACAACTTCAAGGTCATAGGACAAATTAAGAAAAAAGGAAGTCTGAAGGGAACCCTGTAGACTCATAGTGCAGTTCTCACCCACTCCCAGTTCTGACCTTTCATTATTATTATTATTATTATTATTATTATTATTATTATTATTATTTTTTGAGATAGACTCTTGCTCTGTCGCCAGGCCGGAGTGCAGGGCGCAATCTCGGCTCACTGCAACCTCTGCCTCCCAGGTTCAAGCGATTCTCCTGCCTCAGCCTCCTGACTAGTTGGCACTAGAGGGGCGCACCACCACACCCAGCTAATTTTTGTATTGTCACTAGAGATGGTGTTTCACCACGTTGGCTATGATGGTCTTTATCTCTTGACCTCGTTATCCGTCCATCTTGTCCTCCCAAAGTGCTGGGATTACAGGTGTGAGCCAACACAGTTGGCCTCTGGTCTTTCAATACACAGTCCTGGCTTACATCCTCTCCCTGGACTCTCCTCATATCTTCCAGTACAAATCTATGGTGCCTGTGTGACTGACTACAGCTTAAATATTATTTACATAAAAATGGTCTGCAGCGGTTAGGTCTTTCTTAACTTTGTCCTTTAAAATATCCTTGAGTGATATGGAATGCGATATTCTCAGAAATGTGCCTGATTGCCAGCTTCTATCTGGTTGAAAGATTCCAAATAACTCATTAAAAATTATGGAGGACGTGTGAACCTACAGGATGTCATGGAGTGGAACTGCTGGAGTAAAGGAGTGGTTAATGGAATTACATTCACACTTTAAGGCTTGAGGCAAAACTAGCTCTTAACAGGAAGACAAGAATGGACACTTCTAAATCCTCAGATACATGTGCTAAACTAATTTAAATCTTTGGAAACTAGAATTAGCCTCTGTCTCCTGAACAGTGACCCATGATAAACATGAAAAGCTCACAAGTGATCTGAACCTCATTCCTCCCTCTGTGGATCGGGATACTTTTGACAACTCTTTAGGGTGTCATTGGTGTTTAACTGGTGCTCTCTGTGTGTGTGTCCTCATTGGCCATTTTAGGTGGGAATGAGACAAACAGGATTGTCATGTGTGCTCTGTAACGATGGGGCTATGGCATAGGGACATGGAAATCAGGAGCAAGAAAATGGCATATTGGTCAATGGCTCAGATTCCAGAGTCAGATGATCCTGAGTTTGATCCCCAGTCTCACCACTTACTTGCTTATAATCTTAGATGAGTCACTTAGTCATAGGAATAAGTGGTGAGCCCACTATGTACCCGCCATGTGCCAAACATTATTCTACACACTGAAGAAGCAACAATGAACAAAACCAATAAAGCATTTACCAAGCAGGAGTTTAGTTCTTTTTTTTTTTTCATTTTTTTTAAAAATTTATTTATTATTATTATACTTTAAGTTGTAGGGTACATGTGCATAACGTGCAGGTTTGTTACATATGTATACTTGTGCCATGTTGGTGTGCTGCACCCATCAACTCGTCATTTACATCAGGTATAACTCCCAATGCAATCCCTCCCCCCTCCCCCCTCCCCATGATAGGCCCCGGTGTGTGATGTTCCCCTTCCTGAGTCCGAGTGATCTCATTGTTCAGTTCCCACCTATGAGTGAGAACATGCGGTGTTTGGTTTTCTGTTCTTGTGATAGTTTGCTAAGAATGATGGTTTCCAGCTGCATCCATGTCCTTACAAAGGACACAAACTCATCCTTTTTTATGGCTGCATAGTATTCCATGGTGTATATGTGCCACATTTTCTTAATCCAATCTGTCACTGATGGACATTTGGGTTGATTCCAAGTCTTTGCTATTGTGAATAGTGCTGCAATAAACATACGTGTGCATGTGTCTTTATAGCAGCATAATTTATAATCCTTTGGGTATATACCCAGTAATGGGATGGCTGGGTCATATGGTACATCTAGTTCTAGATCTTTGAGGAATCGCCATACTGTTTTCCATAATGGTTGAACTAGTTTACAATCCCACCAACAGTGTAAAAGTGTTCCTATTTCTCCACATCCTCTCCAGCACCTGTTGTTTCCTGACTTTTGAATGATCGCCATTCTAACTGGTGTGAGATGGTATCTCATTGTGGTTTTGATTTGCATTTCTCTGCTGGCCAGTGATGATGAGCATTTTTTCATGTGTCTGTTGGCTGTATGAATGTCTTCTTTTGAGAAATGTCTGTTCATATCCTTTGCCCACTTTTTGATGGGGTTGTTTGTTTTTTTCTTGTAAATTTGTTGGAGTTCTTTGTAGGTTCTGGATATTAGCCCTTTGTCAGATGAGTAGATTGCAAAAATTTTCTCCCATTCTGTAGGTTGCCTGTTCACTCTGATGGTAGTTTCTTTTGCTGTGCAGAAGCTCTTTAGTTTAATGAGATCCCATTTGTCAATTTTGGCTTTTGCTGCCGTTGCTTTTGGTGTTTTAGACATGAAGACTTTGCCCATGCCTATGTCCTGAATGGTACTACCTAGGTTTTCCTCTAGGATTTTTATGGTATTAGGTCTAACATTTAAGTCTCTAATCCATCTTGAATTAATTTTCGTATAAGGAGTAAGGAAAGGATCCAGTTTCAGCTTTCTACTTATGGCTAGCCAATTCTCCCAGCACCATTTATTAAATAGGGAATCCTTTCCCCATTTCTTGTTTCTCTCAGGTTTGTCAAAGATCAGATGGCTGTAGATGTGTGGTATTATTTCTGAGGACTCTGTTCTGTTCCATTGGTCTATATCTCTGTTTTGGTACCAGTACCATGCTGTTTTGGTTACTGTAGCCTTGTAGTATAGTTTGAAGTCAGGTAGCGTGATGCCTCCAGCTTTGTTCTTTTGACTTAGGATTGTCTTGGAGATGCGGGCTCTTTTTTGGTTCCATATGAACTTTAAAGCAGTTTTTTCCAATTCTGTGAAGAAACTCATTGGTAGCTTGATGGGGATGGCATTGAATCTATAAATTACCTTGGGCAGTATGGCCATTTTCACGATATTGATTCTTCCTATCCATGAGCATGGTATGTTCTTCTATTTGTTTGTGTCCTCTTTGATTTCACTGAGCAGTGGTTTGTAGTTCTCCTTGAAGAGGTCCTTTACATCCCTTGTCAGTTGGATTCCTAGGTATTTTATTCTCTTTGAAGCAATTGTGAATGGAAGTTCATTCCTGATTTGGCTCTCTGTTTGTCTGTTACTGGTGTATAGGAATGCTTGTGATTTTTGCACATTAATTTTGTATCCTGAGACTTTGCTAAAGTTGCTTATCAGCTTAAGGAGATTTTGGGCTGAGACAATGGGGTTTTCTAAATATACAATCATGTCATCTGCAAACAGGGACAATTTGACTTCTTCTTTTCCTAACTGAATACCCTTGATTTCTTTCTCTTGCCTAATTGCCCTAGCCAGAACTTCCAACACTATGTTGAATAGGAGTGGTGAGAGAGGGCATCCCTGTCTTGTGCCAGTTTTCAAAGGGAATTTTTCCAGTTTTTGCCCATTCAGTATGATATTGGCTGTGGGTTTGTCATAAATAGCTCTTATTATTTTGAGGTACGTTCCATCAATACCGAATTTATTGACCGTTTTTAGCATGAAGGGCTGTTGAATTTTGTCAAAAGCCTTTTCTGCATCTATTGAGATAATCATGTAGTTCTTGTCTTTGGTTCTGTTTATATGCTGGATTATGTTTATTGATTTGCGAATGTTGAACCAGCCTTGCATCCCAGGGATGAAGCCCACTTGATCATGGTGGATAAGCTTTTTGATGTGTTGCTGAATCCGGTTTGCCAGTATTTTATTGAGGATTTTTGCATTGATGTTCATCAGGGATATTGGTCTAAAATTCTCTTTTTTTTGTTGTGTCTCTGCCAGGCTTTGGTATCAGGATGATGTTGGCCTCATAAAATGAGTTAGGGAGGATTCCCTGTTTTTCTATTGATTGGAATAGTTTCAGAAGGAATGGTACCAACTCCTCCTTGGACCTCTGGTAGAATTCAGCTGTGAATCCATCTGGTCCTGGACTTGTTTTGGTTGGTAGGCTATTAATTATTGCCTCAATTTCAGAGCCTGCCATTGGTCTATTCAGGGATTCAACTTCTTCCTGGTTTAGTCTTGGAAGAGTGTAAGTGTCCAGGAAATTATCCATTTCTTCTAGATTTTCCAGTTTATTTGCATAGAGGTGTTTATAGTATTCTCTGATGGTAGTTTGTATTTCTGTGGGGTCGGTGGTGATATCCCCTTTATCATTTTTTATTGCGTCGATTTGATTCTTCTCTCTTTTCTTCTTTATTAGTCTTGCTAGCGGTCTGTCAATTTTGTTGATCTTTTCAAAAAACCAACTCCTGGATTCATTGATTTTTTGGAGGGTTTTTTGTGTCTCTATCTCCTTCAGTTCTGCTCTGATCTTAGTTATTTCTTGCCTTCTGCTAGCTTTCGAATGTGTTTGCTCTTGCTTCTCTAGTTCTTTTAATTGCGATGTTAGAGTGTCAATTTTAGATCTTTCCTGCTTTCTCTTGTGGGCATTTAGTGCTATAAATTTCCCTCTACACACTGCTTTAAATGTGTCCCAGAGATTCTGGTATGTTGTATCTTTGTTCTCATTGGTTTCAAAGAACATCTTTATTTCTGCCTTCATTTCGTTATGTACCCAGTAGTCATTCAGGAGCAGGTTGTTCAGTTTCCATGTAGTTGAGCGGTTTTGATTGAGTTTCTTAGTCCTGAGTTCTAGTTTGATTGCACTGTGGTCTGAGAGACAGTTTGTTATAATTTCTGTTCTTGTACATTTGCTGAGGAGTGCTTTACTTCCAATTACGTGGTCGATTTTGGAGTAAGTACGATGTGGTGCTGAGAAGAATGTATATTCTGTTGATTTGGGGTGGAGAGTTCTATAGATGTCTATTAGGTCTGCTTGCTGCAGAGATGAGTTCAATTCCTGGATATCCTTGTTAACTTTCTGTCTCGTTGATCTGTCTAATGTTGACAGTGGAGTGTTGAAGTCTCCCATTATTAATGTTTGGGAGTCTAAGTCTCTTTGTAAGTCTCTAAGGACTTGCTTTATGAATCTGGGTGCTCCTGTATTGGGTGCATATATATTTAGGATAGTTAGCTCTTCCTGTTGAATTGATCCCTTTACCATTATGTAATGGCCTTCTTTGTCTCTTTTGATCTTTGATGGTTTAAAGTCTGTTTTATCAGAGACTAGTATTGCAACCCCCGCTTTTTTTTGTTCTCCATTTGCTTGGTAAATCTTCCTCCATCCCTTTATTTTGAGCCTATGTATGTCTCTGTGTGTGAGATGGGTCTCCTGAATACAGCAGACTGATGGGTCTTGACTCTTTATCCAGTTTGCCAGTCTGTGTCTTTTAATTGGAGCATTTAGTCCATTTACATTTAAGGTTAAGATTGTTATGTGTGAACTTGATCCTGCCATTATGATATTATCTGGTTATTTTGCTCATTAGTTGATGCAGTTTCTTCCTAGCCTCGATGGTCTTTACATTTTGGCATGTTTTTGCAATGGCTGGTACCGGTTGTTCCTTTCCATGTTTAGTGCTTCCTTCAGGGTCTCTTGTAAGGCAGGCCTAGTGGTGACAAAATCTCTAAGCATTTGCTTATCTGTAAAGGATTTTATTTCTCCTTCACTTATGAAACTTAGTTTGGCTGGATATGAAATTCTGGGTTGAAAATTCTTTTCTTTAAGAATGTTGAATATTGGCCCCCACTCTCTTCTGGCTTGGAGAGTTTCTGCCGAGAGATCTGCTGTGAGTCTGATGGGCTTCCCTTTGTGGGTAACCCGACCTTTCTCTCTGGCTGCCCTTAAGATTTTTTCCTTCATTTCAACTTTGGTGAATCTGGCAATTATGTGTCTTGGAGTTGCTCTTCTCGAGGAGTATCTTTGTGGTGTTCTCTGTATTTCCTGGATTTGAATGTTGGCCTGCCCTACTAGGTTGGGGAAGTTCTCCTGGATGATATCCTGAAGAGTGTTTTCCAACTTGGTTCCATTTTCCCCTCACTTTCAGGCACCCCAATCAGATGTAGATTTGGTCTTTTTACATAATCCCATACTTCTTGCAGGCTTTGTTCATTTCTTTTTCTTCTTTTTTCTTTTGGTTTCTCTTCTCGCTTCATTTCATTCATTTGATCTTCAATCGCAGATACTCTTTCTTCCAGTTGATCGAGTCAGTTACTGAAGCTTGTGCATTTGTCACGTATTTCTCGTGTCATGGTTTTCATCTCTTTCATTTCGTTTATGACCTTCTCTGCATTAATTACTCTAGCCATCAATTCTTCCACTTTTTTTCAAGATTTTTAGTTTCTTTGCGCTGGGTACGTAATTCCTCCTTTAGCTCTGAGAAATTTGATGGACTGAAGCCTTCTTCTCTCATCTCGTCAAAGTCATTCTCCGTCCAGCTTTGATCCGTTGCTGGTGATGAGCTGCGCTCCTTTGCCGGGGGAGATGCGCTCTTATTTTTTGAATTTCCAGCTTTTCTTCCCTGCTTTTTCCCCATCTTTGTGGTTTTATCTGCCTCTGGTCTTTGATGATGGTGATGTACTGATGGGGTTTTGGTGTAGGTGTCCTTCCTGTTTGATAGTTTTCCTTCTAACAGTCAGGACCCTCAGCTGTAGGTCTGTTGGAGATTGCTTGAGGTCCACTCCAGACCCTGTTTGCCTGGGTATCAGCAGCAGAGGCTGCAGAAGATAGAATATTTCTGAACAGCGAGTGTACCTGTCTGATTCTTGCTTTGGAAGCTTCCTCTCAGGGGTGTACTCCACCCTGTGAGGTGTGGGGTGTCAGACTGCCCCTAGTGGGGGATGTCTCCCAGTTAGGCTACTCAGGGTTCAGGGACCCACTTGAGCAGGGAGTCTGTCCCTTCTCAGATCTCAACCTCCGTGTTGGGAGATCCACTGCTCTCTTCAAAGCTGTCAGACAGAGTCGTTTGCATCTGCAGAGGTTTGGGCTGTGTTTGTTATTGTTTACTGTGCCCTGTCCCCAGAGGTGGAGTCTACAGAGACAGGCAGGTTTCCTTGAGCTGCTGTGAGCTCCACCCAGTTCGAGCTTCCCAGCAGCTTTGTTTACCTACTTAAGCCTCAGCAATGGCGGGCGCCCCTCCCCCAGCCTCGCTGCTGCCTTGCCGGTAGATCACAGACTGCTGTGCTAGCAATGATGGAGGCTCCGTGGGTGTGGGACCCTCCCGGCCAGGTGTGGGATATGATCTCCTGGTGTGCCTGTTTGCTTAAAGCGCAGTATTGGGGTGGGAGTTACCCGATTTTCCAGGTGTTGTAGGAACAGCTCCAGTCTCCAACTCCCAGTGCGAGCGACACAGAAGACCGGTGATTTCTGCATTTTCAACTGAGGTACTGGGTTCATCTCACTGGGGAGTGCTGGACGATCAGTGCTGGTCAGCTGCTGCAGCCCGACCAGCGAGAGCTGAAGCAGGGCGAGGCATTGCCTCACCTGGGAAGTGCAAGGGGGAAGGGAATCCCTTTTCCTAGCCAGGGGAACTGAGACACACAACACCAGGAGTTTAGTTCTTACTGGGGACAGAGAGGGAGTCAGACAGTAAGTAAGCAACAAAAGCAAATTTCAGATTGTGATAAGTTCTAAGAAATAATAAAATATCTTCCACCTAGATGGTTCCTAGGTGGAAGATATTTTTAATCGTGTGATTAGGAAAGGCTTCTGTAAGGAAGTGATGAAAAAAGGAATTTTTTTGTTTGTTTGTTTTAGAAGAAATGGGGTTTCGCCATGCTGGCCAGGCTGGTCTCAAACTCCTGGCCTCAAGCAATCCACCTGCCTCGTACTCCCAAAGTGCTGGACTTACAGGTATGAGCCACCGTGCCCAGCCTGAAATCTGAATAAAAAATATCTGGCCATTCAATGTGTCAGAAGAGTTTTCCAGGGAGACAGAAGAGAAAGTGCAAAGATCCTGAGACAGGAATGAGTTTGGTGTATGTGGGGAAGAAAAATGAAGGAAGGCCAATGTGCTTGACAGGACCAAAGCCAACAAGAAAAAGTGGTAGAAAAATAAGTAAGAGTATACATGTATAACACTTAATACAGTGTCTGACATATAACTAGAGCTCTACAAGTGACAACTTAATAAGTGGAAGAATATAAGGATAGCTTTTGCTGGTAAATCCCAATAACTATAGGTATCTTCAGAGCCAGCATCCATTGGCAATCACTGATCAAACCAAACACTTTTACATTCATCCTTTAATGTATTTTACATTTCCTTCAAAGGCAGCTGTACTTAGTGTAGAAATACATGTTCTCTAAGTGCAGAGCGACCACTCATCAAATGCTGTTTGTAAAGATTCCTTCTCAGTGATGCACACTTTCTGCCAAGGCTCAGCATAAGGCTCATGCCAAGATACATATTTGCCCAATAAGCCATAATGGTTTAATATATCAGGTTGAAAATCCACCATTTGTATTTACCATGTTATGTGAATTAATCCTGTATTCTGAAACTATCATTAGAGCTGCTTTCAGTATAATTAATCAGCATGGAGCCTCTTGAAATTATTCTGTATGAAGAAAGTGATCGCAGCTCAGGCCCCTAGCATTCTGTTGGTAGAGAATTTAATTGCAAGATGTGCTATTTGTCAAAACAATATAACAATGTAAGTACATCCAAGACAGGGGGTGGGAGTCAATGGAGGAGAAATAAAGGAGGGCATATTCTTATCCCTTTTATGTAAGTGTATTTAAAGCAGACAGAAACTGCAGAGGTCAGGCATGTATTTTAAGAATCCTCTAATCATTCCCTATAACATATGGATCCAGAGATACCATGGCTTCTGAAACAAACAGCAAAGATTCTCCAAAATTTCTAGAATTTACTCAAAAAGGCAGGGAGTTGCCTTTTAATGTCATAACTCATGTCATCATTTTAAAAAGCAAGACACATTTTTGGTGGGAATTTGGGATGAATAACCTGGTGATTTCTCCTCTTTACTATCCAAATGACTCAGATGTGAAGGAATATTGTTTGCCTCCTTAGATAAACATGAGGTAAACATGAGTTTTGTGTTTGCTCTTCCCTCTGCTCAGAACCCTCTCTGGCTCTTCCCAGGATGATTTATCCTTATTCTTGATCTCTGAACTTGAATGTCCTCACCTCAGAATGCTTTCCCGGTCACTTACTTTAGGAGAGGTTTTCCCCCTTCTCTACTAAAAAAATACAAAAATTAGCCAGGGGTGCTGGTGCGTGACTGTAGTCCCAACTACTCAGGAGGCTGAGGCAGGAGAATTGCTTGAACCCAGGAGGCAGAGGTTGCAGTGAGCCAAGATGGCGCCAGTGCACTCCAGCCTGGTAACAGAACCAAACTCCGTCTCAAAAAAAAAAAAAAAAAAAAAAAAAAAGAGAGCTTTTCATCTCCCATCCCACACTGTTTTTCTCTCTCATAATGTCCTGTTTAATTTTCTTTATAGCAGAAATTAGAATTTCTAATATTTGTAATTGTTAATTTGTACACGTCTTCATTGTGGCAGCTGATGGTAATTATTCTGCTTACATCCATTTTCTTGTCTTCATGGGCTGCCCAGCTAGACCATGCAAGCCTCCCTGTGGTTGTATATGACCATGTGACTGATTTCTAGCCAATGAAAATGAGCAAATTTGTAAGCCAAGGGTTTTAAAAAGCACATGGCACCCTTCATGTGCCCTTCTCCCATCAGAGGACTTGATAAAGACAGAGGATTTTATAGAATAGGAGAGGCATAAAACAAAAGGATCCCAGGTCCCCAAATAACCTCAAGGACAATACCTGCTCGTCAACAAGGAACACCTGCCTTGTACTATTATATGAGCAAGAAATAACCTTCTGCTGCAGGTGAGCCATTCAATACTATATGGTCCATTTGTTACAAGAGCTAGTATCATCCCAAGAAGAATATAAGTTTCATTAGGGCAAAGACCTTATCTTTCTTGTTCATCATGATAGACTCACCACTTAGCACTTCAATAAATATTACTGAATGCATGCATGCACGTGTGCAGAACTATGTCTTCTACTTACATTCATGTATAGTTATAGATCTAATATTTATATGTGAATATAGCTTTATAGCCAATGGAAAAACTTTATTGAAGAGATAAGATGAATTTGGAAATGTATACTTTACTTCAGTCTCCAGGTATTACGGTATCTATTGCAATGACAGCTTGAACCCGATTCTTGTTCTTCCCTTACCACCCTAATTCTGCCAGTCCCCAGAAGTAAAGCTACTGAAAAAGATTTAAATCTTAAGGTTGAATTGTCTGACTCCTGTCAGTTAAAAACCAGACCATGGCATGGTTTTAACATAGTCCTTTGACATTAGCATCTTTTTAGTGTCAAGATGAAGAAATAGGCTCGTTTAGTCATAAGTGAATTTCTCCCTGGGTCATGAGCTATTTCCATCCCCAACTTGCTCCCCTTCTCTGTCCTCCAGCCTTCCTCATACTCACCAGTCCTGAGTAAAGCCAGTATCCACTGTTGCATTTAAGCAAATTTCTTACCCTAACCACAGCCTAGGGATTTCAAAAGAAAGCATCCATTGTAAATTAAAAAAAAAAAAAAAAAAAAAGATTGGGCCAGATTTTCTACAAGGTTTATTCCATACTGCCTTAAAGTATGAACACAGCCCAGCTCTGCAGAAAGTGATTAATTTCTTGAAAACACTAAGGTCACACTAATTGACATGACCTGTGTAATTAAGCAATCTCTGTTTACACAGCAGAAGCCCAGCCGCTGTGAAGCTGAGTTTGCTTGACAGAATGTCTTTCCATGTCAAGAGATCAACAACCTTTCTTATGTCCTCCTCAGTCACCTACACAGGCCTCTGATTGCTGTTCAGAGCAGATGCGCTCCGGCATTGCTATATGAAGATCAGGCTGGCCGGCCAGCATGCAAAGTGAGATGGAGGAAAGCAGCGGCAGTGACCACTGCACAGACCCTGCTTAGGAGGGAAGAGAGGGCGTCTTCAGTCAGATGTGCCAGGACTCAGGTTTTCAGCATAACTGGTAAAAGCCACATGGGCATGTAAGGAAGAGACCAGAGACTTTTTGTGCCAGAAAGACACTCTTTCACTCACCCTCAGAAGCAACAGAGACATAAAAATATTCAAAACCAGCCTCCCAATTAGTGTGCTATGAGAAAAATGCTGAAAAGTGTATGTCTTATTCATAAGCAATCTTCAACCAATATCATTATGACACACACCTCTGTAGCCAGGACAGCTACAGCAAAGACTAATCCTCTCCATCTTGGTTCGGTCTTAAGACTTGGGAAATGTAGTATGATTTCTTAGTAGACTACTCTGAGATGTCTTGGGGGCACTTTATTCATGCCCCATCTAGGTGAGGGGCTCTCTTGCCTTGGAGAACTGACCAAAACCTTTACAGGTTAAGTGAAGCTCACATTGCCTGCTAAATCGTAGCTTGTTTTTCTAAAATCCCTGCAAGTGAAAATTGATAAACACTGTAGCTGTACTCTGGAAAAATGTTCATGTTCCCTCACTTCCACACAACTCTACCCTCTGCATGAGGAACTTTGGTTGTGTGTCAATGTTCTTTATGCAGATGGCACCTTTAGGCTCTATTGGGACAAATACCTCTTTTGAAGATCCCTCTAGGCTTTCCTGGGATTCCGGTACATATTTATGGGAGGTCATTATGGCTCTCAGATGTTGCAAGATCTCCTTATAGCCTCACTAAATATCTGCTTACAGACTAGGGACAATTTCTTTTTTGTTCCAAAACATCAGAAAATATCTGAGTCAGACTGCTTGGGTTATACCACTGCCTTACCATTTAGTAGATGTGTGACTTTGGGTAAATTGCTTAACTGTTCTAAATCTGTCTCCTCATTTTTAAAACAGGAATAATCCACATTTCTATATTCTTAACAAGGGTATTTTGAAGATAAACATGATAACTCATGTAAAATACTTTGCACAATGCCTCTCACTAAAGAAGCACCAAATAAATGTTAGCTTTATCATCATCATCGTTACCAATATAAATAGAAGCACATAAAGGTAAACACATGGACACATGCATTTATACACGTGAACATTGAACATGCTGAATATAGACACAGTCATCTTCCCAGCATTCAATGCAGTTAGGAATGAACCAAGACAGAGAACCTAAGAAGCTTGGGATGGAGGCAAAATAAACAAACAGAAAAACACCTGAGGATGACAGTGAGTTCAGTTTGGGGCTGACTGAGTTGAAGTTCCTGGAAATACCCAGCAGACATCTGGACAGTTAGATCTAAACCTGGGTGTCAGGTCTCAGATATTCTGATGCCAGAGTCCTCAATGCATAAATAGTGGTTAAGATGCTGTGAGTGGAGAAGATACTAGAAAGAACCTATAAAATGGGAAAAGATTTGGACCTCAGAAGGAGACTAGGAGAACTCCAACTTTTTTAGAAAGGCAAACAAATAGCATCCCTTGTAGGGAGTTCAGAATGAGCGACTGTTGTTACATAATTCAAGAAAAAAAATGGATTCAAAAAAGGTGTAATGGCTGCCAGCATGAAATAATACAGAGAGAGGTAGGAGTAAATAGTCATGAAAGACAGAAAGACTGAAGAAGAAACAATAAAAGGTTGGGTTAGAGAGATTTGAGGTTTTGCTTTAACTCTCGAGGCAATTCATCCATCCTCTAATTACACAAATATCTATGTCCCTGCATGCATGAAAGCCAATGTTGATTGTGTAAAAATAATAAAGAAATGTATTAATGTATAGGGATACAAAATAAAATGTGTCCATGTTCATTCTGCCATGGGTTCCTCCATCCTCTTCTAGGCGGCAAAGAGTGGGTGATGGGAAACAAAGCAGGTTACACCTGAGATCTGATAAGGAATTTGTCATTGTTTTTTTTTTTTTTTTTTTTTTTTGAGATGGAGTCTCGCTGTGTCACCCAGGCTGGAGTGCAGTGGCCCGATCTCGGCTCACTGCAAGCTCCGCCTCCCGGGTTTACGCCATTCTCCTGCCTCAGCCTCCGAGTAGCTGGGACTACAGGCGCCCGCCACCACGCCCGGCTAGTTTTTTGTATTTTTTGTAGAGACGGGGTTTCACCATGTTAGCCAGGATGGTCTCGATCTCCTGACTTCGTGATCCACCCGCCTCGGCCTCCCAAAGTACTGGGATTACAGGCTTGAGCCACCGCGCCCAGCCTGGAATTTGTCATTGTTAATAAAGAAAGACATGGCTCATCTTTAACTCAAAAACTGACTCTATGGTGGCCAAGGTAGCTGCCCCTATTGATCTATTTTAGGACCCATTTGAGAATCACAGGCAAGAGCATTGTCAGTGTCAGAGTTCAGATAAATCATATTTATCTGAAAGACAGTATGGACTTTGTGCTGGGCAGCTCTCACACTTAATCAAAGTGTGCACTTTTTGGGACAGTGGCACTGTCACCAGTAAGAGCTTGTCAGAGGTTATTAGATATAGGACTAACTCAGTAGTTCTCAGTCAGGGGCCATTTTGCCTCTTCCCTCTCCACCAGGGGACATTTGACAATGTCTGCAGACATTTTTGGGTGTCATGATTGGGAGGTAGATGTTCTCTACTAGCATCTAGAGGGTAGAGGCCACTGACACTGCTAAACATCCTATAATGCATGGGGGCACCCCCCACAATTCCCCCAAAAAAGGATTATCCAGTCTAAAATGTTAACTGTGCCCAGGTTGAGAAACCCTAGACTGAACTCATGATCCATCTTCAGTTTATCACATAGATTTTCTCCAAAGGCTTGCATTTGTATTTTATCACTTACAAATTAGCTATACACGCAAAATATTGCTTTCTTTCATATGTAGTGATATAAGCAGAATCGTCACTTTTACTCCATTTTACAGTTTAGGAAACTGAAGCTCCAAAGGATTATAAGACTTTCCAGATATCTATGTTATGCCTCCTCATCTCAGCAGCCCTTCCACTAAACAAAGAATAACTATTTCATTTGCAAAATAGAAGCTTTGTAGATGCTCTCAAAAATAATAGACTAAATTGGTTTCTCATCCTGTATAAGAGGTATATTTCTATAATTCAACCTTTTCAGACGTTTTACTAGTAGGTTCCACAAAGAAAAGAGAGCACCTGGAAGTTCTATATGAATGCTCTTTTAGGTTTCCAATGTCATCAAAGTCCATCCCAAACTCTGCTGCCCTAAGAGGTACAGCAGAATTAATCCTGGTATACATTAGGCATTAGACACGTTTCTTAGACATACATTGTTTCATGCCCAGCTATACTTTGTTCCTAACCCAAGCTTTGGTCAAAAGAAATATAAGGCTCGCCGGGCGCGGTGGCTCAAGCCTGTAATCCCAGCACTTTGGGAGGCCGAGGCGGGTGGATCACGAGGTCAGGAGATCGAGACTATCCTGGCTAACATGGTGAAACCCCGTCTCTACTAAAAATACAAAAAACTAGCCGGGCGTGGTTGCGGGCGCCTGTAGTCTCAGCTACTGGGAGGCTGAGGCGGGAGAATGGCGTGAACCAGGGAGGCGGAGTTTGCAGTGAGCCGAGATCACGCCACTGCACTCCAGCCTGGGAGACACAGCAAGACTCCGTCTCAAAAAAAAAAAAAAAAAAAAAAGAAATATAAGGCTCATGTCAAGACCAAAGTAAGCTGCAAAACAGTTTATTCCAAACTTCAGCCTCATGTAGCGAGACCCTAAGCAACACACACTTATAGCACCACGTGTGGTTTTGCCAGCTTAATTGCAAAGCTGACTCAAACATAACACAAAAAAAATCCTCTATGGGATTGAGAACACCAAGTTTGAAGTCAGAAGATGACCAGAGGAAACATTTTCCAAGAAACTAGAAACCTCCCCATTCCTGACTGGGCGTGGTGGCTCACACCTGTAATTCCAGCACCTCGGGAGGCCGAGACGAGTGGATCATGAGGTCAGGAGATCGAGACCACCCTGGCTAACATGGTGAAACCCCGTCTCTACTAAAAATACAAAAAAATTAGCCAGGTGTGGTGGCGGGCGCCTGCAGTCCCAGCTACTTGGGAGGCTGAGGCAGGAGAATGGTGTGAACCCGGGAGGCGGAGCTTGCAGTGAGCTGAGATCGCCCCACTGCACTCCAGCCTGGGTGACAGAGTGAGACTCCATCTCAAAAAAAAAAAAGAAACCTCCCCATTCTTGTGTGTCAAGACAAAAGATGGTGAGGCCAAGATGATGATTTTAGAGAAGTACCTCAGAATCTCAGGAGACATGACTTTTTTTCTACTGCATTTGTTCTTTAATGAGACTAGTAAGTCTCACCTCCTTAAAATAAATCATCTCGGAGACTAAGAGATATTGATATCCCCAATCAATGCTCAAGATCATCTTTCCTTTTTCCCATCAGAGAATGAAGGTGCAGCTAACATTTTTCAAGATCCTCTCAGAGATCATACATTTCAATCTACACTCAAAGCTGACTAAATATACTTAAAAGCATACTTTAAACACCATGCTGTTTCCCTGATGGACCATATGAGCATACATAAATGGATCGTTGCTCTGACAGGGAAACTAACATTGACCGTGCAAATAATTTAGCCATGCCATTAGGTGGAGAGCAGCACAAGGGTCTAAAACTTTGCAACTCAAAATGTGGGCCATGGCTTTGGCATCATACAGCAGCTTGTTAGGAATGCAGAATTCCAGTCCCACCCCAGACCTCTATTAGCATTTTAATAAGATCCTCAGGGGATTTTCAGCGCTTTTAAGTTTGAGAAGCACCACGTCTAGACTCAACAACCTTTCCTAAAATCCAAGAACCATTTTATGTCTTAGAAGTAAATGCGGCTGGGCGCAGTGGCTCACAGGCCAGGCGCAGTGGCTCACGCCTGTAATCCCAGCACTTTGCGAGGCCGAGGCGGGCGGATCACAAGGTCAGGAGATTGAGACCATCCTGGCTAACTTGGTGAAACCTCGTCTCTACTAAAAATACAAAAAATTAGCCGGGCGTGGTGGCGGGCGCCTGTAATCCCAGCTACTCGGGAGGCTGAGGCAGGAGAATGGCATGAACCCAGGAGGCGGAGCTTGCAGCGAGCCGAAATGGCGCCACTGCACTCCAGCTTGGGCGACAAAGCGAGACTCCGTCTCAAAAAAAAAAAAAAAAAAAAAAAAAAGAAGAAGAAGTAAATGCATTTGTTTGTGAGTCCTCTTCCTTTAGTAAATGTACAATTAAGGACATTTCTGAAACAGAACTGTTATCCATATCATTTTAGAGATGTTATGCTTCCTAACATCTCTGCCCATTTACGATAGGCAGCTACCACTAACAATTTCCAAGATTGGAAGAGGTGAGCAGAGAGAAGCAAAGGAAGAGAAAACCATAACTGTAAAGCAGAGCAGTTTTACCAGTTGTAATCTTTACTGTTTGTTTGTTTGTTTGTTTGTTGTTGTTGTTTTGATTTTTTGGTGGGTGGTATAGGGTCTTACTCCGTTACCCAGGCTGGAGTGCAGTGGCATGATCTCAGCTGCAACCTCCACCTCCTGGGTTCGAGTGATCTTCCTACCTCAGCCTTCTGAGTAGGTGGGACAACAGGCAAATTCACCACATCCAGCTAACTTTTGTATTTTTCTGTAGGGTTGGAGTTTCACCATGTTGGCCAGGCTAGTCTTGAACTCTTAACCTCAATCTGCCCACCTCAGCCTCCCAAAGTGCTGGGATTACAGGCATGAGCCACTGCACCCTGCCTCTTTATTCTTATGTGCTGGTTTTCTACATACAAAATTTTAGGCAAAGAATTAATCATTTCTATTTACTTTAATCTTTGGGGGTTTAGGTGTGTGAGTCCATTCAGGAAGCCAAAACTAGACTCAAAGAACACCACTGTCGCAACCAGTGAGCACAGGTAGTACAGTTTCCACTCTTCTCTCTTCTAGACAACTCCTAGATTGTGGATACCTGGGGGACCCATGGCCTCAGCTGCTCTTTGCCTCTGGGAAAACAACTACATATCTTCTGCCTAAGACTTTTTTATCCTGTCCTGATATTCATGCCATTATTGAGATTCAAGAAAGACAAGTCAGACCCACCTGGAATCTCCGCATGTCACGTGGGTTTCCTGCATTCTTTAGGCAATTTTGGTTACACTTGAGGAAGAATTTCAAGAAGAACCTGTGAAGAAACAAATCATCATGGTTAGCATTTCGGTTTCTGACATGGGAGGGAAAAAAAGAGGTAAGTCACCCCTGGGTTGTGCATTTGATTCTCTTTACATGTTTTCTGAAATATTCAGCATGGTGTTAGAGCCAGTATTTAATCTGTGGCCTTAGCCTTTGTTTTGTATCCACGCTGGACCTTCCTTATGACACAAACACTCTCAGCACTGCCAACAGATCTCACAGAAGAATCAAGCTCCAAGGAAGTATTTTCACTCATACAGAGGAAAGGCTTTCATCATAATTTAAGATAGGTTCCAGTTGGACATAACTGTCTGAGAATTACTCATGGTCCTCAACAACAACATGGAATTTAAGCCCTATAAACTCACAGATGATGAACTGGCAAATACATGGTGGATGAACACAAGGATTTGGTAAACACTTTTTATCTTAGTCTGTCAAGTAAAATGTTTCAATTAGTAGTACCCATGAGAAATAAGGAAAATTCACAAACTAAACTCCTTTGACTTCTCAAATAGCTCCTGAATGTTTTTTTTTTTTAACTGTCTGCTGTAGACAAGAGCTAGCTGTGACTGAATAAAGATTTTCCTGCCTCACTGCCACCTTGGTTTCTGAATTGCTTCTATAGTGAGATTCATGGGTTTTACTCGCTAGGGTGACCAAAGATCCTAATTTGCCAAGAAAAATCCCAGTTTATACCAGCCATACTGGTGTATGTATTAATAGTGCCTACTTTAACTCTCAAAAATGTCTCAGTTTGGGTGATAAATTATATGGTCACCCTATAACTTTCTGAGTTATTTCTTATGTAACCATCACAGTTGTTAAAGTCTATCATGGAAAAGCAGCAGCTACTAAAAGTGTCATATTCGGGCAATCATGTCGGCCACCTGTAATTAAACCTTCTATCTGCCCAGGTTTGGGAAAAGAAGTATTTCCAAAGATACCTAAGTTTTGCCATCTGTTTTACTACCAGGCCTAGATGTGATGTGCTTGTGAATTTCAGGCCCAAATGTTCCCTAAAAATATCAAAATGCATTAAAATGCTGGTCAACTGAATTCTTGTTGTAATTCAATTCTCTTCCCCTTTCTTCCACTTCAAGTCCACACTGGAGTAAAATCTCCACCTCGACACAAATAGATTATGAAGAACTATCACCCCATGATGCCTCAGTCTGAATTTGGCTCTGACTGCAATGTCTGTCAATCATGTAACACCGGGGTCCTCTATAACAAGGGCACTACACGAAGATATACAGAGTTCAGCCAATTTCTGAACATGAAACTGAGAGAAGTCCCAGATGAATCCCTCTCCTCCCTGGTCTCTTAGAATCTGCCAAGATGGGAATATGTTGTGGCAATCATTCTTTAGAGACAAACAATGGCTTTTTCAACCAAAAGAGTAACATTTAAACATGCAAACATCTTCCTAAAATGACTTTTGAACACCACGCAACATTTGACTGCCCATCAATGAAAGCAGGCCTCTAAATAATCACTTGCCACTACTTCCAGATTCTCTCCACAGAAGCCAAAGTTGATCAACCTTTGGTCCAAGACAAATGGCATACAGACTGCTGAAGCCCAGCTGTGTGAAACGAAATCCGATTTTGAGCTCCCCTTTCCTGGTACCAAGACCCACACTGTCCTTGCACAGGACAATCAGCCAGTCACTGATTCCTGCTCACTTTCAATATGATAGATTTGGTACAGGAAGGGGGATTGAGGGAGTGGCCCAAATCCTAAGTGCCTTTACAATGTCTTATTGATCTGAGCTCTCGGAAGGCAAGTGCTGGGTAGCCCTGCTGATCACGCATGGCTTTCAGAAACTATTTAGTACAGTGGAGCTGATAGTTGTGATCCTCATATCTTGATGGGGTTCAATCCTATATCCATAGACACTGAAGACATGAAAACTGGCTGCTGCTTTCTAGAACAACCAGTTAGAAGGGCATATTTCTAAGCTACCTCAAGCCCCAGGAGAGGGCTGATTATCACTAAATTGACAACAAGACTGGGTGTGATATGGTGAAAGGCCACAGTCATTAGAAACACCCAGAATAATGAGATTCATATCCTGACTCTGACAGGTACTACCTGTGTGACTTTGGATAAGGAGCTGAACTTCTCTGCACCACACTTTCCTTATCTATAAACTGGTATAATAACAGGCCTTACTGTATGGGGAAATTGTGAATAAGAGATAAGGCAGAGTAACAGATACATGGTAGGTACGCTGGTGGCGGCAGTCATAAGAAATGGCTTCCGTGTATTGGGTGCTTACCTTGTGCTCAGTTCAATGCTAAGAACAAATCCATTTTCTCATACAGCCCTCCTAAGTAACCTCTGCTATTAATCCCATTTTATAGATAAGGAAACTGAGATTCACAGAAGTGAAATAACTTGCCCAAAAGCTAGGAAGGCACCTCTGGACTCCCCAAAAAGGAAAATTAACTGAATTACTCAGCAGGATCTGACTCGTCTATAAGAGGATATAAAATTTTTTAAAAATCATCCCTGCATACATAGTGCCCAGTATAAGAACTAGAACTGAGTGAGTTTTCAGTAAATACTTGCTCAACAAAATGGAGTCTAGGGTCTCCAAGGGGTAGAAATGAGGGCGTTTTTACAGTAAAGGCAGCAGTAGAGTATACTGGGCAAGAGCTTGCATTGGAGCTAAGACAAGCCTGGGTAAATTTCAACAATTCCCTGAACCTCAGTGTTCAATTCAAATTCAGACAGTGTAGCTCCAGAGACTATACTCTTAACCATCATGATGTAGTAGTTTTAGTAATAACAGAAGTAGTGCAGTAATGATGTTAATACTAATTGTACCATTGATAGCAATCGTACTGTAACAGCAATTTTGCTAATAAGAGTAAATAAGACTAATCAAACTACTAAGAGTAATTATTAGTATCATGATTTCCACAAACAACAGCAATGTGAACATTATGGAGGTAGACATCATTGCCATTCTCCCTCCAGAGGGCCCCCCTGCTTGCTTCCCCAGGGTTGGTAATATTTGCCGCCTGTGTGTGTTTAAGCCATTTGAGCCCAGACCCGACAGCCAGATTCAGGTTGTGCTAGAAGGAGCTGTCAGCACACCCTCTGACTTCTTCAAGTCAGACAACTGCTAGCCACCATGAGGGGGTCCATCTGGTGCCAAAATGAATTTTGAAAGACAGGCAAACAGGACACCAGCTCTGCCAGGGAGAAACAGAATCAAGGGAGCAGGGGATCTTCTGCCTCAAAGATGAGCCGGGGCAGGGCGCCTGTCAGCAGCCCATCGTTAGCACAAAAGCTATGCCGGGCACACACCAGATCTCTGTTACCCTAAGCTGGCCTGTCACTTGGCGTGCTGGCAGAGTCCCCCGCCTGCCCCCTCAACAGTGGATCACTTGCTGAAATTGAAAGCTTGACCATCTGTCGTGGGGAAGACACGGCCGTCAACTGGTGCCTGAGGCCTCACACAAGCCCTTATGTGGCAAAGACGCTCTGAAGGGCCAATTCTTTTGGGGAAAGCCAACCCTACCCCAGAGGGAGCCTCAGAAATTCTTTCAAAGTTTTCCCCTAAGTAAAAGCCAAGGGCCTGACCCTTTTGGATTACACTTCCTTAAAGGAACTGAGAGGAGTTAGAAGGAGGAGTTAAAAATATCCCCACTGAGAGACAGACATGGCACACGAATTTGGGGGATGACTTATCAGGCTAAGTTTATAAGGCCTTTGTAAACCAGGGGACACGTGCACGTCTGCTGGCCTACGGAGAAGATCTCAGATTCCGAGGGGGCTTTTAACAAAGTGGAGGTTATTGTAACTCAAAACCTCACTTTTGTCTAATGAATTGCCGCATTTTGTGAGGCGGGTGTGTTTGATAAAGTGTTGTCAGGAGAAAAAGTGTGGCAGCCTTACCCCAACTGTGGGAAACTGACCCGCAGCAGGACAAAGCCCCTATTGACCCTGTAGAGTTCCAAGGAGTTCCATAAACTCCAGGAAACAGCCTGACCAGGATCAAACTCCTTTTTAACTCAAGTCTTTTTTTTTTTTTTTTTTTTTTTGAGGGGGGAGGGAAGGAGGTAACGAGAAACTCGACATCTTTCTGTTAACTTTCAGTACGAATAATATCTTGGGTTCATGTGATGCGTTAATTATTCAGAGCACTTATATTCCCAATATCTCACTAAATCCTCATGGAATTTCTATAAATTAGGCACACCAGGAATTATCAAAGCCATTTGAAAGGCAAGAAAACAAAGACAACAAAATTAAGGGATGTATCTACAGTCAACAACCAATCTCGTAAATTGACCAAAAGGACTAGTCATGGTTTGTGTTTTCCATGAACTCTAGGATTTTATAAGTGATCTTAACCATCACTTAGTCTAACCTCATCCTTTTGCCTGTGAGAAAAATGAGATATCAGAAGACATGACAATATTCATGTAGTTAATAATGAATATCAGAGCTGGAACTGTAATCCACATGTCCTGATGTCTAGTTATATGATTTTCCCAACATAATATTAGCTTCTCAAGCCAATCCTGTAAGAGCTGAATGCCTGTGCTCTTAAACTGTTTAGTCTACTACCTCAAATGGGAAAGTGACAGTCATAAAACCAAAAGTGACATCCTATTAAACGTTGTATTTAGGTTCATCAATCAGGCCAGTGTAGGACATGAGCCCATCATGGAACTAACTGAAGCCAACACAAATATTTGTAGAACAAAATTGCTTATTCAATGACATACCTGTATCACCTTTTACCAACCAACAGATATTAGTATCTAGTTTGACTAGCTTCCATGTGACCAGCATGGTACTCAAGACCAAAAGGCACCTCTGGACTCCCCAAAAAGGAAAATTAAATGAATTACTCAGCAGGATCTGACTCGTCTACAAGAGGATATAAAATTTTTTAAAAAATCATCCCTGCATACATAGTGCCCAGCATAAGACCTAGAACCGAGTGGGTTTTCAGTAAATACTTGCTCAACAAAATGGAGTCCAGGGTCTCCAAGGGATAGAAATGAGGGCGTTTTTACAGTAAAGACAGCAGTAGAGTATACTGGGCAAGAGCTTGCATTGGAGCTAAGACAAGCCTGGGTAAATTTCAACAACTCCCTGACCCTCAGTGGCTTCATTAAAACATGAGAATAATAGTACCTCTCTCCTAGGATCACTGTGCAGCTTTCACCATAATTCTAGCTTTACTCCTTAATTAATTGGGTGACTTTAGATAAATTATTTAACCTCTCTGTGCCTCAATTTTCTCATCCGTAAGATGGGAGGAACATTAGAACCTACTTTAAAGAGTTAAGAGAATTAAATGAGCTAACATACATGGAGTGTTGAAATAGAACCTGCCATAGAGGAAGTGATAATTCTTTTCAGCATCATTTATCCCTGGCAACTGCTCACTGCCTAGCACTCAGAGATGTTGAGATTTTCAGACACAAAAAGTATTCTTCTCTCTTTAAATGTTAAGGTCAAGAAAAGAAGCAAAGATCTATGTACCCAATGAGAACTATAGGTTTCATTGAATGACCTACAAAAAGAAGAAAAAAAAAAAGAAGAGGAAGAAACCACCACCAAAGAAAGATAATAATGACTACAGCAGCTTTACCCAAAGGCTAAGACACATAAAGGAAAGGGGTAGTGCCTTAAATCGTGGAGGACTCCAGCTAGTCAGAACTGAAGGGCACACACAGAAAAACTGCCCATTAGGCAACAGCTTGTACATCATTAATTATTATGCAAAGCATTGCAATCAATCTGGGCTGAGCAGGTTGAGTTTTTACCTCCCCCAACCCAAATTCTGAAAAATCACGTTTGGATTTTTGCAGCTGCTCTCATAATGTCCATGCTGGACAGGAAAAGCATCAAGGCACACCTAAACCGAGACATAAAACCCCCATTTGCAATCTTAAGGCTCCTCGAAAGTTTCTCGTGACTTATGCCTGCAGATGGTTATGTGGCAGATGATCCTTCCCGAAGATATTCAGGACACGGAGACTTGCTCTGGCCCAATGCAGGAAACAGCTATGTGGAAACAACTGTGGGATCCTTTCTATGTGAAGTTCAAGCTGTTCCCACCCCACACACTGGAGGGCAGACAGCAAAATGCCTCATGATTAAAAGGACCTCTTTGGAAAAGTTGTTTCCATAGACGGCACCATCACCTTTGCTTTGAAAAAGAAATGCAGAACCTCTTGCCTCCATGACCAAGCCTACTGCCCAGAAATAACCAAGGAAGTCTTTCTAAGAATATAAGGATTCCTTCTCAAATTGAAAATATTGAAGCAAAAAGCACCTATCCCTACCCAGCCCACCTCAGCTGCCAGGGGCTTTCTCTGAAATGTCATCACTACCTCCTGGTAGCCTTCAAAGACACAGAGCTCCATGAAGAGGTAAACAAGAGTTTCACGGCCCTGAAAAATGGATCTCCCTTGCAACAGAGTAGGCCAAAACAGTGAAAAGGAGAAAACTCTATTTTCAATGTCAAAGAAAGCGTTTTGGTTCCTAGCACACAGAAGTAATTGTAGAGTACAGTTCATCCATGTGAAAATCTGATACCCATAAGGCTGCCAAAATCCCAGGATGACACAAGGGCAAGCTGAGGAGGCCGAACCCATGTAAGGGTAAAGGTTGCTCACTGCCGGGCTGACTTCCTCTCCTTTTCTGATATTAACATGCATTCCCGAGAGAGACCCTCTTTGACTTAAGCACCGATCACTCTGTTTGAGAGGTGGGGTGGGCAGAAAAGGGAGGAATAAGATCCTGGGGGGAATTCTGCACAGATGAAGCAAATTCTCTCCTCTCTCCCAGCAGTGGAGGATGGAATGGTACCAAGTTGTGGCACTATCTTGGGATCCCAGGGGGAGAGCATGTGGCTGCCCCTATTCTTGGCCACTGACTTCAAGAAGTTTACCTTTTCCGCTGGCCAAGGTCCTTTAGATCTTGGGCATTTCTGGAAAGTGTTCTCAGCCTGAAGGGATGAACATGATCAACCTGAAAAGCATTCATTACCTCAGAGCTCAGAGTATGCCCTTGAGGGAAGGGCATCATTCGTGGCAAGAATTTAAAAAAAAAAAAAACAAGATGGTGTTGTCATAGCACAGCAGCCAATGAAATAATTTAAAAATAGTTTTAAGGAAAAGGACCCACTCCACATAGGTCTCCCCATACTAGAAGTCAAATCTGAAAGGCAGGAAAAAGGCTTGAGACAGTGAATAGGTAGAAGACAGGACAACCAACCAGTGCCCAATGGGGAAAGAAAAAATTACAATTTCTTAGAAATGACACAGAGAAGGGAGGTTAGAGCAAGGGTGCTGTAGCTTAACACTGACTTCTGGCTATCTAGCCCAACTTACTCCCCTCGCAAGGTCTGACTGGAAATTTAAGAGAGAAAGAATTCTACATTCACGTGTAGTAGAGATGATGTTTATCCTCAGGGATGCTCTTTTACACAGATTACTCAAATGCCAAGTGTTTCTTGCCAAAACATATTAAGGTGCAAACTCTGGCCCTAGGCACACATTTGAAGTCATCCTAGTGCTTTGAAATGTGGCAGGAATGAGGCAGATCACAAAATCAAGTGTCTGTCTGTCCTTCTTGGAACTGGAGACAGACTGAGGACGCATTTGTTTTAAACTGTTTCCATTGCAAGGAACCCAATTTCTACTGGGAATCATGGCCACAGAGTTCCTGCAGACCTAGGGACAGGTTTTGAGCAAAGGTATCAGGCCTTGCACTTCTGGGTTACTGGTGCAAATCTTTCCCCAGGCTGAAAAGGATGCACAGGCAGGTGGCAACTTTGCTTCAGTAACAGCGACCCACCCCACAAAGCCAAGCATAAAAAATGAGGCAGGAGGAGCCTCAGCTCCTCAACTTAGTAGTTAATACAGCAAACACAAGCACTACAACATGTGTAAG
The DNA here is from genome assembly GCF_037993035.2 of Macaca fascicularis. NCBI lineage: Eukaryota > Metazoa > Chordata > Mammalia > Primates > Cercopithecidae > Macaca > Macaca fascicularis. Next base: position 165,649,873 of record NC_088380.1, read on the forward strand.
GCCCTGTCCTGAGTGCTTTGTATGTATTAATTTATTTACTCTGCACAACAATCCTATGAGATTCTACTTCTTTTCTCATTTTACAGATAATGCTATCGAGAGATAAGGTAATCTGCCCAAGGTTTCACATCTAGTAACAAGTGTTGAACGTAGGCAGTTTGACTCCAAAGCCCACATCCATTAAACTATATTCTTTACATGAGATAGATAGATAGATAGATAGATATAGATATAGATATATATATAGATATATATATCACATATCACGGGATTGTGGATCATTGACCGTATCTGGCTATATTCTTATTATCATCACCAGACTCATTTGAAATTACAACTGAAGCCAGCATAATCATTTCACTAGATATGCCAGCACTTTCACTAGATTATAGCCAGTTATAGATTTTAATATTTTTTGATTTTGCTCCCAACCACTCTCACCCTATTTGTGATCCCTCAAATGCATTTTAACCATAATGAAAGACCAGTGGGTGATCTAGTAACAGAACCAACCCAAATATAGAGAACAGTGGCCAAAACAAAACCAATGTAACCTGGTTCTCTTGGGAAGAGTCAATGAACATCATCATAAGGATTAAATTATACTACATGTAGTTATGATTGTCATCAGTCACTACCTTTGAATGTCTTTCATGCAGACAGAAAGCCAGAGGTTGAAAATGAAAGGCTTTTAATATCTCCTTGTTCAATACACATGTGTTTAGCATTTTAAAGCAGATTCATTTAGAATCTCATGTTAGAATTTCACTTTTCCCTTCTAAGGACTCAGAGGGTTTCGATATTAACTTCCCCTGTGGAGGTGACAGATGTCAGAAAGAGATCAAGCAGTTCAAGTCCACAGTAACTGAGGCATACAGTTCTGCCTGGATGCTCAACTTATGATTCTTTTCAAGACTTCATAAAGTACAAATGTTCATTGTCACACATTCATTCACTTTCTCAACCAACAGACCTTTCCAGAGAGTCCAATATGTACTGCTTCTTCTCACTCAATACCAATTTTACTAAGAGCACCATGACTTTGATTCAAGTTTTTCTCCAAAAGAAAAATAAAAAAAGAAGACAACTCCTTACATTCAAATTCCCAGGAAAACTTTTGACTCTTAGGATGATAGAATACTCGAGTAATTGCCAAAGAAGATTGAAAACTTTTAAAATACTAATCTGTTGTGGGTTGTTCTGGCAGGGGCTGGATCAGTGAATCTTTCAAAGTCCCTAATAATGCCAAAAATGTGCTCTCCTACTCTTCACCTTTCAGCATTCTTTGTTTAAGTCACACTGAGCTACATCCTGTGCCCTGAACATGAAATCTCCTTCCTGCCTTCACCATAGGCTGCCTCCCTGGATCTGAAATGCCTCCCTCACTCCCACACCATCTCAGCTTCCCATTATCCCACTTATCCCTCCAGGTGCGGTATAAATGTACTGAGCCCATGAAACCTTCCCAGATACCCGGAGCTAGAATTAATCCCTGCCACCTACACTCTGTTACAGCACTTGTCGCACTTGGTCTTCACTGCAAGGCCTGCAGTTGCTTGTATAATGATCTGCTCCTCCATGACACCACCAACTTCTGATAGTGCCTTTCCATTCCCGACAGCTCCCTGCACAGCTGTAATACACAGCTGTCTTAAACTAGCTGCAAATATTAATGGTGGTTAGCTTTGAATTATAGCACAAAGATTATGTCTTTCTTCTATATTTTCTGAATTTTTTATGAATACGTACTACTTTAATGAAATAAACAACTGCACTGTAAAACTTGAAGTGAGTATCATTCAGCACAGAACCTAGGGATGTTGGCCCCATTCTACAAGGAATAAATTAAGAACTAAAGATTACGAGCGGCTTTCTCAAAGTCTCTATGCTCTAAGGTTTACCATTTTACTCAAATGTGAACAGTTAAGAGCTATCCATCTCATACTCTGTAAAATGTAGATCATTTATTCATTTCATATTGCGTAATTCATACATAAGTATCAACTAGGAAGGCTCCACACCATTGGTGTCCTTAACTTCCTACTTAATATTTTAAACTTTGGTGCTGAGAAATTTTTATCTCTAAGTTAAACCTGCCATTGTTTTCCCAACATTCAAGTGTAACCCAAAGGAATAAAAGGCCATGTAACTAAAGTCTGTTTAGTTCCTTCACCAAAATTCTACAGATCATTCTGCTGACTTTTGTTGAAACCCTTAGTTAAAACTCTTAATGATTTACTATTTCTTTATTCAGCCTATTTTCTTAGGTTATCTATTTATTCAGTCTGTCCTTCATTCAATAAGTATTTACTAAGCACCTACTTTGCACCAAAGAGAAGGCATACAACAGATAACCCAGTCCCTTCCCTTGTGAAAATTCACTGAAGTACAGTTCTCAGTCGGTCTTCATCAGAATTACCTGGGAAACTTGCCCTGGTAGAGAGAAACCAGGAACTCTATGCAAATTTCTGTACATACTCTTTCTTGTGGGATGAGTCCACTTGGACCAGAGGGGCATTCGAATAATTTTGATGCACACTAAAGTTTGAAAATTGATAGCTAGTTGATTCTTAAAATTAACAATAATATCAATAGTATATGATAAGTGAAATGATGGAGCTATATACTAGAAATCATGAATTGCCTGGGCATCTCATCATGTGTAATTGAAATTCAGCATAAAAACTTAAGTCAGGGCGGACTCGGTGGCTCACGCCTGTAATCTCAGCATTTTAGGAGGCTGAGGCACCTGGATTGCTTGAGGTCAGGAGTTTGAGACCAGCCTGACCAACATAGTGAAATCCCATCTCAAAAAAACAAAACAAAACAAAACAAAAACACCTTTAGTCAAAATATTGCTGAGTAGAAATAACAATAAAATTTCCCTACCCATCCTCTCTTATCCCAGTTCAAGCTGCAGGGAAAGGAAAAGGTTCTTAGCCAGACATGATGGCTCATGCCCATAATCCCCGCAATTTGGGAGGCAGGCGGATCACCTGAGGTCAGGAGTTTGAGACCAGCCTGGCCAACGTGGTGAAACTGAAAATACAAAAATTAGTCTCTACTAAAAATACAAAAATTAGCCAGACATGGTGGTGCACACCTGTAATCTCAGCTACTCAGGAGGCGGAGGCAGGAGAATCATTTGAACCCAGGAGGTGGAGGTTGCAATGAACCGAGACTGGGTGACAGAGTAAGACTTTGTCAAGAAAGGGAAGAAGGAAAGGCAAGGGAAGGGGAAGGGAAGGGGAAGGGGAGGGGAAGGGGAAGGGGGAGGGGGAAGGGAGAAGGGAACGGAAGAAAAAGGAAGTAAAGGGAAGAAGGGAAGGGAAGAGAAAGGAAGGGAAGGGAAGAAGGGAAAGGGAGAAGAGGGGAGGGGAAGGGTGGGGAAGGGTGTGGAGGGGTGGGGAGGGGAAGGGTGGGGAAGGGTGGGGAGAGGAAGGGAGGGGAAGGGGAGGAAGGGAGGGGAAGGGGAGAGAGGGGAGGGAAGCGGAGGGGAGGGGAGGGGAGGGAAAGGGTGGAGAGAGGAAGGGGAAAGGGGTTCCTGTTTGCCAGAGAAAGCTGATATTTGGAAACTGTGCTTCAAGGAAAATAAATAAACTCACTTTTCAACCAAAAAAAAAAAAAAGTACATATAGACAAAAGGGATCAGCTGAAAAAGCTGTTCCTCAAGGGAAGAAAAAAAAGGCACAGAATCTTGCTAAGTATGAAAGTGTTTTGAAACTATTTTAAATAATCATTACCCTTTTAATATTCACCATATCTGTCTGTTCACTTTTCCCAGCATACCCTCCCTTGTCCCAATCTCAGCATCTTCATGTGTTGCCTGCCATCCCCTGGCCTCACACATCATTGGGGATAATGAATTTAACTTGAGCAATGGATTTCATTGAAAAAAATCTCTGCATCCCAACACGCCACACACAAGCTGAGCTCAGATAAAAACAAGTGACTCCTTAATTTGGATTTAAAGCTCAGAACCAGTCTACAAATAAAAATGACCAGTGAGCATCATGCCCACAGAGCACTGACAATAATCTCCTGTGCTCCAAATTATTCTAGTCTATATTATGGACGATCCAATAAGCCTGTGTGTTCTAGTCCATAAAAATAGAAGAAGAAATTTATCATTTTGAAATCATAATGCAAAATAGAGTCTGACACTTTATTAAGCACTATTTCTCATGATCTCATAAGGATGCTGATGGAAAATGAAACTAAAGCAGTATCAGAGACGAACAATGACAGCATTTAGACTTCCTGAGGGTGCTTTGTAGCTCACAGGTCACTCGCTTGCCCTCCCCATGTGTCACTTTTGAACAGCTTCAGTTTAAACCTGAAACACTGGAAACATAATTCTGAAAAAAACTTTCATTTTATCACAAAATTGGTTGATCATTTACTAAAACGAAAAATGCTAGAATGGGATAAGAAATGATCTAATCCAGATATTCTTAACCTGCAGTCAGTGGGTGGTCTACATGGCATCCATGATCACCCCAACATTGTATGCAAACTTTTGTATACTTGTTTTCCTGTGGAATGGGTCCAGAGGCTTCAGAAGATGATGGAAGGAGTCTAAATTGACTGCCAGAATCCTTTTAACTCTGTTTTGATAACAGTCTGCTATTCTCTTTTTAGAGAACATCTTCACCCTCATTCAACAGTCTTTACATTTCAACAGCATAAACACATTCCACACTTGGACCAAAGGGGCACTTGTGGTCTAGACCTGGCCAGTCAGAGCATCATAACCCCCAACTATACAACTGCTTTAGAGACTGGCATGTGACCCAAGTCAAACCAATCAGGCCCTATCTGAGCTAGTCTCAGGACTTTTGTTTGGGTGGCTTTAAAAAAAGAGATGAAATTTCCATTTATTAGAGTTGAACCCAAAAAGATGTGCAGCTGGGGTCGCTGGAAAATTCAATACATTTGGGGTGAATCTATAATAGAATATAATCCATTCATATTCCACCTAGTAGAAATCACTGGAAAAGTGAGCTTTCATAGGTGGGGAGGAGAGAAGGTAGGAAGAGCTTACATCATACAACGCCCTCCAAGAAAGGTAAGGAGAAGTAGAGAAGGAGATGTGCTGAGAGGGTGGCAGGAGACGAGACAATCTCAAAAATGTAAGAGAGAGAATATTCAGTAGAGTGCTGGTAACTTATAGGCTCCACAACTTCAATATTCTTAAGACTATCACATGCACACACACGCACACACTCACATACACATACATTTATGTATATATTTTTTATTTCTCATACAGAATTGCCATTAACTTTCAAAATGATAGAAGCTTTTAAATTCAGAGTCTCAAACTCAGATCCTACAGAGCCCGGGAAGGTTAATCAATGAGTGAACTAGGCTGCATGTAAAACCCCAGAGAGTACTGGGAATTATCAGAACTCAAGTGTCAATGTCTTGTCTTCAGGGACAGCTTGACTCTTCTCCAGCCAACCGACTCCACAGGGCAATATGCGTACAGTTGTTGTCAGACCCTCCTATTTGAAGAGAAGCTGGAAATACATATTGTTAAGTGTGAAATTTGCCAATCTTCCAAACAACAGAAGGGCCAGACAAAACAAATCTGGTAGAGGGATGCAGTTTGCATCTCCTACCCTAAACTGTAATAACCAAAGTGGCAGCAAGTAATTTGTCTGCAAGAGTAGGGCAGGGCCACTTTGTGCCCATTTTAAAATAAAAACAATAACAAAACAAGGACCCCTGTGGCTCCACTAAATGGGACTCATTAAAAAACAAACAGTTCTTGCTCTTGAAGCAATGGCGTGTTTTGTTTGTTTTGTTATTTTTAAGGATCCTGTGACTTGAAATTCAGATGTAGTCAAGCTTGATTTTCTCCCAGACCTTTGGCAGCTGACGAGTTGGGTGAAGGGAGACATTGGGAAAAGCATCTGGTCCCAGAAGCAAAAGTGAAGGCAGTGCATATTTACCAGCATGAGGCTGTCCACAGACAGTGAATAGAAACACAGGGAAAACCTCCAATACCCACCTGTTCACAGCTGGATTTCCCAGGGCACTTAATTTAATCAGAAGCAGTAAGTTTTAGTAGCATTTTACAACCAATTAACCATGCAGGAAACAAAACAACTGACTCGGTGCCTTCCTCCCTGCTTCTAAAGAGCCTGTGGCCTCAAAGTCAGCAATTTGGAGCTCTCTGTATGGAAGAAGATGCCATCAAACCCAGCACAAAAAAGTTTTTTCCCTTCCTACACTTAATGGGAGGACACTTGAATCTGGCCAGGCCTTGTTGGCATGGGAATCACTCCCACTTTCACATAAAGAGCCCCCATTTTGGTTAGCATGTGCCAGGCACCAGGCATTTACACAATCATTCCAGTGAATCCTTACCACCACAACTTTGTTAGGGCCTACTATACTCCCATCTACAGATGAATGTACTGAGGCAAGGGGAATTGGTAAAAGAGCCCAAGGTCACACGTAAATGAAAGAATCAGGATCTCGGCCCAGAATATATTGTTCATAACAGAGAGCAAAATCTTAGCATAGAACTCACTGATTTCCCCTGCACTGAGTTAAAAGTAAAACCATGTGGTAAGAGCCAGCTCCTGGTATTAATAGGCATAAACTTCCTTGTATCAAAAACAGGTATTCAAACTTATGCTAAATTCTATAGGCAATAATTTTCCACTAAATCAATAATGATTTTTAAAAACAGGCTCTACCTTTTTAAACTGTGCATCACTTTAAAAAAAAATCATTTCTAACTTTTCTTTAATTGATCCTCACAAAAAGTCTTGAAGTATATGACAGGGAGTGGATAAAGTCACTTCCATTTGATAGATGAGTCTACTGAAGCGCCAAGAAGTCAGGTGTCACGGCCAAGGTCACCCAGCTGATTAGTGGCAGCCTCTGCTTGCTACTCGTGAGCACCCCAGCCATGGGAGCTACTTTTCACATCACAGACATGGCAAGCTCTTCCCCACCCTGGGTCCTGGAGGGATCTGGCCCTAGTTCTCTCCCATCCTTCAGGTCTCTGAGACGTCATCTCCCCAAGAATATCTTCCTATATCCTACCTCAGTGGTCCCCCTCTCATTCCCCATCACTGTCACACCCAGATCCTATTATAGTGCTTGGCATCTGGCAGTCAAATATTTGCTAAGTGAATGAGTAAGTAAATTAATGCCTGATGACATCTCAACTTTCTGAATTTTCTAACTCATAATAGTGACTATGCATCAGGCCTTACTCCCCAGCACCTCTGGTCATCTGTAGAGTAACATATGAAAACAAATCCTGCCCCAGCAATACTCAGATGAGAGTATTTGAGTACCTCCTGAAATGAGACCATGGTGAGACACCCTCTGCCCTGCCCCAAACACACACACTTGTTCTTCAATGTCTTTCTCAGTTGACTCCAGGCTAGATTCTTAAGTATGGCAGGAAGAGCCACACAAAGTGGAGGGTATACATAAAATTGGTCATAAAACAATCGTTTATTAGAACAAAGTAGAGAGTCTTCAAAGTCAAGAAGAGAAGAAGCTACAGGAAGGTATAGTAGGCTACAATTGAGGCCCCTAATTCTTCTCTGAGTTTTCATCCCTGTCTCTGGGGTTCTTCTGCTGATGGCTACCAGATGTCAGAGAGGGGCCTTTGAGAGAAACCTGACACAATCCCGCACCCCAGTTTAAGCAAAACGGTGTGCTGAGAGAGCACTGGGTCTGCTTGAATCCAGTATGTGTTCCCTCTCAACCAGTCTACTTCCAAAAACATTCCCTGAACCCTGAGAGTGTTTTGAGTGTTGTTTTTGATATGGAAGGTTCTTCTCTTACAAAGATAATGATGATAAATTGTTCTCAAAGTGAACAGCCTGGGAAAATGTGGGATTTTATGTATTTTTCCTTGAACTATGGAATCAAGTTTGCCTGCACATTCTAGTGGTGTGGTGATTCTTAGCCAAGATGACTCAGAATACCAATTTCCTTTTGATGATGGTTGATTCTTTTAGAGGGAAAGATTGCTCCAAAGTAGCCTAACTGAATACTTTACCAAGTGCTAGGCTTTAGAAAACTAATGAGTTAAGCATAGCTAATGTTTATACTACATTTAGTACATTTTTTTAGTCCTCACAGCAACCCTATGCTCCCCCGTCCACTCACCCTGCCTCCATTCCTGTCCCAGGGCTCCAGGTAAGAAACCAGCTGAATCACAGGGAGATTAAGTAACGTGCCTGCCAACAGATAGATCATGGCAGCTTCAGACAAGATTCGAATGCAGAGTCTCACTAGACAGCTTGTGCTCAGAAGAACTGCAACCGGGCTGAGAACCTGGGTTCCCTTTACCACTGTAGGGTACAGCAATATGCCTGCACTAGCAGCTACCATAGTTCCCTCAGTCCTTAGACACTACATGGTAAAATCTGGCAACATGCCTCATTTAAAAAAATTGAGAACAAAACAAAACAAAACAGCAACTACAAAAAACCTTTCTTCTGCCCTTGAAGCAATCACTTCCTTCCTTCTTGATCTGGAACAAAACTACCTTTGCCATCTTCTCTCTCCTACTCTCTACCTCAGAGAGTATGTTGATCTGAAGACCAACAGGGTTGGTTGGATCTAACCCTGTTAGATCCTCTGCATTCCCTCAGCACCCCTTCTACTTGGCCAACTCAGTAGTTTTGCCAATGCTGTGGCTCTCTCCTTGCAAAGTTTCTCTTCACCTCTCCCATCCCTTCTCATCTGAACAACACATCATCCCATCCATCAAATGTCACATGCACTGGGGCACTCCCCTGGCTGTCCCCCAAAATCTCCCCAAACTCTCTCCTCTGCGCTTCTGCTACAATTAATATGTTGCAAAATATCAAGTTTCATATCTCTGTTGCCCCTAGAAACAAGTTCCTACCCATTCACAATGACATAAGTTTTTCTAAGATTGAAGTCCCGAAGACCAAATTTCACTCACATTCCAAGTATAATCTTTTTGGTGCTGTTAATCATTGGACTAGAATCCTGCACTGGGCTATTTATACTCTTTGAATTGCTCACATTTCTTCCCTCAGGAACTAAACAAAAAAAAGTAAGCATAAGTGCTTTCGTGCCTCAACTAAGACAGTCCATTCACTAAGAGTTTCATGATGGTGTTGGGTAGCAGTTTTCCATACTAAACATGGAGAGAGGGGAAAAAATCCATTTTACTTTGATTTCTTGCTTTTCGCTGGAAAGCTTTGTAAGTTGCTTCTTGGTCTCACCTAGTAGAAGGGTCACTGCCTTAGCTGGGATTGTGACAAGCCTCTCCAGAATTAGAGTACTTTATTATCACATTAGTACTGGAAAAAGTCACATAATTAACAGAATTTATCCTCATTTACTCTGTAAAAGCACTAATATTCAATCTCTCTGCCTCTGTTTAATTACTTTCCTTAACACAACTTTTTTTTCCAAGTTGACCCTTCGCGGGCTCATCTGCAGAAACATGTTAGAACTTCTTCTCCCTCTCCTCCATTTAAGTGGCTAGACTTTATTCATTTGAATAAGCATAAAAGGTGCACCATAAGGTCTGTCATAGTTCACACAATGCCTTTGAATTAGCAGCCGTGACGGTGTCATGCTTTTGCTGGAGATCCTCTGTTCGGAAAGTGATGACAGCCACCAGAATTACTGTTAATTGTAATATGACACTGGCATTTCACCGGCTGCATCTAGTGGTAAACTTGCATTAGTTCAGGTTCCTAAGAAATTCAGAAGCTGAGACACGGCAATTCTTCAAAGAAAACAGCAGACCCGCCTGACACATGCTACCTTCTCTGGTACTGCTTCTTCATAACCGCTTGCTCAAAAGAACGGGAAACACACACACACACACACACACACACACACACACACACACACTTCAAAATAAAGCCACCTCTGGATAACAACGTCATCATTAGATAACAAATCTGGAAGGCACTGGCTTGCTCTGAAGACTGCGTTCTCCTCCTTTTAAGCAGCAAAGTATAAACTAAAGAAATCAAGGCTTAAGGGACAAACATTCAGTAGGGGCTGAATTTCTACTGCTCTTTTTCTGAAACATACATTTTTAAAATGTACCTCTGTATTTCGCATCGAGGCAGCCTGCTCCAGAAGATGGGGGCTCAGAGGAAAGGAAGAGGGGCTTGGCTTGAACAGATCTTTTGGTGTGGAAGTAGTTGGTTCACTTTTCCGGGAAGGTAAAGCCCTCCTGATGAGGTCAGGGTGGGGCCAGGTGAGTGACAGCGAGACAGTGAATAAAATGGGCAGCTGTCCTGGCTCGTTAGACAGTGAGCTTCAGAAGTAGAGGACTCAGGCAGTTTGCTCCTGCCCGACATCCATGGGTGGTCTAAAAGACTTTCACCACAATCATTGCCACCCAACAACTTGTTTATCTACCGAAAGAAAAATCAGCCCTTCTCCATTTTGCATACAAGAGACGCATCTCAATGGTAATGTGAAAAAAGGGCCAGTAAGAGTTCTTTCTTATCTGTCCTCCATTTGAGTCAAGTGGTATGCGTTTATATTGGTCTTTAACTCAAATTAGAATCACTTTGTGGACCTCATATATTATATGGCCCATGTTCACCGGAAAATCGGAGCTCTCTCTGACCTCCAGGCTTTAGTTCAATCATTCCTTTTGCCTATAATGCCTTTCTCTCCCTTCCAACGACACCCTATCCTTCCAGGTCTGGTTAAGATTCTCCCTCTCCTCATAAGACTTCCCAGAATTTCACATTTGGAGTTCATATCGCTTCTCCATACAACTGAGATGTCCAAGGTCTGTGAGTGTCTTTCTTACAATACTGAGGTCATTTTATACTTTGTGTATCTGTGCATGAATCTGATGGCTTCATTCAGCTGTGAACACCTAGAAGGGGTCAAGGGGGATGAGGCTTTGCTGAACCTCACTGACCACACCTGGGACTATTTCTGGCTGAAACGAATTCACTTGTACCTCCAAAGCCACCTCTGGATAACAATGTCACTTAACCTGTGGTCAACACTTCATTTTGGCCCCGGAAGTTGGCCACTTCCCACCTTCAAGCCTCTGTGCATACTGTTCCCTCTTTCTGGAAAGCTGTCTGTCTACTGCAAGGTAATTGAGCCCACTCCTCAAGCCAACTCCAAATCCACCTTGATCACACTGGCCAGAACAGTATTATCTAAATTCCCAAGGCTTTTGTTGATATCTCATTGGTCACTTAGTACCTTGTACTCTGCCTGTCTGCATTTACATTTCATATCTGGTCAACCAGATTATAACCATCTATGTGAAGGGAACATATTTTATATGATCCTGTTTCCTCCCCAGTGCTTAGTAGAATCGTGTTTGTACATCACTGTTTGGTGAATAAATGAACATTAGTTTAACATTTCACTTTGGGATCTCCAAAAAAATAAGACAAGTATTGATGGATACATTCCCACAGTACTGCCAATAAACTTCTACTTCTGCACTTACTAATGATGCCATCAACATGATTACAATTATTCTTATTTTTAAAGTTACCATTATTTGAGTGCTTACTATGTGCAAGGTCATTTGCTAAGCACTTTACTAACATAATCTCATTGAATGCTCACAACAACCCTAAGATAGTAACTACTAAGGTAGTCACTATCAATAGTCCACCTGCCTGAGGTCACAAATCTAGTACTTGAGGTACCCTGGATTCAAATCCAGGCATGACTAAGGCCAGTATCTGTGTTCTTGTTCACGACACTATTTGTAGCCCCCTGATCACGATTTGGTAGGTATTCACATATGTGTGAAGAACGCCTACTCACCCTGGCTTCTGACATAGGAATGCAGATCTGGGGTATAAGTGACCCCACTCAGAGTGCAAGCCACCACCATGTGGACAAGAGCCACCTCTCACAATTTCCACTGAGAAAGGACTTGGCTGCTATCTTGGCATGGTTCTTTTTAGTGCCACTGAGCCCTTTTCACTTTTAGAAAGACAAGAAAACCCTCACTGCCTGCTTTTCTGAGCCAGTGTGATCAGCTTGAATTTTAAGGGTTGTTGCTTAAGGTTTTGTAAGACAAACAAGTGACAGTTTCTGATGGCTCAGACTCTTTTACTCCTCCTCCCCTTCATTCTGAGTCCATGGTGCATCCTGTGTCTCTGTTGCATGAGTGTTTCAGCGCATAAATCCCTTTTGCCTCAGAACTCTGGTATTGCCATCATGACATCCACCTCCAGCACCCTGCACAGGGGTGAGCATGGGCCTCTAACCATCAGCTGTTTCACCATGTCAGTATCACAGGGAGAAGGACACACATTCCAGAGCTGAGTAGATTAACCTCCAAGATGACACTCAGTTTCAGCTTTAGCCTCCCTAAATCCTCAACAAAAACTTTAACAGCCAGAACTGATTTAGGACCTTAACTGTAAATCTCCTCTCTTCTTGTGCACTCACTAAAGGGGTGATGAGTAAAATCAACTGGGACCTTTTCTGGTCACTTGTCCCCTGTGTCCCCTGGAGGATTCAAGGTGATGGCTAAGAACTCTCATTATCAAGAATCTCACTCAAAGGCAGGCTAAAAAAAAATAAAGGAACTGGAAGCTGAAGAGAAACATTATTAATGCCGTCTATCAAATGGGGATTTGTGAAAATATCTGAAGCAAAATCATTCATGTATAGAAATGAAGCCAACCTAGTAGAATGTTAAAAACAGCAGTAACCGAATGTACACTCAATTTTTAGAGCCTTGCTAATCAGCAACAGAGTCCTGCCATGAGAACACATCTCCTTTTCACTCAAGCGAGGATCTGCAGGGGCATTTTCAAAAGTAAATAAATGTCCACAAAGAACAAAAAAAGATCAGTAGAGAATTAAGTCTCTCAAGAACATCCCTGACAAAATAAACCCCATGTTTATGTACACTCCCTGCATTGGCCTGAGCCAGAAATGTTCCCTGCAACTTGAAACCAATGGCACAGGAGTTGAGAGAAATGTCCGGAATTAGCTTAGTCAAATGCTGCCTTCAATTAATGCTCCTCTGCTGCTTAACAAGATCCCAGGGCCAAAGCAGTTTCGTTTGACTTTAGCAATTCCCACTTGTTTTGGCCATCATGCATCACCTTGCCTTTTCTTTGGTTATGTGGCATCTTACATAGAGACATTCTTTAAAATTCCAGTGGCATATTTTGAAATAGTATCTAGCTTTTTTTTCTTATAAAGGTTTATTGTAAAAAAAAAAAAAAAAAGTTTAAAATAGAAAATTCATATAAATAAAAACCACCTGTATCCCATTTTGTATCAATCCCTTCAAGCACATACAAATTTAATAACCATATACAGATACTATATCTTTACGTTCTTTCATATCTTCAAAATATTATTTTACCCCATAACATTTCACCACATACAGGAGACATTCAAATGATCTCCTAATGTTTGATTAATTTCAATTTTTTGTGTTATGATAAATAATCCCTTGGTGAACATCCTTGTATGTAAAATTTTATCTGAATATCCAAGGATTGCCTTAAAATAATCACCTAGGACAAGAATGTATGAGTCAAAGGTGGCAGATTGCTGGAGGTGGAGGGTGAAATAGTTTCATCTGAAAAAAAAAAATGTTGGCATAGGTCAAGGTAACTTGAGATTCAGCCAAAGTAGCCTGAGAAAACTTCAAAAAGTGGCCCAATGGTGTAAATGGTTTTGATAAGTTGGGTTCCAGGAACATCTAATGTTTATTTAAAAAACAACAACACACAAACAAACAAAAACTGCAGTGAAGCAAGCAGCACATATTGCATATCCATAGTTCCAACCTGTTTTCACCTGACATTCTAGAATGCATTGAAACCCATGACAGTGTAGTTACCATCTTGGGCTAGAAGTAACCACAAAGGAAGGCTGTCTCAGAGAAGCCTCCTACGTGCCACTATGCTTCTCCCACTGTGCCTGCTACAGGGCTGAGAAAAGGACTCAACTACAGCAAAGCCAGTTAATATTGGATACGGTCAGGTTTTCTACTTGGCCCATGCTACCACCAAGATACCATGTCCAAGAATAGGGTGAGAGAAAGCTAATTTTGTAAGTGATCTCTACTTAAAATCTGAATGAAGTTATATCCTCCCAGAGAAACTGCATCCTTTGAAAAGTGGACACCATATTGTGAACTTAGGCTTTAAGGAAAATTCAAAACAAGTGACCTACAATATGATTATCATTGTCTTAAAATTATACCTTGAAATTGTTCAACAAGAACATCTGATTGGGAACAGCCGTCCTTCATTAGACTCACATTCTTGAACGATTGAATTCTACAGACCCTGACTTTGATTTTGAAGACTTTTTGTTTTCCTGAGAGGTCAGCCTCAAATACAACTGCTATTGACTCAAATTGTATGTGATCACTTCTCACTGTCACCTGGCATAAAGTCCACCATTTACAGTTTGACACCAAAAACCCAGTCAGCTAAATCTCTTGCTCCCCATCCCATATCCTTTACATTCCTTTATACTAAAGGTTTGTAACCTTCATGCTTATGGTCTGGAACTCTAACTCACTTGACATTTCCTAAACCCTCTGAGCTCTCTTAAGCCTCTTCAAATGCTATTTCATCCCCCCATGTAAGTCCTCACCCCTGCCCACTCCCGGTCTAAAAAATCCCTTATATTTCAAGAATGATCACAACTCCTAGCTCTCCCTCTAGGAAGCCTTCCCAAGTTCCTCCAGGCAGACATAGAACATCCCACCTCAGTTTTCCATGGCACATTCCTCCAGAACCACATCCGGCACATTGCTCCATGACTGCCACTTACCAATCTCCCCCTAGCTAGACAGTAAGATCCTTGAAGATAAGTATGTTCATTTCTGTATCCTCAGAACCTGAGCTAGAGCTTATAAATATCCGCTTGATTCTGAAACAATAAATGATAAAATGCTACCTACAATTAAGAAATAATTAGGAATCCAAAATAAAGTAACGGAGACCAAGAGCCTGAAAACACTAGCTGTAAACTGTGTGTGTGTGTGTGTGTGTGTGCAGAGTATCATGGCTTATTGTAAAAGAATCATATGCTGGAATATTTGCAAAACCAAATTGTATTAATAAAAAACATCTGCAGCTTTATACTATGTGACCATAATCTTGACTTTTTTTTCATAAAATGCAGAGTATCATTTATAACAATAAATACAAGCTCTGTAAAGTGTCTTTAATATAACTCAAACTTTTTCTTTGGTGTGCTCTAAACATATTTTATGTAAATGATGCCAAAGTCTCATGAAAATACACACAGAAACAGGAAGTTCAATGGCAGCAGATGCAGAGACTCCTCACAGAGTTACTGAGGGGGTATATCAAATCTAACTCAGGGAGCAGGTGTGGTGGCTCACACCTATAATCCCAGCACTTTAGGAGGCCTAGGCAGGTGGATCACTTGAGGTCAGGAGTTTGAGATCAGCCTGGCCAACATGGCGGAACTCCGTCTCTACTAAAAATACAAAAATTAGCTGGTTGTGGTGGTACACGCCAGCTACTAGGGAGGCTGAAGCAGGAGAATCACTTGAACCTGGGAGGCGGAGGTTGCAGTGAGCCGAGAACATGCCACTGCACTCCAGCCTGGGTGACAGAGTAAGACTCCGTCTCACACACACACAAAATAATAATAAAAATAAATAAATCTAACTCATGGGTCACCATAGATATGAAGAGATTACTGGTTTTTAAACTAACTAAGATCTGGCACTGGATTTATTTAAAATCTCATATAGTCTTGTCTTTCTTGTCTTTCTGCCAAGCCAAAGCGGCAAGGGAAACTGCTATAAAAATGAGGTACTCATGGACTACAAGAATGAGGAAGAAATACTGGAGTTGTCTAAAGTAGCTTTTTACCCAAAGAAGGGATCCCCTCCCCAGGGTCCCTGACAAATGGTTGCCCCAGTAGTTCTATGCCTATCCTGGTTGCTGGAGTGGATAAGATAGGAGAGCTCTCTCCCTCCATCGACTGACTTTCTAGTGGGGGAAAAAAGACAAAGAATAAGTGAAAGACTCATAAGTTAAAAAAGATAATGTCAGTTACTGACTCCAGCTATTAGAAAAGAAAGGATAACAGATGGGAAGTGATTGCTGCTAGAAAGGGGAGAAGAGATCTTGGAAATTATGCTATGTTGGCTGGGACTTGAAGGGCAAGAAGGAGCCCAGCCATGCCAAAACCCAGAAAAGCATTCCAGTCAGTGCAAAGGCCAGTGTGGCTGCAGCACAGTGAGCAAGGAGGAAGGTGATGCGAAGGCAGTTCCAGGAGAGGCAGGATCATTCCAACTCTAACAGAGAGCAGCCCGTCATCGGGAGGTGGTCCTTCCCTTCGGAGCTGAACAGCTCTGCAAGGAGGTGCCGTCTTCCTGAGAACTGAATTCTGCCCTCGATCATTTACCTTCAGAAACTTCAGTTTTGAGCTCGGGTTCAGATAGCATTACATCTCCTTCTTCCCTGAGACAACCCAAAAATAATTTAAATCAGAGAAACTGGCCACCTTCTCTTCCCAGGACTCTTTTCCAGAATAAGCCTACTTTAGTTTTCCACCCCTTCAAGATAGGAATCACAAACCCTACCCATCCTGTTCAGCCTTTTCCAAATACTCTCTAATTAGATAACAACCCTCCTCAATTATGCCAGAACTAAGCAAGCCTCCAAAATGTTACAGGCAGCACAGCAGGTTGGTTATGACATGAACTTGGTTAAAAAAGTTCCAGTCTGGGCCCTACCACTTATCAGTTGTGTGACCATAACCAAGTCACTTAACCTCTCTAAGCCTCCGCCTCCTTATCTGTAAAATGAGAACTATAATATCTACCTTGAAGGATTATTGTGAGAAATAAGTAAGAGAATATATATAAAGTTCCAAGGGCTATGGATGGCATATAGTAAATGCTCAGTAAGGTTAAGCTAGTACTAATTTGATGATAATAATGGTGATAATGGGATCACAATCATTCCCCATCTTGATCTCAAATCTGTATTTGTTCAAATTCAAGTTTAAGATATATTTGTTGTGCTGTGTTGTATTGGGTTTGCTGTAGTAGGGTAGGGGAATAGCAGCCATATACATTTCTACTGAACCTTTTCCCCCAGGTCTTTTGCATATAATACAATCACTCTAATCTGATCATAGTAACAGAGAAAGATCAATAAAGAACTAAACCATAAAATTGGATACTTCTAGGCTCCAATTACTGCAGGAATATAACCATGTCCATATCACACAGATAATGCTGCAAATACTTAAACAATGTTGGCAGATCACCTTCCTGGAGGCAAAAGAAAGGTCTTATCCACCCTTGTTGGAGCAGATACTTAGTCCTCAATAAATACTAGTAAGAGTGGAGAAAGGGGGAAGTTAGAGGTCCCTCTAGGCTAATGGTATCACATTTGATGATCAAATTCACACAATGCTAGATCTCAAAGGGACCCAAATGAAACATATCATAGGCATGAAAATGGAAGCTCAGAAAGGTGAAGGCACTGGCCCAAGGTCACAAAGCTAACTTGGGTCAAAGCTGGGTCTCTTAATCTCTTCCCAGAAGCCATCCTAGGCAAACCAGTTGCAGACCTGAGTCCCTCTGGACCGGCCCTCTTGATCTCCTTCAAAGCCTTCTTGCAGAAATGTCCTCTGAGACAGGAGAGAGTCAGGTTTCCCCATTTCCATGGTTTGTAACCCTAACTCATCTGAACTCAGAGTTCCTTAGGGAGTAGAAAGTCAAGGCTGGCATCTCCAAAGCTGCATAAATCTCTCACCTAAGGAACATCATCATTTTTCTCTTGTCACAACCCTTCCAGCCTAATATTTGACAGCTCTGATCGGGTACTGTCCAAACATTTATTAAAACATTTTAAATGATGAATATATCCAATTATTACTATTAATGTAGCTAATACTGACTAATGAGGGGGAAATGCAGGAGCCGGTGTCCCGCAATTCATTACCCCTGCCTTGTCAACAATTCAAAGCCCGAAACCTAATCATCCATACCGGGCCCTGTTATATTTCACACGTCACTTTTAATAAGTCACTCAGTGCCTATAAATTAATGTAACATGTCGGCGTTTATGAGTGCGGCTTTGTCGCCGTTAACAAATGATGTTCTGGCCCAGTCTACAACAGCTAGGCAGTGACGAATGATGAAAGATGATTTTTTTCCAAACTATAAACTATACACTGGGGACTCCAGATATATATATATGTATATATATAGCGCCACATAGTGCATACATCTAAGCACATACAGACATACCACACAAACTAACAAAGTATGCCAACATACAGAGGCACAAACATGGAATAAATATGATGATGCATAATTTTTCACAAAGAGCTATGCAATATCCCCTGCACTTTCTTCTCTAAAAGGTTAAACATGCAGCACTAGGAACCATGACAGTCCCATAAATGTGGTCAATGTCAATTTCAAATTTGTTGTAAGTTCTGGTCTATTGTGCCTGGCCAGGTTTCAGGGTAGCCTGACATCCCAGCTAATAATGGTGTTGATGAAAGGGGAGGGTTCACATTATGCCTACGATACCAGTAATTAGAGGAAGGGCTTGAATTTTTATGACAAAATTGGTGGTCGTTGGGTGTTGGGTTGGAAGAGGTTACTTATTTGCTTCTAAACAGACCTGAATAATTTATATCTCCTTCTAAGCCATGATTTCATATTTCAAAAAATCATTAGTATGTAATTTGGGTGTAACTCTACCTCTGTATTTTCATCTAACTCAAGGTTCAAGGTGGGATATAGTGTTTCTTTAACTGGTGACTCTTTGTTTCTTTGCCCCTGTCAGAGGCAGCTCTGGAACTGCAGAGACAAGTTGGGTCTTTGCACACCTGGATCAAGCACCATACACAGCAATAAAACTCTAGGGGCAAAGAAGGCCTGAGATTTCTTTGGATATCAATCTGCATGCAAGGCCACAGTTCTGTGGGCTGAGTTCTTGGTGTAGACAACAATTCTCCTCATCTGCCTCAGTTTGGGGGGAAAAAAACCACCTCTCCATTTATTGGAATGTACCACAAGACATCCATCTGGTTAGATATTTTATTATTAATATTTTCTTTCTCCCTGTAATCCTATCTTAGCTTCAGAGCTAATTGTTACAATGGACATAAAAATGAACAACATTTGAAAAACTAGATACTTGAAAAGTTTGAAGTGGATTCTCCAGGGTTGCTATAACGGCTCCTCTTTGATGAGCATTCAACCATTTCAGAGTCTGCCTTCACTTGTTTTTTCTACTTGCCTACAAAACTCAGAAGATAGCATTACCATGTGACTATACAAATCCTACAAAGCTTAAATTTTTTTTTTTCTCTAAAGACTGTGTATCTACATCTGGAAATTCTTTACGTAGTTGTGACACAAGGATTTCACTCAAATATCGGGGACAGGATTCAAATCAGAGTTCCCCAAGAAACAAACAATATAAAAATGGCTCCTATTCATTTTTTTTGCCATATTCTTCATTCTGTCATTGAATTATCATTAAGAAATAATAGCCTTAGGATTTAAATGTCTAGACAAAGATTCCTGTTTTATAAACCCAGAGTTTATAGAGTTCAATTTTGTGTGTATGTGGCTGAGAGTTTAATTCTTTCAACCTATGTGTTAGAAATGTTAGAGAGCTAAACATGCTGCTTTAAAAAAAATCACTCAAAAATTTAAAGGAAATTAAGACGAGAGCTCCAAACATGTTTTTATTACATGTTTATTAGGAAAGTACTTGCATTGCACTTCATCTGGCAGGGAACATGCTGCCCAGTTTAGTTTTTTTGGGTTTGTTTGTTATTTTCTGGGATCTGTGAATGTCTAGTTCAAGGACTAACACCCTTCACATCCCCTAATACATTAGAGAGAAATTCACAGTGAAGAAAGGCACTGCTTTTTTGTTATTTGAAAATTGAGCAACATCTGATGCTCAAGAAAATGGCTTCAAAGTACAGTCTGGAGTCACATGTCACACAGCCACACGTGGTGTGCAACAGTACAGACTAGCAGACCAATAAGTCAAGTGATGACATGGTGCCCCTGTCTCTGGGTGTTTGCACAATTTTCATGCAGTGAAGATGCCAAAAATGCTGCACAGTGGTCAAGAGCCATGGCAATGCTTTGTTGAGGACAGAAGGGTGGGAATGGCATAAGCAAAACTTGAAATGATTTCAACATGGTTGATGTTGAAAGCATTAACTTTTAACCTACTCTTGAAAAGATTCAAAATGACTTCATAGAACCAACTAACAGCAATCGAAGGAAGTCTCAAGTCCTCTTGACAAAGAGGGGCCAAGAAAGAAAAGATGATACGTACTTTTCCTTTGGAATCATGAAATGTGGCATTCAACTTTTTCTCCATCCAGGACTGGTGTTCTCTGCAGTGTGTCAGAGGAAAAAGGCACTTGGTTTGGGGTGTGTACATGTGTGTGTCTGTATGTAAAAGTGAGGCAAAAATGGAAGACACCAGAACTCTGGCCACTGTATGGAAGAAAATGCAGAATGCTGTCTGCTCTTGTTGCTCTATAAAGATATCAACCCAGGAGGAGACAGCTGAAAAGTGCTTTTCCCAGCAGAGAGGGCTTCACAAGGCGCAGTGAGATCCCACTGGGAATAGCAACAATTTGCATAACAATGTGCTGTTGCTTATCCGGGAGGACCCAAAGGATCTGGATACCCTGAGAGAATACACCACACTTTTCAGTCTAGCCCACAAGAGAGAAAGGCATTGCCATTCAGTTTGTGGGGTCACAGGAGGGAAGACCTCCCCCCCCCACCTTTTAGTATCATTGTATTGCATGAAATCACTGAGACCCTCCTATTTCCTCTTCTCCAAACATTCTGTTTTGCTATATTGGTAGCGTTCTCTTTTTTTCCCCTAATTGGCCTAGGTCCTAATACACACACGCGCACACACACAAGTTTTGTTGTTTGTTTTGTTTTGATCTTTTGGGACCCACCCAAACCCAAGGTCTCCCCATCCCCTTTTCACTTCACTCTGCCTTTTCATCCAGGCCAGTGACTTGGAATCATGCATGACATATTCACTACTTGATCTTGTGAACACTGGAAAGACTGTCTTTATTCTTTCATGAAGATAATTGGAGAGTCTATTCTCTGTGCTCTAGGGGATACCTATTTTGTTTGCCTTTCTTTTGAATGAGAAAGAGGCATGTCTGAGGGTGATATTTATTCCTGCTGTTTTGTTTTGGGGACCAGGTAGGGAGGCTGTTGAAGAAAGCCAAGAAAACCCAGAGAAGGCAAAACTCTAATTCCACAATATGCCAAATACTCATAAAGAGCAAGATTTCATGCTCCAAAGCTGCCACTGTGTATCAACAAGCAGTACACTTCATGCCAAAACAAAGTTTGTTTGCCAAAGCACATTGGCAAGGGCTAGATTTAGAGAGCCTGAAACAGAAGTGTGCATGCCCTCCACTTCAACCAAACACAAAATAGCATTTGGCCATGTTATTAAAACTACACTGTTCAAAACTGAGGGGATGTGAACATTCTGCTCCACTCCTACAGAAAGGACTGGGCATTTCTGGAGTTCCACTATTTCTAGATGTCATAATTTAGGACAAGAAAATAAAGTTAGTAATAGGAAGCAATAAAATTTCATTTAGCATCTACTATAGACTATGGATGACATTAGGTGTTTCCAAATACTATCACCATCTTCAGAATAAGAAATCTGGCCAGGTGCAATGGCTCAAGCTTGTATTACCAGCACTTTAGGAGGCCAAGGTGGGAAGATCCCTTGAGCTCAGGAGTTCAAGAGCAGCCTGGGCAACATGGCAAAATCCCACCTCTACAAAAAATTAGCTGGGCACGGTGGCACTCACCCATAGTCCCAGCTATTCGGGAGGCTAAGGTAAGAGAATCACCTGAGCCCAAGAGGTCAAGGTTTCAGTGAGCCATGATTGCACCACTGTACTCCAGCCTGGGCAACAGAGTGAGACCCTGTCTCAAAAAGAAAAAGAAAAAAGAATGAGAAATCTGAGGCTTGCCCACCAGCCCACAACCACATAGCAAGGTCTGGAACCTGAACCAACATCTGGTTGACCCAATGCCCTGGCTCTTTGTACTTGTGTATATTTAACATAGAGTGGACAGGGCATCAGAGGACTCTGCAAGAACATGAGGAGAATATTTGAAGGAATATTTCGTCTAATAGAGAGAAGACTTGATGAAACAAGATGGCTGTTTCCAAATATTTGAACTATTTCCTCTTTGTACAAAGCAGCAAACCTACAATGAAAAAGTCTATAGGGTAGACTGGCACCAAAGGGTGAAAAGTCAGTCAAGAAGGAACACTCTAATGCGACAGAAGGAAAAAAAAAGTCTCTAATAGTGAAGGGGCTGCCTTACAAGATGAATTCCCTATCACAGCACACATTCTAGAAAAGACCAGGCACTACTTGGAAGAAATATCAGATAAGTGAGGTGCTCATCTAGCTGCTACTACTTTCCCTTCAAGCCTTAGGGTCTAAGACCAGCATAAGCTTGGAGAGGTTCAACTTCTGACATGCAGATTGCTGCAGAACACAAATTAAGACATTAAAACCAAATGCCAGGTAGTTAGAAAAAACAAAGTTCTGCATGAGAACAATTCTGCATGACCATCCCCTCCTGAGTTAAAAAATAATAATTAAATAATGTTCTAGACACATTTGGGCTCCCTTGGGAAAAAAATGCCATACAATTGCATTAACACAACTGTTGCTATTAGAAATACTTACCTAATAATAATAATAATAATAATATGTAGAACAATCAAACTAGGGAGGAAATAGCCAGAGAGTCATTCTTGCAGATAGGCACGTGTATAGGGAGGCAGAAATAAGAAATGTTAAACAATCAGTCTTCTTTAAGTTATGACAAATGATGTTCTGACTTTATAAAACTCCCTGGCCAAGGATCTGAAGTCCATTCCCACATGTGGAAACAGGAATGATAGAACCATAAAATGTTAGAATGGAGAACCTCTAATTCAGTCATGTCTTTCCACAGATGGGGAGATAGAAGCTCAGATAGCTTAGTGGATTTGCTCAATGACACAGTTCATTCATTGGAGAGTTGGGGCCACAACCTTCCTCAGGTCTAGCCTTATGATCCAGGATCTCTTTCTACAGCAATGGACCAAATTCACTTTGAACTAAAAACAAAACAAAAACCCAGACAGCACCAGCTTGCAAACAGTCAGGACCAATGGGATCAAAGCCTAAAAGAAGGCAGGTAGTCACCACAGCAGGTGCAGAGTACTTGGTGGAATTGCAGCCACGGCTTTTCTAAAAATACAAAAGTCAGTGGAAAGAATTTCACAAAAAATACTTCACAACCTAATTCTGTTGCCAAAACAGACACTAATAAGTAGTCAAGAGGGATGCAGTCATCCCAACCCCATGATGGTCTTAAGCTTCTCTCTGCCTTTAGACAGGACTTTCCTATCTACCCAAGTATAAAAAGTTTTTGTCTTTTCTTTTCTTTCTGTGTTTTTTGTTTGTTTGTTTTTTGTTTTTTTGAGATGGAGCCTCACTCTCTCGCCCAGGCTAGAGTCCAGCACCATCATCTCAGCTCACTGCAACCTCCAACTCCTGGGTTCCATCGATTCTCCTGCCTCAGCCTCCCAAGTAGCTGGGATTACAGGTATGCACTACTATGCCCAGCTAATTTGTGTATTTTTAGTAGAGACAGGGTTTTATCATGTTGTCCAGGCTGGTCTCGAACTCCTGACCCCTTGAACTGATCTGCCAGCCTTGTCATCCCAAAGTGCTGGGAATACAGGCGTGAGCCACCGCACCTAGCCCTGTTTTTGGTCTTTTCTGATTTTGGTGATAGAATAGAAGGAAATGAGAATGCAAGACATTCATATCTGAATTTTAATTTTAAAACCTGCTTAGCACACAATTCACTCTTGTCAAGTGAACTGTCAAAAGCTCCTAAGAACTATATAATTTATTCCTGGGCCACCAACCAGTGTACAAACATAGGCATTTATGCTGTGGGATATACTGGTAGATGAAACAATGATCTTATTTCATCTTCAATCATGCTTCACTTTTCTGTGTGTATAGTTTTTGAGGAACTATTAGTTAATCAGAGCCCTGCTACATAGCATTAATTCAGTTCAATACAATAGGTATGTGCTAAACTCTTACAATATGCCAGGCACTGTCCCTACGTGTAGACCAGAAATCTCCCAGAGCACATTCCCTGTGGATAACAAAACAAGCTAATATTTCGGCTTTATCAAAAACCATACCTTTGTCCACGGCTCTTCAGTCAAGAATGACACTAAATTTTTTTTTACTGCTAATCAACATTACTCTACAAGATCCACAATGGCTTAAAACAACCCGAAAACCTTCATTCATTAATGATAGTCAATTTCTCCCTGGACCCTGACTTACTCTAGTGGAAATGGAACTCCTGTGCTGTTAGAAATGATTTTCATCAATACAAGTGAACCTTCAATTAGAAAAGCTGACTGGGCCAGGCGCTGTGGCTCACGCCTGTAATCCCAGTACTTTGGAGGCCAAGGCGGGCGGGTCACGGGTTCAGGAGATTCGACACCATCCTGGCTAACACGGTGAAACCCTGTCTCTACTAAAAATACAAAAAAATTAGCCAGGCGTGGTGGCAGGTGCCTGTAGTCCCAGCTACTCGGGAGGCTGAGGCAGGAGAATGGCGTGAACCCGGGAGGTGGAGCGTGCAGTGAGCCGAGATCGCGCCACTGCACTCCAGCCTGGGCGACAGAGCGAGACTCTGTCTCAAAAAAAAGAAAAGAAAAAAAAAAGAAAAAGAAAAAGACAAGTCCTCTGACCAGAACCCCATTTAGTTAGTAGAGATTTTACTGTCTAAAGGCAAAGATAAGTGAATTGTCCAAAAGTGCATGTCTTTACCCCCACTAGCATCTTAGATTCTACATCCTCTTTTTGCCCATCACTCAGCCCTTCCATTCCCTTTGACTCTATAGAATACACAGCTCTCTAGAGTGATTCGCCACGTTTTGGCATTGCCACAGTGTTCCCTGAACTTCAATCACTCACAACAGCACCTTCAGAGTTCTTGCCATTTTTACCTACAGTATTATTCACTTAATATTTTTATGTATTCTGACTCATTTCCTTTTATCCCTAATAAACTTATTTTTGAATCACACTTTCCGTTCCTACTATGAATGAAAACCCATACTACTTGTCTCAGATAAAAGAAAGCAACATAATTAAAAGTGAATGTAAACAAAATTAAAAAAAAAATTTTCCTAGATACTGTTGCCTACCACAGGGTATTCATTGAAAAGGGAGATGAAGCAAATGTGAGGGAGGTGTTAAAGACAGATTTCCACCAAACAAGGACTTTGGCCTAATCAGGAAAACTAAAAGAAATTTTAAATAAGTTGATTTCCTTATCAACTGATTCAGTGTTATTTAAAGTCACCTACAGGTACCATATAAAAGCATCCAGCAGTATGCAGGTAAACAGTGAGAAGCCATGAGTTGGCTAATACAGGTATGGGAAAGCTCACATCACACACACAAGGGAACACAACCTGTATGATGGAAAGAAGGCTAGAGAGAAAATATTGATCAGCCTAAAGAGAGGAGACGGAGGAGGGTTTGTTAGTGGTTTGTATAGAGTTGGAAGTTCCTAGACCAGGGGAAAATTCGTGAGTTTCCACTGGTAGAGGAGAAAACTAGAATATATCAGCAGATTATGAGCTGCCATGGATTTTTCTGTTTTTCCTCTTTAAACATGGATACTGATAATGAAATACCAGAAAAGTACACTCTGTGGTCAATCGGCTTTTGATATTTATTAACATCAACACGGACTTTGGAAACTAAATAACACCAAAAAAAGAGAGAGGAGATACAACTATAGTATGTTCCTATAGCATGTTCCTACCCTCAAATAAATATCAAGAGTATAATGTATGTGGAAGAAAGATCAAGTTGGCAGGAAAAGGAAAGGAGAATTAGGAAAGCAAAATAAATAGGTGCGGAGAAACTGTCACACAAGTGAATTGAGACCCAGTATTTAATTAGGGACAGCAAGCTTGCAAGGCTCTTGGTAAATGTCTACCGAAACCAACCACGTGTTGGTTAACACTGAGACATACAAACCGATCAATAGTACAAAACAAAAGGGCTCAGGTATGCATGTAAAGTCATACATCATTTCAATAAATTATGCTGTGTGTAGACAGGTTTTTTTAGAACGATCATTCTGAGATCAAGAGCTAAATCATCTCAGCCACATCTTGATTTCTGCAAAACTCGGCAGGAATTATGAGGCTTAACAGCATTCTGACAATTAGCATATTATAAATACAAAAATGATATATTAAAGGGAGAGGAGGAAAAAAAGGCCAGCATTTTACACCTACAGTAATATAATTCCACTACTTAATGCAAAGTAACAGGACTCAGAGTGTTTGGGATCCTCTTGTATGGTGTTATCTTCTCTATCAGTAAATGAGACTATGTGAACAGTACAACCTATAAATAATTCAAGCCCTGAGATGGCAATTATAGAACCATGCACAACTAGCATGAATATTTTATGAAGGCTAAAACAGCTCTCAGAATGAATCATGGAGAGATGAACACACACACACACACACACATACACACACACACACACACACACACACCAGGCAGTTTTGGCCAAATTGTATTTCCAAGACAAGGCCTCTCCTTGATCTCTAGAACACCTTTATTTTATGGAAACAGTGCTGAAAGTTACATATTTTTCTTTTCTTGAATTTATTTCCGAAAATCCAAACAGAGGAATGAAGGCATGAATTTGTCAATAGGGTAGAGGAGCTTGAAACCGAGGAAGAAGGACAAACCATTTCTAACCTGAACTTCTGCAGATAATTCCAAGTGATTTTTCTTAACCTCTCCAAATGGACTCTACAAAAAGTACCAAGTTCCAGTGTATCAAAATTGAAACTGAAACCAGCGTCACTTCTTCATGACTCAAGCAAGAGCACTTCCTACCCAAAAACTTCCCTAATATACATAAGCTTTTATTTCTAATTAGTCCTTGAGGAATACCTGTAATCCCTGCTTTCACTACATTCATAAGACAAAACAAATATTACTGAGCCATAAGCCTGAGCAAACAAGCTACTATATTTAAAAGTAGCAGCCCAGATGTCATACTCTATTAGGAAATTAGCAATGCCTAAGTCCTGAGCTGTTTCTGTAACCAAAAGATGTGCACAGCTGAAAAAAATGAAATCATATGAATTCACGTCTTGATTTCTCTGTGTAATGTACTTGTGCTATCTGAATAAGAGTTAATATTCATTTGAATTTTACAGAGATTAGCATTCATCTTTTTTACCTACCTCTTATTTACATATACCCAGATGCTATCCATGTGGTTATAGAAAACACCATTGTTTTCCTAAAGTCAATTTTAGCATAATTCACTTCCTTAATTACAACCTAAAACTGTGAAGATTTTTCCCAGTCTCTCCACAAAATAATCTTAAATGTATGACCGTTCTGGTATGAATATGTGTGCTTTTCACTGCATTACAACAAGAATGGAACTTGAGAACTCTAGAATCTTAGTACAGGAAGTAACCTGAGATATCTTCCGACCCAACCACTTCATTTTGTGGATGAGAAAAGTTTAGAGGCCAAAAAAACGTTTCATGGCATATTCGGTACCACATGACTAGTTGAAACACTAGGGCCAGTAATATAACATAATATTACTAGGAATAAAAATCAGTAACAACTTCAAGTATTTACAGTGAGTTTGCAATAAGGCAGGCACTGTACTTTGCAGGCACTGTCTCCTTTAGCCTCCCAATACCTCTAATAGGTAATATTATTATTGTCTCCATTTCAGGATATGAAAACTGAGGCTTAGAGAGATTCATGTATCTCCTACCCTCAATCCCACGACCCCTTTTCCCTCTACTGTACTCGTCAGGAAGTTACATCGGAATTCTCTATTGGAGTCTTGGCTAGAAGACTTTTATTACATGGACCCAATTATTACTAGAGATTTCCTAGATGGGAGACACACTCATGTTTTCAGTCTCACTGTGCCTTCTGCTTTGTGAGACCTCCGAGGGCATAGATAAAAAAGGAAGCTCCTACAACCTGTACTGCAAGAACTTCAGGAAAAACAATATCTTTCCATAAAAGTTTCACGTTGTCCTATTATTCAGTTTAAGAAGTTCAGAGCCACTGTTCCATGGGCCCTGCCTTTTGTGTTGGATTTGGAGGCATGAAAATACTTTTAGAATTTGTAAATCTCAAGGCAACCAAGTGAAACGCCACCTACTGCAGCAGCTGGAGGGCAGGCCAGTGTTATGCTTTGATAGCCCCCTTTCGATTGTATTAATACAAAGGAAATTTAAAAATATCATGATTCTCTCCCTCTCCTCTGGTCACGCCCAGTTTTGGATTTTTGTAACAGGAGGGTAACATATAGAGGTCTTTTACATTTGTGCACTAGCCTGGTATAAATAGAATTATCCTGCTTGCTGTTTTAGGTGCTCCAAAATATTCATGGCTTTAGACCACAAAGTCAGAGAAATACCCTGTTATATTATAAAAGTGTAAAGAACTGAGCAAGTAAACTGGCTTTTGGCATGCATTTTCTTGAAGCCTCTACCTCCACCAACTCCTTTTCCTACACACTCAGATTCACTTCAGAACCTCATCCCACAGTTCCAAGTCCAACTCTGAGAAGGTGCTGAGAAGAGGAAATCCAGTAACTGAATAAAAGCCACTCTCCGGATTCTTGCCCCTATTCTTTTTGTATCCTCTAGGGAGCTACAGTGTCACTTACTAGGTGCATGCACCTGAATGGGTTAATCTTTTCTTTTCCTTATTTCAACAGCCATGTTTACCTTTTGAAAAGGGGAGCAGAGGCACAGTGTGGCACTGGAGTGCTAACTGCTAACACATGGGCTACACTACATCTCTGCAAAAAACTTCTCTCATACTTGTACCAGCGTCCCAGCCAAGATCAACACCATGAGTCTGATTTTCTTCATCATGAATTGACAGCTTATTTATCTCCGTGGAAGAACTTTCTAAGCCCTTTAGGCACCCAGGCAACTTAGAAGGCATTCAGCTGACCGTTCAAAAATATTATTGCTTCATCAAAAATAGAGACTAAATTATTTCATTCCTGTTAGGCTGTTCTCTTTCTAGAGAGACATTTTGGTGACCCTGAGTTATGATAATAGTTTATAACCAAATACTACAAACACACACACACATCCTTTCCAATTGGTACTACATTTTGAAAACCTTTTTAGACCTAATGTTATGCTAACAGTACTAAGTTTTGTGAGGATGCACAATTTCCATGGCTTCCCTTTCCAATAAGGCTCGGGAAGCCTCATTAGAATAACTAGGAACGAAGTCATTTCCGGTCGCCATATATTGCTCTGGAAATAATAGCTTCCAGTGCCTGCAAAACCATCAAGGAATAGAATGCATATGCCAACTCCTGAGTCACAGTGGAAAATAACCTAACTCTATGTTGCTGTATGGAACCTAAACCAACTGCAACTCTGTCAGGTTCTCACGTCCAGAGAAAACTTGTCGCTGCTCATGAGAGAACTTTAAATCAATGTGCAAGCAGAAGACAAGCCAGAAAACACTGAGTATGCAAATGCAGAATCCAAAAAGCATTTTCCCTAGTAATAAATCACCTATGACTTTGCAATGAACAGCAATGAGAATATTGACCTGCTTTGGAGTAAGGACAGGAACTATCAGCAGGAAAAAAAAAAAAATGTATATAAGCATGAGAAAGTGGCATGGGAAGACAGAGAGGACAGAGAAAGCTTTACTGATTAGATTGGAGTGACTGGTGACCACAGAGCCTCCCAAATCAAAGCTAGTGCCCATTTCTCTAAAAGTATCTCTTCAATTAAGGCACTGGTTTCTGGTGTTATGACTTCCACAGTAACAACAAGAGGAAACATTTACTGAATCCTTATTGTGGGCCAGGTGCCCTGCTAAATGCTGTGTCTCATTTAATCTCATTATCTCATTTAACCCCCACAACAATGCTATGATGTGGGTATATACTAGTACTGCCTTCACTTTTGAAGGAGAAAACTGACACTCAGACAAGTAATTTGAGCAATTTGCCCAAGATCACACATTTCTACTTTTAGCCAGCCTAATTTTTTTCTTTTTTCCTGAGATGGAGTCTTGCTGTGTCACCCAGGCTGGAGTGCAGTAGAATGATCTCTGCTCACTGCAACCTCTGCCTCCCGGGTTCAAGCGAGTCTCTTGCCTCAGCCTCCTGAGTAGTTGGGATTACAGGGATGTGCCATGACACCCAGCTAATTTTTTTTATTTTTAGTAGAGATGGAGTTTCACCATGTTGGCCAAGGTGGTTTCAAACTCCTGACCTCAAGTGTTCCACCTGCCTTAGCCTCCCAAAGTGCTTGCTGGGAGTACAGGTGTGAGCCACCACGCCTGGCCTAGCCAGCCTAAATTTGCTTACATAGTCCCAAAGCCCAATACATAGAAAAAGGGAATAGATTCTCTTCATTTCAAATTTGCAACCAAAACTCCCAGGATGTTTCTTCTCCTTTGGTCTAGTCTATATCCCTATTTTTCACTCTGCTGATTCCTGCCATCCACTCTGCCTTATTATCATCCTCTATGCCCAATCTGTTGTCTGAATATTTTGTTTGTAAATATCTGGCATAGGATGGTTGGTTCGGTACAGTATGTAACTGGGCACTTACATGTGATCAATGATCACAATGGTGAACATAGAGACTGGAGGCATCTTATGTGTCTCCAATGTGGCAACATATGATTCTACCATACATAGTGTTTGCAAGCACATATGCTCAAGGAAGAGAGAACATGCATCAAGATGGGTTTGGCAAAGAGGCTGTCCCAAGAAAGAGAAAAGTTCAAGTGGAAACACTCTTGGGTGTTTCTACCTGGAAGATAATGAATGTGAGAAAAGAAAGGCACAGAGCAAATATTACAGAAACTCACAAGAAGAAGTTATATAGAAAACAGCATTATGTAGAAGGCAATGCTGAGAAGAATAAAATCATGTTGAAAAGTTAGTTGTAGGCATTGATGGACATTTGGGTTGGTTCCAAGTCTTTGCTATTGTGAATAGTGTGCAATAAACATACATGTGCATGTCAGCACACCAACACGGCACATGTTGGTGCAGAGGTTTTTACATATGTAACATGTTGTGCACATGTACCCTAGAACTTAAAGTATAATAATAATTAAAAAAAGAAAATTTGTAGGCAATTTGCGTTTATTAGTGAGGAGAGAAGAAATGGACAGGAGGGCACCCCAGCCTGGGAGTAGCACCGATTTTGAACCTGTTTGGTGAATATTAATCACTCCTATGGTTGAAATACTTGAGAGCAGGAATTGGGCAACACGCCTTTCTGTGTCTGTTTCTCTCTCCTGAACCAGGCTTTCTGGAACATCAGGGCAGGAAGGGTGTTTAGAGATTACCCAGTACAATCACCTCATTTTGTGCACACGGAGATGGAAGTGCAGATGGGTTAAAGGACTGGCCCCAAATCACACAACTAATTAATGGCAAGAAGCCCAGCCAGCACAAGAAACCAGGCTTTTGACTTTTTGCCTTGTGCACTTCTCAGACTGCCCCACGGCCTCTTTTGGGAGGCTCTTGATAAATACTCACAAAGCGCTGTCAAACTCTGGGTGCTCTGAGAAAGGAAGGAAGAGAAGATCCCACAAGTTTCCCACACTCAGACCCCAGGCTCATGCAGATACTCCATCACGCTTCCCCCACCATCCATGACTTGCTCACAAGGGTTATAAACTTGATAACCTGAGAAACCGCAGCTTTAGAAACATGGATAAGGATACCGTGAGAGAGCTCAACATTAATGACGTTTAAATAAGGGTCAGTTGGAAATGTGGAGGAAATAAAATTTTGAAAAATTTGTTCTCATTCTAGCCATAAAGATTATTAGGTAAGATGCATGCTGTCTTATATACACGCTGGTACATTCCCACACTCCTTTGCCCAGCATGGCATTAACATATGTACATATTTGTTCGATAGAATCCTTCAAAGTCCTCTCCCTTAGAGTCATTTGCAGATATTTCTCAAACATGATGCAGATCAAAATGCAATATACAAAGTCAGGTAATGTCCCCAGCATCAAATTAAAATAGCTAACCGGCCAACAGATGGCAGCTGAAGCAAATCACTTGCCGATTTAAATAAGAACGGTGTTCGGTTCAGTTGTGTACATTTTTCTAGACAGAAGTTGACTGCTAAATGAAATCAACTTCAGAGCCCAGTTGTTTGTAGTGTGAAGGGGAAATTACAAAAAACAAAAATGCCTTCTTTGTTCCTGGAACCCGGGGTGACTCACAAGCACGGACATCCCCTGGTCTTCTGATTTTAAATCACTAAGGTGGAAATGTCATTCACCCAGGAGGTTATTGATTAAAATAAAGAGCAGGAATGTTTTCTGCATGAACCTCACTTCTGCTGGCAATGTTACATCACTTAGAGACTGAAAAGAAGAGGGAAAAAAACAGTAAGGAGAGGAAGGTTCAGAACAGTCACACAGGGAATAAATAACACAAAGAAACTCTCTGGCCTGAGGACAGAAGCAGAGGTTGGCATTATTTTACATTAGAAACACTTCGTATTCAAAACGGTAATTGATAGCAGAGAAGTGTTGGGGGAAAGAGCCACTCGCGTTGAGGCAGGCTGTCCTGCCAATCAAACTCAACCTTTCTTTGAATGAATAAAAGCTTCATTGCCCTATTATGCTGATACAGTCAGACAGGACTAAAGTAGCCTGTTTGTCAAGTTTATGTGAACTGCCCCAAGCTACTTAGATTCTGACGCTTAAATAATCCCCTCAGAATCACCCGTGATTTTGGATACAGTTCTCTTTTTTAGCAACACAGTGTAAATTTTACCCTGGAGTTGCCTGCCCCTGGCTACAGATGGGCAAGAGGGGGCCATACCTCCTCCTCTGTGTTAGTACAAGGAGGGCATTTGGCTGTCCTTTGTTTACGATCTGCTGCGGTGCTGAAGTGCTCTGCACACAGGTCTGCATGTGCCGCGGGCTGTCTGAAGCCTGCAGACATTCACCAGATTCTGTATTCCCAGCTCTACAGGAAATCAGCGTAGAGAAGTCTCCACATCACCTCTCTTGTCTTCAGGGATTTGGGCTAAATAGCACCAAGCCTTGCTTGCAACCAAGTGATCAATGAAAACTGAAGAACCTGGGGGCTGTTTGCTTCCTTGGTCCCAATCCTTGTCTGCTTCCAGCAGTAAATCAGTGATTTGGGCTCAGGGAGGACTGGAAGGTTACACTGCACCCCAACCAGCAACGCAGGGATTCTGGGGAGTGACTTCAGGCACTGGGGGCAGCAGGGGCTCAGAAGGGCTGAAAATTAATCTGTCTCCCACCTCCCTTCACAGGGTTACGTGTCTTTGACTTCTCTAGTTGCTTCTGCTTAAAAATACATGTGACAAAACTGCTCTGTATTTGCAAAGAAGGAGTCGTGGGTAACAATGAACATGCAATTGGGCTGGAAATAGATTTATCAGGCTTCAAGGATTATTGTTTGCTGAGAGATGGTACACACATTACTATTTCACAGTTCAGCTATGACATTATTAACCTACTGTGCAAGGATTTTATTGCCAGATTGGTCCATTTATCAAAAATAAGAGAAACTCAAAACCCCATAAGGAAGTTAACATTTCAAGCAGGCTTGGCTTTCACTTAACACCATTAATCTATCTATTTACACAAGAGCAAGAAATGTTCATTTAGTAATGTCTCTCCATTTGGTATAAAAGCTACAAGTCGGTACTGGATGCAAGCATGTGAATGTCACGCTCATTGTCACAGGAAAAATGAGTGTTTTCTCCTTAAAATGAGTTGGCGTCCCCAGAGCCTGCCACATATTCTGGGCTGCAATGTGCTAGATGCCAGGTACTCAACCAGCAAAGGGATAATCCAAGTCCTGGAACATTTACAGACCCAAGCTGGAAAGAGAGGTGTTGGAGAAAGGTATGGAGAAATTAGGAAACTTTCCTAATTATTCTGTGACAATACAAGATAAAAATAAGCAAAGTTTCTAGAAGGAAAAATAATTGTATCCAACCTTATCACAACAAGTCCTTAAAATAAAAAAGGACAGGAAAATAATGACAAACAACTCAATGATTCTGAGATGCAAGTGATTTGGGACTAGAAAGATAGTAGTCTTTTAACATATCTTCTCCAACGGGAGGTTTCAATAGCGCACGGATATTCATGGAGCAATAAACATTGCTGTGTTACACACCATAGAGCACCTCGCACTGCAGGTGCACCCCGAGACGGTGCAGAGCCCCGCTGTTCATGTGTGGATCTGCATGACTGTGTTAGGAATGTACTTATCTGTGGGTAAAGACACAGGCCTTGCAAGAAAGAAAAAGGGGGTGAAGCATTCCATTTCTATTTGTCAACCTCTCTTGTGTTTCTTCCTTCATTCTTTTGTTTTACTATTTCTTTATGGAAGAGGAGACAATCCCCAAGCCCATAAAATGTCTGCAGCCGTTTTGATCCTTTCAGTCTTTTTTCTTCAAAATATATATGTTAAAAAAAAAAAAAAAAAGTAAAGGGAAGCTGTCACCAGAGAGGGGTACATTCATTTTGTAAATGTATCTGTGTTTGTGTGTATATACATGTATGCATAGATACAAATGTATGTGTATCTACACACATACATATAAAACATGAATGTTCCTTTTTCTGGTGACAACTTTACAGGAGCATATATATGTACATATACATACACATATCAGTATAAAGAAACACATAACCAGGTGACGCAGAGAGTTAATAACACATCCAGCATGCCCTACCGTGCACTCCCTACTAAAAGGCACTGTACTTGAGTGGTAAGTGCTCCAGAGATGGTAGCCTTGAATCAGCACCAGGAACTATGCTGAGGATGTTACAAACATTACCGTCTCCAAGTCTCACAATCCTAAGAGAGTAGTTAGCCCCATTTTACAAGTGGGGAAGTTGAGGCTTTGGCAGATTACGCAGCTTACTCAATTCACAGCTGATAAGCCACTGAGCCTGGGTTCCACCAGGTGCCAAAGCCTGTGTCTCCTTCCCTACTGTTTATAACATTTTACTCTGGCACTGTGTGAAGAATCAAGGCAGATACAAAGATAAAGAAGTGGTCCCTGCCCTGGACGAGCTCACAGTCTAGTATAAGAGCCGTATATGCTACTAACAAGGCAGAAACTAACAAACCTCCCAGCACAGCAAAAGGTTAGGAAGCACATGGCAAACTCAGCACCGCCTTGGGAACCGAGATGTCTTCAGGGAAGCTGTGAACTCCAACACACACAGCATCTTTTCTCTGGTATGAATCTGTTACAGCAGGTACACAAACACCCTGCACCCTGTAAAGTTTCTGGCACAATACTATTATTTGCTAACATTTTTCTATCCTGACAGCTTAAGTCACTGTTGTCATATTTTCAGAGACTTATTTTGGTTCAAAGAACAGAATCGCTGCTGTGACACTAAATCAAGTGTCATCCATTTCAATTTGATCAGAATCATCTTAGCAAAATACAGTAAGTGAGGCATAGTGGAATAAATGAGGAGTTGAAAGTCAGGGAGATCTCAGTTTATTCCTGACTCTACCAAGTACTTGATTATACCCTCTTCTGTAGATGAGAAATATGAATCTAGGGAGTTCTGTGAACACTTTGATACACCTCTCAAATTCTTTTTATCTCACTTTTCTCATCTGCAAAATGAGAATAATACATTCAATAAGCATCTATTTAGCATTAATTACTTGCCAAGCACCATGCTCACTGCTGAAGATATAAAAATGAAAAAAGGTAAGCAAGGTAGCCCTCAGGACAGGGGAAAGTTGAACAGACTGCTAGAATGCTGTGTGAGAGTGCTTTTAGGCAGAACATAGGACACAACGGGAGGGTGAAAGAGATACACCCAACTCAGCCTTTGGGGGAGATGTCAGAAAAATCATCATGACAGAGTTTAATCCTGAGTGCAATTCTGAAACAGCAGCAAGACAATACTGACCATCATTATTATACTACTACTATTAAATTAATTGCTTACTCTATGATAGAAAATATCTTAAATAATTTATGTCTCTTCGTCCATTTGTGCTGAGTGACAGGAAAAGTAGGTAGTATTATCCATAATTTAAAATGAGGAATTGAGACACAGAGAAATTAAATAGTTTACCCAAAGTCATCCAGCTACTGAGAGGGAGATCCAGGATTCAAATGCAGGTGGCCTAACTCTACGTTCGTGCGCTGAATTTCTGTGCTATTTGTCTCACAAATGGAGAGAAGGGGTGTTCCAGACAGCAGAGGCAGCTTGAGCAAAAGCACACCTACCTGATATTAGAGGCCCACTCCTGCAACTGCAGGGAGCTCAGTGTAGTAGGAGGCCAGGTCTATGACTGTTGGGGCATGCAGAGGAAGGAGACATAAGCCTAGGCTGACCACTGAAGACACAGGCAATTTGCTCATGCATTTAAGTTCATCCAGATGACAATGGTAAGACATGGAAAGGTTTCAGCCAGAAGATGAGGTTTTAGAACCATCCCTCTGGCTGTCACGTGGAAGACAAATTAAAATGGAGTCACATAAAAGGAAAGGGGAACAGTGAGAAGACAGTCACAGTTGTCAGAGTGGAAAATAAAGAGGACACAAGAGAAAGAGAAGTGGACTCAGGCAAGAAATGTTAAGTCAGTAATGCGGTCAGGAGTTGATGACAGAGTAAATAAGGGTGACACCCTTGCTTTGGGCTGATGGAGCTGCCTGGGTGGTGGTACTATTGGTTCAGTGATATTGAGAGGATCAGCGAATCATGCACACATTCCAGGGGTATTAGAAGGAGCAGAAGCAGCCCGCACAATCATCATCATATCATTGGAGTTTATCGGGCACCTGCTATGGGCCAGGCACTCCACTACCATGTTGCCCACCTCTGCTCATCAAATCCTCACAATGACTCTGCAGGAAAGATACTGGCTCCATTACAGATGTGGAAACAAGGTCCACAATGTCTGGGCAAGTTATTTAAATGTCATCCTACCAAGTGTCGGAACTAGGACTGAAACCTAGGTCTGCCAAGCACCAAAGCCTATGTCAACCATTATTCTCTGCCACGATATTCTCTGTTGTTTTCAGTTTTCTCTTCCTAGCATAGAAAAATGTCAGAAAATATGTGATCAAATGTAGCAGGTCTATTCTGCAAAATACCTATTGAAATTGCTTCTCTGCCTCTGCCCTCCCTACAACTTCCCCAGGTCTCACTCCAAGCACAGTCTGAAGGAGGTTGTTCTAAGGCAGGAGGAGGAAAGGAGCCTGGCCTTGCTGGCAGTGCTCTGTGTGAATGGGAAGGTGTGCCACTCCCTTTGCCCAACTCTTCTGTCCTAATCCTTAGAGGAACCCATCAATGCCACCTTCCAGATTATCTATAAGGATACAGCTATTGTCTATGCAGCCTGTTAGAAGCAAAGTCATAATTCAAGGCATGCCTGATTCAAAATGTTGCACTGGAAA
The DNA here is from genome assembly GCF_037993035.2 of Macaca fascicularis. Lineage (NCBI taxonomy): Eukaryota > Metazoa > Chordata > Mammalia > Primates > Cercopithecidae > Macaca > Macaca fascicularis. Next base: position 165,687,476 of record NC_088380.1, read on the forward strand.
AATGATGTGGACCAGCAGCTAAACCACAAGTTTTATAAACCCAACAGACATTCCTTGCATTGGCAAATCAAAAGCTGGTCTGAAGCCAGATGCTCAGTGTCTTCCAGCAATCCTCATCAATAACTGACACATTCCATGCTATTTCTGAAGTATAACATTCCAAGTTAGATAGATAGGCATTTGCTCTGCATTGGTGTTTTCGAGTCCAAAGGATTCACAAATATATTCTTTAGATTAAAGCATTCTGTACAGATTTGGGGGTAAAAGAGGGTTTTCACCACATGAAACTCCAATCCCAAACCCTCTGTCTATCTTAAACTAATATAAAGTAAGTCATGTTTGTTTCTCTTTCAAAATAAAAGAGATTTACTCCTAGCTAGATATCTACATAAGGTAATGCTGCCTATATACTAGGAGATTAACAACATGTAGAGCCACTTTGAGAAAATACATACTTATTTTATATTCAAAACACAGATAGGATGATTATTTTCTTTACAAAAGGAGACTTAGGCCAGGCACAGTGGCTCACGCCTGTAATCCCAGCACTTTGGGAGGCCGAGGCAGGCAGACCACCTGAGGTTAGGAGTTCGAGACCAGCTTGACCAACATGGTCTCCACTACAAACAGAAAAATTAGCTGGGTGTGGTGGCGGGCGCTTGTAATCCCAGCTACTCGGGAAGCTGAGGCAGGAAAATTGCTTGAACCCAGGAGGTGGAGGTTGCAATGAGCCAAGATCATGCCATTGCACTCCAGTCTAGGCAACAAGAATGAAACCTCATTTCAAAAAAAACAAAAAGAGACTGTATGTTAACCAAAGAGGACACCATAGATATAGAAACCTAGCTTTTTCAAAGGCCCCAATTTTAAGTATTCAGTCTTTTGGGGGCACACCGATTGGCAAAAACAAATTGGTAATTAACATTTCTTTTCAATGACTCAGCAAATGAATGGCTTCTGTTCTGTTGTCATAACTTTTTTAGACATATAAGACCATATGTCTCCATTTTCATTTGAAAAATATGGCCAATAAAACCTAACAGGTACAGAGACATCTGCTGAATTTTAACAATCAAGTCGAAGATACATCTTTTCCTTGTCAATAACTTAGAAATTCTTTGATCCTAAAAATAAACCACAAAGTTTACCATCAACCACCTTAGATTTTAAAAATAGGCTTCAATGTATACATCATTTCTTCAGAAACAGCCATTGTAGCTAGTGACCAATGCCTGTAATGTTGTTGCAAAATTCCTAGAATTAGTGAGCTTCATGCCAAGGCTCATCTCTGAAATGTCCTGTATATCAGAAGCAGTTTTAACCTAAATTTCATATTTAATAAATATTAATAATGCATACTATTAAATAAAATTTATACATTTTGCCAGACAATTCTTAAGAAAAGCATACAGGCAAGGTACCATTTTGAATGACACCCTTCACGGTCAGGTTCTACCTGCATCCTCGACAAGCTTCTCTGTGATTGGAAGCTTCTTTTATACTCCTCTATTTATTTTCACTTTCACCCAGTATTCTAGAAGTGATTTCTACTCCATTTGCTATTGCCTAGTAAGATTCACTTCAGTGGGAGACTGGGTTATGAAACAATATATTGAAAGCATTTCATGTTTATGATTCAAAGAGGGGGGAAAAGCCTAACCCTGAGCTCTGAAAAGTTTGCCAACACATTTCCAGGGTTTAAGGTGAAGAATGATTTCTGTTTTGCCTCAATATGAATTGCAAAATTCAAATGATTAACCTCACCACGGGGCTGTTTCCAGGGGAAACAGGAGAAAGGACTGTTTCTCTGCTTAAACCTCTAAATCAGTTTGCTTGGAGTAAAGTTGGCAGGTGAGGGCTCGGCAGAAGTCACATCCTTTTGTCATCAAAACCTTACAAATTATTTATTTGATTAGGAAAGCGATCCCACAAAAGGCAACATATATTGACAATTACCATTACTAAGTTCTTCTTCCATTTTTCCTAGTTGGTTAAGAAGTAAAAGAGGATCTTAAAATTCACTCATTTTTTACTTGCATGTTTGTGTGTTTGTGTGTGTGTGTGTGATTGTTGTGTGTATATTGTGGAATCGATGTCTGACTTAAAATCAAAATATCAGAAAGAATATTGACTATGGATAGCATGTATTATGGATAATAAAATATAACTGCCAAATTGTTCTCAAAGAAAGTTGTGTACATTCCTAAGAGGCAAGAATGTGAACCTAGTATAGAGTCATAAAAGTAATAAATCTACCTAGCTACAGAAAGCTTTCACACCCGATGTGCTAAATTTGTTCAGTGAGTTGTCAAGAAAACATTTTCTATGACTATATCTTCTCAATTTAAAATAAATACCTCCACCAGATCCCAATAAAAATTGAGAAATTATTTGAAAGACCGTGGAACTGGTACTGATACATTTTGAATAGAGGAGAAAAGTCTGCAGTGGGAAAAAGAATAACCAAGAGGGTTTAATTTGTGTCTCGATATGAATTTACTCCTGCATATCCCCACTACTGCCCTATCATCCTTCCCATAATGCAGTTCTACTCAGGCCTCTGCCACTCCAGGAACACTCACTACCACCTCCATCTATGAACCTAGGGTTCTCTTCCTCCTTCTTCCTCTTCATCTTCCCACCAGATTTTCCTCCTGCTCTCCTCCCTATCATAGATGTGTCCTCTCTCAATCAACACAAGCAGAATTTTCTTCCCTTTACTTCTCCCATCAATATGTTGAATAATTCTCCCCCTTTCCTGCTCTCATCCCATCCATGTATTTAGGCGTTAAGTTCCCACTGATTGCTTTAGGGTTTTTCCCCAAGTATGTTCCCCTCTGAGAAAGACCTGCTTGTAACACTACCAAAACTACCCTGATTTCCCACAACTTCAAACTCCACCTTTTAGAAAATGGCCAGGATTCTATAATGCTAATTTAAACACCTCATACCGTATGCCTGCCCCATGGTAAGCATTCAACAAGTACTTGAGGAACAAACCACATCTATATCAACAGACGGGGACGGCAAGTGGTGAGGACGGGGGGACAGTATTTGCAAGTGGGATATGGCGAGAAGGACCATGGAAAATTCTGCTGAGGACAGTATTTAACCAGATTTTCAGTTGGAACAGCTAAAGGATCCACTTTGTCATTCTACTTAGATTTCTGGAGGTTAAAATTTTTAAAATAAATTTGTACAAGTCCTAGCAATTCCTCTGCTGCCAGTTATATACAGGAAAAATTAAGAAAAAAACCTCCAAGATGATGGCAAAGCTGAGCAGAAAGCTTGAGAATAAGTACATCTAAGGTATTTATGATGCTGAGCTAAGAGAATGGGATTCTAGCCTCTGTTATCCCTAATTCATTGGTGAAACTGGACAACTATAAGTTTCTAAAATCTAGAGCAGAAAAGCTTCACAAATTATTTGCTCAGACGTTCCATTCTACAGATTAGACCCAGAGGGATTAAGGGAATATGTGTGAAGACATGGAATGAGCTACCAGCAGAGTCAAAGCCAACATCCAGTTCTTCTCTACTCCTCTTCTGCAGTTGGTCCTCCGTATCTATGGGATTCACACCCACAGATTCAACCAACCACAAATCAAAGATATTCAAACAATAAACAATGATATGAAAATAAAATTGTAAAAATGTTTAAAAATACAGTATGGCAATAATTCAATAGCATTTACATTGATTTGGGTATAAGTAATATAGAGACGATTTAAAGTATACAGGAGAATATGCCTAGGTTATATGCAAATATTATGACATTTTATATAAGGGATTTGAGCATCTGCAGATTTTGGTATCCAAGGGGGCATCCTGGATCCAATCCCCCACAGATACAGAAGGACAACTATAATAATATCAGCATGTCTAATCCCCTAGGTTGTTGTGAGAATGCATAAAATGAAAATATATATGCTAGGTCTAAAAAAATTTTGCAAAGCTAAAACTGTCACACAGGGATATTTTAAGAGTTTTTTCCCTAAATGTTACACTTATTTAATTTTTTAAAAAATGTTTAATTCCTGCTGTCTGGCCACAAGGCCTTTATTCAATGTGGTAATTATGCTTTCCGACAAGGAATGTCAAAGATGATCCATATTTGCTCATTCATTTAACAGCCTTTATCCTCATATATTTAATTCCAAAACAAATAGCCACCAGCCACTTCTACATGCCTCTCAGAACCATGCAAACTTCTCAACGAGCTCCATTAATCTTTTATTTTTCTTTTCTAAAGACACAGACCTTTTTCCTGTCTGAACCATGGGACTCCTATAGCATTATCTTACATACCTCCGTCATTTCTTTCTCATTGTTACAAATGGAGACAAGAACTGAAAGCAGCATTAGAGTAATTTCCTCCAGGTTACTGTATATTCAATACTTCTATTTATACTTTTCATTTTGTCTGCTGCCTTTGTTTTTGGTCCCTCCCCTGAGCCCCCCGCCACCCTGCTGCTAAGCCGGGTATCAAATATACAAGAGTTGTATATACTGAAGCTGAGATGATGCCATTTTCCCTTTACTTGGGAATGGATCACTTTTGAAAGTGTAGGTTTTCTATTTAACATTTTAAAATAAAACTTATTCAGCTTTGATGGCATTAGTTCTACCCTCCTTTCAGCCAAGTCCTCAATGAAATGATTTACTGCATCCTGGGCTAGTGTCTACCTTATTATGGGCACTATTTGTTTTCTTCCTCTTGCCTGAAATCAAAGATATATAAAACAACTTGACTGTTGAGCATAAGACCGATTTTCTGTCCACTCAGGAAGTTAACCCACAAGTGAAACTGGTATGTTAGTCTCTTTTCCACAAAAGAATCACAGGTTATCCTGAAGTGAGGAGGTACAGAAGTTCACAATTTCCCACTGCACATACTTAGTTTGAGCACAACAATGCTTTCTGATTTGGGAGGTTGGCATTTTTTAAACCCTATGTCTCTCTCTTGCCACTGCCTTCTTTTGGCTTCAAGACATCATTTCTGTATGTAGCCAACTTCTGCAGTTAGAAAACTAAGTGCAGTAGTCTCTGAGCAATGAAAATTGATTTCAGTGGGAACTGTGTCCCTGTAACTGTAGGAAGGAGCTCATCCTTCTTCTATGGTAACAAAATCCTCTTCCCTTTTTATTGATATATATGTGTATTTTCCCCCTAATGCTCACTTCCCTGCAAGCAAAAAAATAAATCTCTCCAGCAGCTCTCCCCTGTTACTTCCTTTGGATTTGAAGTAGACCCAGATGAGTCTGGCCATTTCCAGACTCATCACTTTCCCAGGTCTCAACTTTGGGCTAATTTTTATTATTAATCTTAATCTCTGATATTTTTCCGTCTTAGAGCCAGCTAAATAGTGTTTATGCATATATGTGTGTGTGTGTGTGTGTATGTCAATGTGTATATATGTAATTTGTACATTATATTGGTATGTTTATGCATATATATGTGTGTGCTGTAGATACACACAATAATTAGCCATTTATTGGCTCAGTAAAGTTTCCTTGGCAAGGTTTTGAATGTTCAACTCTCTCTTACTCTATAGTTTTCCAGTTCCTATGAACTAGAAATTTATTTTGGTATTTCAGTTTTTGTTCTTCTGGTCTCACTGATAAACAAATGATTCAAAGCTCAATATTGTCTTTCTTTTTAAAAAATATTTATTTATTTATTTATTTATTTATTTATTTATTTATTTTTGCCAGTGAGCTACCATTCACCCAAGAGCTCCCCTTGTTCTGTATGTAGAGTCAACATAACCTTTACGGATTTAATCCACAATTGCTGTGATTATGTAACATACCAGGGAATATTATCTTCCAAAGATATTTCCCTTCATTTTATTCCTATATGCACAAACACACACACATACATACACACACATATTTATAGTCCTTCCTAAGTTTAATATTCTACTCAACAGTATTTCACTCTTCCACCTATATACAGGTTAAGCACCCCAATCCAAAAATCTGAGGCCGGGCACCATGGTTCATGCCTGTAATCCCATCACTTTAGGAGACCGAGGCAGGCAGATCACTTGAGATCAGGAGTTTGAGACCAGCCTGACCAACATGGTGAAACCTCATCTCTACTAAAAATACAAAAATTAGCCAGTCGTCGTGGTGCATGCCTGTAACTCCAGCTACTCGGGACGCTGAGGGAGGAGAATTGCTTGAACCCGGGAGGCAGAGCCTTCAGGGAGCTGAGATTGCACCACTGCATTCCAGCCTGGGTGACAAAAAAAACCAAAAATCTAAAATCAAAATGCTCCAAAACATGAGCTTTTTAAGTGCGGACATGACACAAGTGGAAAATTCCACTCCTGGCCTAATGTGACGGGTCGCAGTCAAAACTTCGTTTCATGCACAAAAGTATTTAATATATTGTATAAAATTACCTTTAGGCTATAAGTTTAAGACATATATGCATAAAATATATTTTGAACTTAGACATGGGTACAATCCCCAAGATATCTTTGATGCATAAACAAGCTCTTAAAATTCTCCATCCTGATCAGACCTTATGATATGACTTTTCCTGATAAGATACTTTACAAAAAAAGAAAGAAGTGGTGCGCTCAATTTCTATTCTTATGTTTTTTTTTAATTTCAAGCCATAATGATTTTGCTCACTCAGAACTACTCCAAGCGCCCCTTTTACTTTTGTTTTTTTCTAACCCTTACTTTATATATAAGGTTACTCCTTTGGTTTTATTTCTGCTAGCCTGACACATTTCTTCTTTGGTGATCTTTTCTAAACAATTTATGTCCCACAATATTTATCCTTCTCCCTCACACACCATTCATTTTCATTACTCCTCTCTGATTTAGCTATACCCATCATTTTTGAAATAGAGAATGCCTTAACTTCTTTGAAAATCCACATGTCAAAATGTAATAAAAATGTTTTCATTGTTACATTGTTTTAAGAGAAATGAATGGCTTGCTCAACCACCAGTTCCAAATTTATATTCAATTTTGGGAATGTATATTACTAAGCCTTTATTCTCTTCCCCTGGTTATAAAATACTCAACTTGACTCTGTAGTCTTGCATGGCTGGGATTAGGAGTTAAGGCATTCCTTATAAATCAGTGTAATCTTCACAACAGTACATTGCTGTATTGAGAATTCCTCTCTGTATTGTGCATTTTCAATTATGTTACATGTTTCTACTTAGTAAGCCAGCTTAATTCTATGCTATGTCACAATATTAGAACATGTCCAGGTTAGAAAAAGGGGCAATCTTACTTCTCTTGTAAGTTGTTTAGCCTTTGGCACTTATAAATCCCCCCAAAACACAGGGGAAATCCCTTTTCCTTGCTTTTAATATGTCTTTAGATTTATTACATGAAGAATCTGCTCACTTAATCCTTTGCCGAGGCCAAGGCTCGTCAGTCTTCTAATAAAGGTTCCACGAAGAGAAAGGAAGAAAATAAAATCACAAAATAGGTGTTCAAGGGATGCTCCAAACTTAAAACATATTTCCAAGTATATTCTCCACAAGACAGACAAGAAGAGGCAGGAGACTTTAAATTACTCTGCATAAATCTAGCCCCATTTATCTTGGGCTTTCTTTCTAGACAGTCCAGTCAGGGCAAGCAAGCAGGGAAGAGGCTGAAGGGCTCTTTGGGGACCAAATTACCGTTTCAAAATGGTTCTTGTGTTCCAGGTATAGGAAAATGTTATCTGAGAAATCTTACAAAGATTTGGCGTTCTTTAAAGAGCTCCGTTAAAACATTTAAAATGATCAAAGATTATGTCATTAAAAAAGGAGGGAAGTGAGGTTGAGAAGCTTTATTTAAAATATGTTTTAAGCAGTTCTGGCCCAAATACTAAAACTCCTGCAAATGAAGGAAAAAAGGTCATTAAAAATAAAAAAATTAACATATCCTTTAAAATACCACTTCCAAGTTCCCAGCAAACATGGCAGAGTCCACAGAATATTGATTGTATCATGAAATAATCATTAAATTTCCCTATGCATTTCTGATACCAAAATTTAATACTGGGACAATATTATTCTTTGAATCAAATCTGATTTTGGATCTTTTTTCAAGCTTGAGTTAGGGAAGAGGCCATTGAATTTTTTTTCTTTGGTTCTTAAAAATCTTCTCTATGCACAAACATGAGAAAATAAAAAAATAGAAGGCAGATAAATAAAAAGTAAACTCTTGTAATGCCTAAATATGTCTTTATCCTTTTCAGGTTTATTTTTCTTCCCTTTTTTTACTTATACTCCTGAAACTACCCTGGGTTAAGTTCCATCAAGAGGTAGATTATTTTTCATGATGCTAAAAAGGTCCCAATTACTTGCGGCACGTAGAGTGAGCCATCCTTCAAAACTCAAACCAGATCCCACCTCTTCATGGTTTTACAGGCAAGATTAGTTGTTCTTTTAATCTCAGAGAAGAGCAGAAAGTGTGGCAGAAGAAATATAGGAACTTGGCCATTTACTGTATCACGTGGACAGGTCATCCAACATCCCTGTGTTTCTATTTCCTCATCTGTAAAATGGAGCTCATGCTTGCCCTGCTGATTTCAATGGGCTTTTACAACAATCAGATGGGCCAGTGCACAGAAAAGCTTTATAAAGTGTCAATTTGCCCACATCTCTAAGCCAACAGTCCCTTATCTGGTTTCCTTTAAGAAGCCAGGTATGTTTCAGAATGCAGAACCCTTTAGATTTTAGAAAGTTACTGTTATACATACTATATATACTGTATATAATGTAACAACTCATCAGTGAAATATATAAATATGAACATTAAATAGGATAAAGATTATAATGAAAGCCAAAACCAACTTCAGTCTATAAGAATCTTGTACAAATTTATTTACCATTGTCCAAATTTATTTACCAATTGAGGAGAACAGATGATCATTTTCCCTTGTAGGACTATGAACATCAATAATAAGTCAGATGCCAGGTAGGAAATGTTGGACATCAATACTGTTATTGAGCATTCATTATGGGCAGAGTACTCAGTACAGCACCTTGAAAAAGAATAAAAATGCAGTAAAAAAATAACTTTTAGCCAGGTTCAACAGCAGATGGATTGCTTGAGCCTGGGAATTTGAGGCCAGCCTGGCAGCATAGCGAGGCCCTGTCTCAAAATAAAATTGTAACAATAATATTTTTTTGGCTATTTTATAATAATAATGGTGATGAAAATAAAGTTAATACTAATATCAGCGAACATTTACAGAGTACTTACTATATGCCCTAAGCATTCTACATGTATTATCTCATTTAATGGTCACAATAATTGATGTCAAATATTACACATAATCAACAGACAGGAGGCTGGGCCAGAAAGAAGGGAAGTCATCTGCCCTAAAGACAATGCTATCATTCTACTGGGGGCACCATCAATAAACAAGACACTTCCCAAGAGGAGAATGGGAAGCAATTCAGATCGGGAGGAGTGACCTGGCCAAAGGAGATTCTGAAGCCTGGTAGCCTAAACTACCTAACCAGTGATCCCTTGAGGCAGAAGTGGAAACTGCTCCCGGCCTGTAAACATATCTAAAGCTTGTTTTCCAACCAGCTGCTGAAATACAACTCAACTTCCAAGTCCTAAAAATAAAACTCCTGAGATCAGCCAAATCATACTTTTGGAACTATTGACATATACAAACATTTCTTCTCCTGAAATGCATTCTTGATTCAGCATAAAGAGAGAGGCAAAGAAGAGGAGTGGTTAAAAGATGGAAAGGAAAGGAATTCCAAATTATTCTATACAACAAACAACAAGGAAGAGAAAAATTAAAGGCAAAGGCAGGTTGAACAAGGAAAGGTTCTTTAATCACAATGACAATAAAAGAAGGAAATAATAATATGGATTGTTAACCCTTCACAGAAGGCAAGTTTCAAATCACTTTCAATCAAAATAAAATATTCCTTAATCACTTGAGGATAAAGAGCTTTCAAGGACTATGGTACCATTCGATGTGGAGACCGGATCACAGAATTTCCATTTAATTATCCACTGTTGAATATGATTTGCTATATTGATGGGAAGTTGAGTTTTTTTTCCCTCAACTATTACCGATTAAATTGTAATCTCCAGAGGGCACAAGCTTTGCCCATTTTTTTTTTCTTGTGTCTCCTTTATACACGTTTCTGGAAGATTAAACACTCAGTAAATGGTTCATTCAATAATAGTAATCACTACCATTTCTGAAGACCTGTAATGTACTACGTGCTGATTGTTTTTCATAATTCTCTAATTTAATCTTGTTTTAGGGAAATATTATTACTCATAACTTCCTGATGAAAAAAAATCAAAGCTTAAGTAACTTGCTCAAGACCACACAGCTAAGCGTCAAAGGCTGGGACTCAAATTGTATGATTTCAAAGTTCTTATTTCTCTGATGTTGTACATATGTGTTGTGCGTATTTATACACATAGGATAAAGTCACATGGGTGGCTGCTTTATTCTCCATGATCTCACCATCTTCTTTTATTACTCCATCAAAATTGTCTCTGTAGACCAAATGACTCCAATAGCTCTTTAAAACCTTTTGTAAAATAAATACCCAAAGAATTTCCACTGTTGATATTTCATTTTTCTCCTTGGAAGATCAGAAAAAAAAAAAAACAACTGGTTGCCCCTACCCCTGCCCACCTACCTATCCTATCCCAGTGGCACAAACAGAGTTTCAGAGATGTACCCAGTTCATATAGCTAAGTAGAAATGGAGGTAGAATTTGGGTCCCTTGATTTCAGCCCAAGACACACCGAACATAGAGGCATTTTGAGCAGCCAGTTCATATTTGTTAAGGGTCTATCAGACCTTTAGTATTACTGCAGGACAACTAAAATCATTCTTGCTCTCATTCTATTATAAGGACACATATGCACGTGTATGTTCATTGGAGCACTATTCACAATAGCAAAGACATGGAATCAAGCCAGATGCCCATCAATGATAGACTGGATAAAAAAAAATGTGGTACATACACACCAAGGAATACTATGCAGCTATAAAAAGAATGAGATCATGTCCTTTGCAGGGACATGGATGGAGCTGGAGGCCATTATCCTTAGCAAACTAACACAAAACAGAAAACCAAATACTGCATGTTCTCACTTATAAGTGGGAGCTGCATGATGAGAACACATGGACACATGGAGGGGAACAACACACACTAGCGCCTTCTAGAGGGTGGAGGGTTGGAGGAGGGAGAGAATCAGGAAAAATAACTAATGGGTACTACGCTTAATACCTGGATGATGAAATAATCTGCACAACAAACCCCCATGACACACGTTTACCTATTTAACAAACCTGCACATCCTGCACATGTGCCTCTGAACTTAAACGTTTTAAAAAAAACCATTCTTGCTCTCATCTAGTTGCAAGGGACAGCTAACATGCATATGCGATTAAGAAATGAACTGTGCAAGTGAATGATGCTAATTAACCACAAGCAACAAAATTTCATAGAAGCCACCATCCCATGGCAAAAAGAGCCACAAGACTTAGCTTCAAGTAGAAGTTGTGTCACTGCCCCCACAGCTGTTTTGGTGAAGTCACTTTCTCTTCCTCTTACAGGATGATTAGTTTGGAAATGGAGAATTTTGTCTTGTCTCCAACAGTGAAAAGCGGTGTGAGCTTTGACAGTGGAAAATGGGGGATATTAATAGTACCTCCATTGGATTGCCATGAGGAGGAAATGAGACAATGCACAAAAGGTGCTGGGCGAGGCATCTAGAGGGCTCAACAAATGCTGGCCATCACTATTTACCATTGAAAGGTCATTGCTGATTCCAAAACTGTGTAAAAGGGAATCTTTTGTTGGAGTTTTGTTCCCCAGAAGACCCTAATCTCTTGCTATTTAAGAACCATGACTTTTAAGTTTACCCTTTGTCCTTAAAACATTTTTTTAAATATCAAAAGCAGCACTGTTATTACAGTGTATATACTTAGCGACTGAAGACCAGAGACATCTATCTTGGGTCTGAATAGCCCCCGGTCTTTTTTGATATCTCCAGGTGCTCTCCTTTTACCAATATTTGCATTGGCAACTGTTCCACATCATTACTAATCATTTGACATCAGACATAAGAATTTCTGACGCTGGCAGAAAAGTTCTTGTCCCTCACTATCCTTTCTCAGAAATTACTCATTGTAGTCAAATGTGCCCAAGTCCCTGAAGCATATGTAACAAACTACCAACCAGAATCGGAAGTTCTTTCTGCCTTGAAGCATTTGCCCTAACCTTAGAATGGGATATGTCTTTTTATTTTTGCAATGCAGCTTTTATTTTTCCAAACTACCCAATACCAGAGGTTTTTCTAACTGGAACATTTGTTAACCTAAGAAATATAGAAAACAATTGTTGAGTATGAATTCACATCACATTTTTCATTTCCCTCACTTCTGCTATTTTCAAAACCTCAGACTTTCCACTGGTAGTGTTGCGCTCAGTGTGGCTAGCAGTCACGCAGTGTGGACTGCACTCAGTGTGGCTGGCATCCCAAGCAGGGGATTATCTTTTTTGTCTCTCAGGAACCTCACTTTTTTATTGCAGATGCAACTCTAATAGGCAGAAGTTGCAACACAATCCAACAGTGAAGATTTAGAAAGGATCCATGTTACAGGGCAGTGAAAGATTGCCTGAGGTGGTGGTCCCACCAGCCCTGCAAAAAGAAAAGTGGAAACGAAGCTTAAAACAGTCCTCCCTCCCCAACAGTGACAACACAACCTGCTTACAAAGAGCAGCAATAACAAGGTTTCAGCCCAAGATGCCCCAGTCATTCCTCTAATGAATGCAGAGGAACTATCCGTAGCCCAAGATTTTAGACACACAATATGCTGTTCCCAATATTGTTGAATACAGAATGCTTAAGTTATTCAATAATGTATCTGAATAATTACATAATGAAAATTACATATTAAACTATTCCAACAGGTGCCTTTATAAAATAAAACGGTTTCTGCCTTGCATATGCCTAGAAAATATTGCAATTACTTATAAGTTAAAGCACGTACACTAGTGCAAAAATATACCACCACTGGCACTGAAAACAGACCATAACTAAAACCATCCTGGATGTCTAAGGATTTAGCATAAAACACATACGATAGTGTAAGAGATAATCCTACTATGTTTACATCTTGCTTGTGTAAGTCTATCTGTCAGTGAGCAATTACGAAGCAGAAAGACATTCCTGAATGGTGGGAATCACATGAAGCAGTAATCTCATCTGGAATTTAATAGTCCTTTTTGTGTGTGTGGTTTTGATCATTTTCCTTTTATGAGTGCCGTATGCACAGACTCTTGATTGTTTCTGCAATGGAAAAAGAAGAGGATGTCCCTCTGAATCCCAATAATCTGCTTTGACCAAAATCAGACACCAAAGCTGTTAATAGGAAGAACACTTGCAATATGGGAAATCCTATAATGTAACGACCAATGCAATTGGTTAGAAAATCTTAATACACTCCCAAGTTGACAGAAGATGGCAGCCCCCACTGACAACCGCACAGCCAAGCCTCTTCATCCATTCTATTTAGACCAAAGGAAAATAAAGAGATATTGCATGGAATATTCTAAAAGTTCTGGGTGGTCAGAGCCATGTGTTTCAGGATGGCCGTTTCCATGGGAAAGGTGCGGTTTTGTGGGCAAACTTTTTAACCCTCTTCTCTTCTTCCCACCCCCTACATTACACAATTAAGAACTGTGGGTGGGAGAAGATGGATTGCTCATCGCCCTCCCACTCTGTGGCCCTCTTTTGGATGGCATCATCGAACCCAGATGACAAGCTGGGAGGCAAGAGGCTTCCAGCAGCAGCATCTGGCCCTCTGGCAGATGGTCAGGCCCTCGGGTTCCCGGCTTGGGCTCCCTCCAGATGTGTCTCATGCTTGTCCTGTGTGTGAGCTTCCTCCTACCGCCGTAGGAAATTTTTCACGCGAAGACATTTTGAACCAGAAGAATTGGCAGGTTCTTATCTAAGATGTTCTTGTGTTTTTCCCTCTGGGGTTATATTTTACAAAGATGCCTGGGTCCAAGAGGCATATGTGAATGTATTTTCAAGGCCATCTCCCTGGAGAACTGGGGTGCTGGGCGGTGGGAGAGGCAAGTGGAGGGTGCAAAACAAATTACACTATGTCTTCACTCCTCTGTCACTTTCTACTACTTTTCTTTCCTAATGAAATCAAATTTTGATTAACACTAAAGGTAGTTCAGAAGAGGGAAAAATGATAAATGAATTGTCATCTGAGATGGAGGAGGGCTCTCTCTCTAGGCAGTTCTGATTTGGTAATGACATGGGCATGAGGCCCGGAAATTGACAGCATTTGTACAGCTCTGTTTTTTTCAACAAGGCAGTTACCACCTGTTTCCCGCTGACCCCTAACTACTTCCTTGACTTGCTCCCTAGTCACTGTCTCAGCAGGGAGGATCCCCTGAAGCAGAGAACTAAGGCAGCTATTCCCAAATTTTGGTAATAACAACGATCATAAAAATATCAACTGCAACAGCAACTACCATTTATTGGGCACCAGGCATTACACTAGGTACTTTACAAGACTCAGTTAATATAATCCTTACCCCGCTCCAAATAAGTCTACCCATTCTACAGAGGAGGAAAGTGAAGTGGAAATAAGTTAAGTCCCGCAGATAGTATTAAGAATTAGACTTGAACCATGGTCTCTCTGATCCCAAAGCCTAAGAGATCTCTTCATTAGTCAATTGCAGAACAGCAAATCCTAGAATCTTTACTCTAGAAAGAACCTTAGAGATTATCCAAAGCAACCTTATATATTACTCAAGAATGTTCCTCAGATTCTGTTTATGTTCTTCTTTTGATAATGAACTCACTGCCCTCAAGGCAGTCAGTCTACTCCTGGACTATTGAGTCAGAAGTATCTTAATTAGCCAGAGTCAAAATCATCTTCCTTGTTAACTTCTACCACATGGATGTTATTCTTGCTCTTTGGAATAGCATAGAACAATTCTTTCTCTCTCTCATACATCTTATCAGACATTTGAACCTACTTTCTGGTCTCCATTGGGTTGACTGTAGGATAAATACCATTAGTTTTCTGTAATTGTCCTCACATTCACCTAGCACTGCTAAAGCTTGCTCTATGAAAAATTGCCTTAATTATTTATTTAATTTTCTTATTATTTGTCTGCCTCCTCTAGGCTTGAAGTCCATGACAGCAGGGATAGTGTTTGTCTTGTTCATGGCTACATCCTCAGCTGCCACTCAATGGGTAGTCAACAATAAATGAATGAATCTATCTGTGCCTTCTGGTTCATTCATTCACTCATTCAATCATTTTTTTCATTCCTTCACTCAACATTCAACACTATGTGAACACTAATTTTGTAACAGCAAAAGTATTTGGTGATAAGTTCAATTAGTCAACAAGCATTTTCCATAATAATAAATATAGCTAACATTTATTAAGAGTTTACCAAGAAATATTTGGAGTATATGCTAGGCATGTTAGTTATATGAAGTAGGTATTCTTTAATCCCCTTTTTAGAGATATGAAAAGGGAGGTATAGAGAATGCAGTAACTTCCCCCAGTTTACACAGAGAGTGAGTAATGAAGAGGAGACTCAAAACCAAGTTTTTGGCCTGGTATGGTGGCTCATGCCTATAATACTAGCACTTTGGGAAGCCAAGGCATGTGAATCACTTGAGGCCAGGAGTTCGAGACCAGCCTGACCAACAGAGTGCAACCCTGTCTCTACTAAAAATACAAAAATTAGCTGGGTGTGGTGGCATGCACCTGTAGTCCCAGCTACTCAGGAGGCTGAGGCAGGAGAATCACTTGAACCAGGGAGGCAGAGGTTGCAATGAGCAGAGACTGCACCACTGCACTCCAGCCTGGGCATGACAGAGCAAGACTCCACCTCAAAAAAAAAAAAAGAAAAAAAAAAAAAAAACAAGTCTTCTGATGCTCTTGACAGTATACTGCTTCCCATCTACTGTGAGTAAGGAATACTTGTTTATGTATTTTTTCACTGCTGTGGAGAAGGAGAGGAAATTCTTAGGAAGCTAATAAGAATGTCTCCCATGAGGCTGTAGAGACACAACCACACAATACAATCAAAACTTCACCCTCAAAATAATTAGCTATCAATTACTGAGCAAGAGTATTGATGAAACTCCATGCCCAAGTCACAAGCTGACTTGATTCATGGAATGATCAAAGTAGGATGAGGCCCAAAAGCCTGTTTCTTTTTCTTTCTTTCTTTTTTTTTCCCTAGAAACAGGGTCTTGCTCTGTGTCCCAGGCTGCAATGCAGTTGCAGTGGTGCAATCATAGCTCACTGTAGCCTTGAACTCATGAATCAAGCAACCTTCCTGCCTCAGCCTCCCAAGTAGCTAGGACTACAGGCATGCACCACCACACCTGAATAATTTTATTTTTATTATTATCGTTATCATTATTATTACTATTAGAGACAAGGTCTCTATAGGTTGCCCAAGCTGGTCCAAACTCCTTGTCTCAAGGGATCCTCCCACATCAGCCTCTCAAAGTGCTGAGATTACAGGTGTGAGTCACAGAGCCCAGCCCAAAGGCTTCTCGTATGGGGACAACAGATTTCAGCATGGTGGCCAAGGACACACAGATGTGGATAGAGAAGAGCAGGCAAGGGTTCTAACGGGGGTGTCCAATCCAAGCCCAGACACAAGAAAGGTTCTTTGACAGGTGCAGAGACTTCGCTGGGTAGAGCGAAAGGACAGCTCTGGGGAAAGAGGAGAAGGGAAAGCTGGAAAGTGAAGAACAACATCTAGCAGGCACAAAAGATTTTCCTTAAAGTAGATTTTGTCAACTAAAATAACTAGGATCTTCAGTTCACAAAACTTTGGAGGACAAATTAGCACTGCCATTAGGTTGAGACTCCTGTATAAATAGGGAAAAATTCTGCAAGGCTTTGGCTGTCAATGAGGGGAGACTTCTTGAGCGAAGAAGCCTGTCGCATTGGATTGTGATTATAATCCACAAAGCTCCTCTTCCCCAGGTCAGCTCATTCATTTATAAATAAGAAGATTACTCACTGCCTACATGCATAAACAGCTTTCTGCATCATCCTTGGGGTATTTTCCATAAATGTTTTCTGCATGCCCCTTTTTTTCTTTTTCTCTTCAAATGCTCACCGTGTCTGGGTCAGGAAGGTTCCCTCACCAGCCACCTTCAATTAATAGTTCCAAATCAGGTCAGCAATGGCCCCTTTCTCTGGCTTCCCCTAAGGGAAGTCCCTTGATTAGGGGTTACAGAAGGCACCAGCAGTGGGGTGCCCTCATGCTGTCCTCCTGTCAAGAGCCTGGCAGACAATGGGCAGGTCTTTAGGCTGTTAACTTCTGTTTGGAAGGTAGATTTCTTTATCTGCTGTGTTCTTTTTCACTTAAAAAAAAAAAAAACACAGTCTGCTAATCCAGCCACTGGTGGTGGCTGATTAATTTTCAAAGTGAGTTCAGTTTTAGCCACTTCTGCAAATAGACACCTTATTGAGTTGAAGAGTCAAGAAGGGATTGCTATTTAATTGTATTTGATCCAAAGACAATCAGTGGCTTTACTATCTCACCTCTCTGTATTCTCTGATTATGAGCAATATTCCTTCTCCTTGTGTTGACAGAGCACTTCACAATTTTCCACACTCGTCTGCACATATTCCTGAGGTAATCCTCCCCCACCCTGTGAGGTAAATTGGGCAGGTAGTATTATGTCCGCTTGATACAAGGAGAAGTAGAGGCTCAGGGTAAAAGACCCGGTATTCTAGGGGGTGGAGGGTGCAAAACACTTGATCCAGGGAGAAGTAGAGGCTCAGGGTAAAAGACAAGAAGTGGTGGGGGAGGAGGCAGGGAGCTGCAAAACCCAAACCCAAGGCCCTGACTCCAATTCACGTTACTTCCTGTGATGCCACAGCACCAAAGCAAGGGGAACGAATGGTTGAGTGGTGCCTCAGAGCTCACAGAGTCAATCTGAGTTCAAATTCTGCCTGTGCCTTTTGGAGCCTCAGTTTCCACATCTATAAAACAGAGAAGAACTAGTACCTACTCACAGTGCCTACTTGAGAGGGCGACTGAAGACCCAATGAGGTAATGCACCCGGAGCTTAGGACAGAGCCCAGCACACAGCAAGTTCGCAGCCATGTGAGCTGCCACCTTCGCCTCCGCCTCAGGACTAAATGCTACTCATTACAGCCTACTTGTTTTCTCCTGTTGCAAGCCCAAAACTTCAAAGCACAAGTCACAAACTCTAAGCCCATGGCCTTTGTTTTATTTGGGATACAGAGCCTTTCCGTTTTTATTGTCAGCATTTACTAATTGGGAGCATTCACTGAAACATCAAGATGTCCCACATTTCATGAAAATAAAACATCCAGCAATACTGGGTCCATATTCCTGCCTAGCAGCTATTAGTTGGGAATTGAAATTACAAAGGAATTGAATTTGGCTTTCTTCGAAAGGTTATATCCATTTATATGCCTATTTCTAAAGGCCCACTGAGTCTACCTTTACCCTCTCTCCCTGCAGAACCACCTTCCTCTTACGGTAAAGCTGGGACCTGGGTATATTGGAGACTTCCCCTTTATACAAGGCACATGCTCACCAGTTTACCCCAATCCCCACCACTCCCTAATGCATTTCTCAAATCTCGCCTCCTCAGTTCATTTATATTACTGCCTGCTCAGGTAGCATTTCAATTTGTCATTCTCCAGCAGTAAGACAACAATGTGCCCTGCTACAGGAAGTGTGTTGTAACATCTTCTAGAACCAGCTGAATGACTTTCAAGAAGGCACTTTCTGGCACTGTGAATTCTCATATTATTCACATCTCACTGCGTTCCGTTCATCACCCCAGCTTCTCACACGCAAATCTGCACCCAGGGAAGAAATACATTCAGCACATTTTGCTAGCAGAAAACTTTAACTGAAATCAAACTGGAATAAGCTCAAGCGAAATGAGGATCATAGAGTTAGGCTAAGAGTGATAGCTTTTACTTTCCGCAAAAACCTTCCCATTTGCACCTATTCACATAAACACTGCTGCCTTGTGACTCTCAACCATCCTCAAAATGTATTTTGTTACTTCGTAATCAAATTTGCTTATGCCATAAAACGCCCTAGCTCCTATGTGAATGTATTTTTTTAAGTCAGAATTGAGGAATATTGACTATTATTGGGAAATTAAAGGGCCTTGCACTCTCTTGATCATGAGATGAGTTTATTAAAGAGGCAGTTTGTTCTCAAGTCCGGACAGTGGCGTTTTGGCATCACGATAGAACTGGGTGAGGATTAAGTCATTTCTCAGCTTTCCTTGGCAGAGTCTTTTATTATTTACAGTATTTACTTCAGGGAAATCTTGGCGTGTGTCATATTTATCTTACTGAAAAATGGACCCATAAATGCATATTACCTTTCGAACAAAGCCAAATGTTTTGGTACTAATTTGGTTCATGAAGTATGTAATTCAGTTCCTTTGCATAGGGGCAACATTTGTCTTCTGCTTTTATTAAACTACCATAAACCAATTTTTCTTGCTCATTATTGAAATATGCATCACTGAAGCTGGGGCAAAGGAGATTTAATGACTAAAGTTCTAAAGGCAACCCAGTGACACCACTCTGTTATGCTGCCTGCCACCAGAAAATTAAGAAAATAGGGGACCTGAAGGAAAGCCTTGCCCTGGCCCCACTTAGTGGGTAGCAGGAGGGATACAGGGGAATGGAGGAGGGAGCAAAATAAAGCAATCATTTGTATGAGATTATTTCCATGAAACACATGCCTTCATTAACAGGAGTTATTTATAAATAATTGCTCATTTATTTTTCATTTCACTCACGTATGCTTTTAGTCCCTTTGAGGTCAGCAACAGAGAAACGTTGCCACCAATATACCCAGGTCCCAGCTTTACCATGAGGGGAAGGTGGTTCGGTAGGGAGAGAGGGGTATAGGTAGACTCAATATATCACACACCTCCCCCCAAAGCTTCTCTCTTTGCCAGTGTGAGTGCTGTCTTGTGTTCATTCTCCACCAGAACGTTGTAAGTGACAGTTTCACTATCCCACCTGTAACAGATCACTTGCTTGGAAGCAAGCTGCCTGTCTTTCCTACCCTGGCAAGGCAGAGAGACAAAAAGTCAAAGAGACTCCAGGTAAAATGAATGCAACATTTCAGAACCAATCATACATAAAAAAAGCATCCTTTTGCCAGGCAAACCATTCTATACAAAAACAACTCAAAATTCAGTTTAACAAGATGTACCAACAAAAAGGTGCTGTCACTTACCTGAACATGCTCAGTGTTTATTATGTGTGTCAGAAGGAAGAGGCAGGTGCAGGGGAGGAGGAGGAATAGCTTATGCACTTCTCATACTCACCACGAAGCAGAGGCTGCGCGCTGCACTCGGTCTTACTGAATTTTGACGCCAGCTCTGTGAGGCAGGTACTATTATTACTCCCATTTTACACATGATAATAATGGAAAAAGATGACAGAGACATGGAGTAACTTGCCCAACCTCAGAGCCAGGAAGGAGTAGAGTCTGGGTTTATACTACAGAACAATTTGCTCTTTGGTTCTATTTCATTTAGCTCTTGATTGAATTCTATCTTGAAAGGTTTACTAGGGCACCGTGAAAAATTCAAAGAATTAGAGGAGACACAGTCCCTGCTCTCACATTGTTTAGTGTTGACCAGGGATCTAAGATGTACACATATGATGCTGACTAATTTTCAATAGAAGTTGAGTTCACTTTTCTCCCGCATAACTCTGTAACCTCCTTACGATGACATGTTCATTTATTCAGAAAATATTGGTGAGCACCTATGTGCTCAGATAGTCTGGGACTGGGGGACTTTCTGGGGTTGGAACTCAGTTCTAAAACCAGGAAAGTCCCCAGGCAAATCAGGGCAGTTGGTCAGACTAATAGTAATTATGGCTAGATACTGGGAGCACGATAGTGTATAAAACAGACATCATCTCTGCCTTCACGCAGTGGTCACTCTAATGAGGACCCAGACAGATAAACAGTGGAGCGAAGGTGACAAGGAGGGAAGTGTCGTGCACAGCAATACCACATACTCACAGGATGGTATCAGTATGGTGCTCTTAGCTCTAAAAAGCCACCAAAACAAATAAAATCAGAAATAAAGTTCTTTCAAATAATTGAAAACCTACATTTATGAATGAGGTGGAAAAAGATAAGGCCAAAATTACGCCAATGGCTTGCAAATATGAGAAAATAGGTATGTATCTTAGCATATTGCTGAATATCCAGTTAACATCTAGGGTAATTCTGTAACACATTAACTCATCACTGAGATGCCTCATATAAAACCATGTAAGTTGTAAAAGCAAAACTTTCAGTTTTGGATGTTAATATGTTACCAGAACCTTCCTATTCTCAAAGGTGTCCTGGTCCCATGAAATGAATTCCTGAGTTATCAGTTTCATTTGTTTTTTAAATGAATAAGAACAGAATCAGTTCTCCTCTTGGACTACTATCACCACCCAAAACATGTATCTTTGAAGCAATTATTACATTATAGTAGCAATTAATGTCAACAGTATAAAAAAATAACAAATGCTCAAAGGTGTAACCAACCAAAACCAGCACGATCATTCCCTGCATTAGTGTTCTCTCTTTTGTTCTCAGCGCATTTATCAAGTATGCAGTAGATTCTAGAAATCACTTCAATGAAAACTACACCCGACACCACTACAATGACTTAAGTAATTGAGAAATTAGAAGCTGTGTTGACTTTTCAAAAGTGTAACTAATAGCTGTAGAAAAAGGAGTCCAAAAAAAAATTGACCAAATGAGATGCTAATCTTCTCCCCAACACCCCACCACCGAGTTTTGGCAGACAAGAATTACTGAGCTGGAGTTTGGCAACTGCTGAGCAAGGCATAAATCCTGAAAAACCTTATCAGTCGAAAAAACTTTGTGGCTCCTCTCACTACATCTTCATCTTTACTTAAAAATACACATTACCTGCTGTGCTTGACAATTATTTCCCAAACTGTTGGGGAGGGTGTACACACCCAAACATGCACTATTTATCTTTGTGCACAAACTAAATATCTTTGTATACGTTGTCCACATCACCTCTATGTATGTCTACATAGATTTGCACATATCTTTGTTCACAAAAGGTATTGCCACAGATAAATTATCTTAACACGATATCTTGGCTGAGGGGTGTCAATAAGTTGTTTTAATTTTTGTTTATGCTAACAAATCCCTAGGTAAATCGTCATCTCTTTCCTTTCCCATCTTAGCATGCTCCTCTGCAAACAAGGCTCCCATTAACTCCAGTCAAGTCTTTTTTCCAGGCCCCTTAAATTAACCACTTTGATTTTAGAATAAGGAAACAGCCTCATCACAATGCATCATGTATTCCAATCAGGTGTGTGTTGTTACTTCCACTCTGACAGTTCCCAACTTCATTTTAAATATGGCCAAGAGGCCTCAAGAAAAGCAGATTTATAATGGAGGAGATGCGTTTGCACCTCCAAACACAAATTATGTTAATTGGGTGTTCCAGCCGGAGCCAGGAAGAGGTGGCGTGATTACTCTCTGGAAACCTCGGTGATTGGCAGCCAACTCATACTGAGAACCAGAACGGGTTGGCTCTTTGGAGCCATGCAGAGCACATGCCTTCCTCCCCTTAAATAAAGCCTGCTCCACACTCTACCTGTCCAGCAGAGCTGTGGTCAAGCTGCTCCACTTGCCATGCATCAATGCCACTTTGTTCAGACTGACTGGCTCTCAACAGTGCCCCTCCTGCCGTCTGTATTATTTAAAGGAGATTTATGGTTGGGTGTCTTGTGTTGTGAAACATGAGCTGTGACCCCCGGGCCGGGAAACTAGCAGGGAAAAACATTAATATTATGGCACATGGGAAAATGAAACTCATGGGCAGCAGCAAAATAAATAAGAAAGACAGAAAGACAGAAAGACAGACAGACAGACAGACAGACAGACAGACAGACAGACAGACAGAAAGAAAGAAAGAAAGAAAGAAAGAAAGAAAGAAAGAAAGAAAGAAAGAAAGAAAGAAAGAAAGAAATGTGAGATGTGAAATGCACAGAGGTGTTACGAACTGCACCGAGTGTTTGCATTCCTTCTCTGGTGGAACTGCAATATACACTCTGGTTATAATGGTGGTGGTAGTTTGTTTGTTTGTTTGAATTTTGGTGGGGGTTTTTTTGGAGAGGGGCGCTATTTGGTTTGGTTTGGTTTAGAAGACACAGAAACAAATGCCAAACAATAAGGGCTTATGTTTAAAAATAACCCATGTTAACTAGAGGACCAAGAACCCTGGTCGCACATTAACGAGTACCAGATAATTGTGTCACCATTAGGATCATTTGAAGTTATACATACTAAATTAAGGGGAATCAAAACTCATGCTGCCAGGCATGACTGACCTTTGGTTGTCTCAGGAAGAATTCACCCCTCTTCTAACACAACACTCTCCAAGACAGGGGCACTAGCCATGATGAGAGTTCTTACAGTTACAGATCAGGTCAAGAAGCAGGGGAGGCCAGGCATGGTGGCTGACACCTGTAATCCCAGCACTTTGGGAGGCCGAGGCAGGAGGATCACGAGGTCAGGAGATGGAGACCATCCTGGCCAACATGGTGAAACCCCATCTCTACTAAACATACAAAAATTAGCTGGACATGGTGGCACAGGCCTTTAATCCCAGCTACTCGGGAGGCTGAGGCAGGAGAATCACTTGAACCAGGGAGGCAGAGGTTGAACCAAGGAAGTGGAGGCTGCAGTGAGCCGAGATTGCACCACTGGACTCCAGCCTGGTGACAGAGTGAGACTCCGTCTCAATAAATAAATAAATTAATTAATTAATTAATTTAAAAAGCAGGGGAAAGAACAGAGCTGGAACTAGAAGAGCAGATTTTAACATTTTTAGTACAATCAGATGTATTATTTCCTAATTTCCCAATTGCATACATTTGAAATGAAGAGACATTGCCATCCTCATTGAGCTATGAAATCTGTCTGACATTTTTGTTACTGACTCCAATGCTAGCCAAAAATGATGTATTTGTCCTTTGGTCCTCAGTGTCCCAATCTGTAAAATGGAAACTCACTGTTCCTATCAGAAACAGGGTGACCATCCACCAAGTTGTGGCCCTTCCAAGGATGAAAAAGATGGCACCAGAATCAAGTTATTAAAACGCCCTTCACATGTTGATCTATCTCACAAAAGCGTAACCTTCTGTTAATATTTATCTTAGAGAAAGGTACATTTAATTTCCATTAATGGTACTTAGCAATTCGTGGAAGTAAACCAGCATACAGATATGCTGAGGAAGGTGGGGCACCATTAAATCCTAAACACACCTCTATCTTTGAAAATGTTTCAGAGAACTGTGAAACTCAATTACTTTGGTGAAATTAGATCCTACACCAAAGAACTAGTATGTTGAATCTCCATAGCAAAGATTTTTCTAAACTACATATTCTATGTAGATGTGATTTTCTTTGCTCAATAAAAAATTAATTGATGTATGCCCTCAGACTACTCTCAGAAATACCGAGTAATTTTTCCCCAATCTTTAAGTATTTCTCAGAACAAATAGATTTTATGGTTTATGGAAAAACCTGGAGATCGTGAGCCCTATCTTCTCCAGATGCACACGATAATTGGCGCAGGATCTTGGAAAGTATTAGGACACCCCTAAAACAAAGGCTGACTCAAGCCTGTTGCAGTGATTCAGTAGGAAATTATAAAGTCCAATTTGTGACCCCAAAGGGAAACACTGCTGTCCTCGAGTAGTCCACAAAACTCTATTTCCAATTAGCACCTGCTGATTCAGGGTTTCACATTCACAAGAAAAATAAATCCCCTATATTTTAAAGCAGTGTGTGTATGACTTGCAGGGGAGCAAGGCAGTCAGGGGAGAGTACCGAGAGCCCAGCAGAGAGAATTTCCTCCCTCATATACCATAGTATCCTTTCTATCTCTTCAGTCATGGAACACACATTCTGAAATTGCAGCGCTACTAGAAAACTTCCCTCAACGAGTCACCTATCTGAACAGGGAACGTCTCCAAATCTCCTTCCTTTCATGAAATTGGTGAATGCTAAAACTAAATGTAACACCTATTTTGTACAAAATGCTTAGACCTTCTTTAACGTACTCTTTCAACGTTCAAGGCTTGCTCATTTACCTCTGCGAGCTTTATGCCTAACTCAGTATCACTAACTAAAGCTGTCAGCTCTCAGAGGTCAGAGACATGACCATTTACTTCTGTCTCTAACCAGCCTGGCAGTCCACTAGCTACAAAGAGACAATTAACAAAAAAATGTTTCATGAGGATAGAGGGGTTTTTTTTTAGTTTAGTTTTGTTTTTAATCATCTATCATCCTCAGGGTGGAGAGGGGAAGAAAAGAAGACCCTTTTTTTTCCCCATCTCATCTAAAACCAAGCTATAATCCATTACCACTGCAAACTGAGACAACAGGGCATTTTCTGCTATGACAGCATACAGTAGAAACGAATCCTAACATAATAATCATCATCTCTTAAAAGCCTTACTCACCCCATTTCACCTTGTTTTAGGATGGGGTTCCTTGAGCAGGAGAGTATACCCACCACTCCTGTTACAATCATTGGCTGGAACCACTGTGAGCTGAGAATCTCAGCACCCACCCCACACGCCCTACTTGGCAGCTAAAATGTAACTATTAAGCAACACTAACATTAGATTAGATGATGCTGTCATCCCATTGTTATCCAATTTATTCTTCTCTGACATGGTATGAAGTGGTTCTGCATCAATAATGGTTCATAAATACAGCCATACCTGATCTCTATCACCATTTCCATGTGCTTTCACAGACAAGAAACTGCTCTCTCTTCCATTTCTCCAAGTTCATTTCTTTAGTGGGTGAGTAGTGACAGTTTCACCTCCAGAGTCTATTTAACTATAAAGAACATTCACAGAATGACCTAGATATTTGGTTGAAAAGCACCTGCTGTTGACTCAGGGCTCATCTAAGTAGTGTGGGCTGTACAGGTCTTAGGAGAGTAAGTGCCCTTCCTCATGGACCCTCCTGGTGGACACAAAGATCCCATTTCTGCACAAACATTGCAAATTTCAGATAGCCATAAGTTTCACCTACAGATCCAAGGGACTTACCTGCCCAAGTTCAAGTTCCAGAATGTGGTGGAGGCTTAGAATTCCTGTAATCCAGAGCTTTGCCCAATTTAAAATGGAGTGATATGCATAGGTGCAGTCTTGAACTACTTTCTAATTACTTCTTGTGCAAGCCTCTTACTTCCTAAGAGTACTGTATCTTGGAGAGCACTAACATACAGTGTACCTATCCCTTCCAAATTTGCTGGATCATAAAAATCACCTGAGAATATTTAAGAATACAGATTCTCAAGCCTCACCCCAGGCCTGCTGAACTAGAATCCCTTGGTAGAAGGGCCTGGAGATGTGTATTTTAACTATTCTCAGGTGATTCTGACAAACAGGAGAATTTGGAAAACAGATGGGTCTCTGGGGATCTTCACAACAGCCCCATGAAAAAGGTAGGGCAAATGTTAGCTCCACTTTGCAGATATAATAAATGAGGCTCAGAGAGGTTAGTTCCCTCCACTATGCCTAATTCCGCCTCATTAGCTCTGTGCCAAGTTTTATACATCACTTGTATTCCTGTCCTTCCTACTCTCTATCAGCCTCAAGAAAAAAAAAATGTAGCACATGAAAAAGGGTTTAGTAGTCATTCTTGCACATAGTATAGATACTGAGCGCAAAGGCAATTCCTGAGATATTGTCCTCAACATTTGCAGAGGATGCCTGCATATCCAGGACCACCTTCTATTCCTGGCACCACTTTTGGGGCACATTCTGATATAATCAACATCCATTCAAGAGGGCCTTTTTCTGCTGAGGAATTCATCACCAGAAATACTGCACATGAGGATATAATATACAAAATATCTGTACAATACAGCTTCTTAAGCAATTATCCTGTACCGCTGGGTCACATTATGCAACTTAATATTTCCCATAACAAAAGTAGAGTTAAGGGATTTTTAAAATGCACTATGTTGTTAAGTTTTACTTTAATCATTTGTGGCATTCTTTTATATTATTTTACTATTGCATGTCAAAGTAATCAGTGACAATTAAATTTTTTAAAACTTGCATTGAAAATTAACTCACATCAGAAATAGGATTAAGATCAGGGCTTCAAGGTTCTAAAGCTGAACTAAGTGGAGGAAAAGATGTTCCACAGGGGGACATTTCGCTTGACTTAACACACGTCAGTGGGCTTGAATGATTTCTGAGAATTTTCTATCAGTGTTTTCAGAAATAGCCTTTGGTGGTCTGTTTTCTCGATCCTAGTGATTCTAGCAGAAATGGCTGTACCCCAACAAGGAGGAAGCTGGGTACTGCATGCTCCCACTGAGATTTGGGGAGAGGTTGCATAAACAACTGAAGCATTAATCGGACTCCGCACCAGTTGTGATTTACATATTGCTTGGGAGGAGGGAGGGCAGTGGAAAGGGCCCTAGGTATGGGTTTGGCAAGGCAGGGAGCAGGCCCTCCATCTCTGCCTCTCGGACACCTACCAAGGACACAGTGCCTATTCAGAATTTGAGTTCATGGAGGCTTTTCAATCAATAACATATGGCCACAAGAGCGCGAGTATTATACCAACAGACTGAAATAAATATGCTCCACAAATAAAATATCTGTACATAAAACAACAAAGCCTTTAGTTTAACTGCAGAAAATGAAAAACAAGTCTACTTGAAACCAGGCTAAATGAGCAACCAGTTATTCAATGTGAGTTTTTGGAGATGAATGAGCTGGTAGATGCTTTCTTCAGATCATTAAGACCAGATATCAATAATTTCTGAGGAGGAGAGGCAAAAGTCATCACAAACAACTTGACTTGGTGGGGGCCACACCCTGTCTTTCTCCACTCGGCCTGGTATAGGGAGAGCTGGGACACACCAGCTGTTTCAAAAGCCAAGTGGCTCCTACCACACCAGCTTGTTAACCTTCATCTTACATGCATTTTTTTTCCTCCCAGATTCATGATCTCAGATTAGGTAGGTGGTGGGGGCAGCGCTAAATATACCTTCCTGTTACCCGAGACCTGGATCAGGGAAGGTGCTTATTAATATCATGGAGATATGATTTTTAATGATCTCTGAAAACAGCCTATATGGGTGTGAATAATGGCACTGTCTCATTGCATGCGTGGTTTGTGCTTTTGTCTCAGACAGGTTCATTTTTCACTGGAGGGGAAAGGTTCATGCCGCACGAGGGGGGTAACCAGTTGATGTTACAAGGCTGACTATTAGGCCCCTTGCTGTTCCACATGTCACAGGGAAGGACTCCAGCCGGCAACCTTAATGCCTACTTCAGCATCTTGAAGAAATTAATGAACACAGCTTCTATGGCAAAACATTTCAATCAACCCTTACCAGCTGTGCCTACATTTAAGAAAAAGAAAAGGAGGGGGGGAAATGCCCAGGTTTATCAAAAAAGTTTCTTCGAAAGATCAACCACGGTTTTGGCTGTGTGTGGGGCGGTAGGAGGTGGAGAAAGGAAAGGCAGAAGGAATAAAGGTAGAAGGATGCCAGTACCGAGTGCCAAAAGATGTGCTCTGGCCCCTGTGTTTGTTGAACAAATTAAGCACGTTCTGGTTTTTCACCTGCTGAAGTAGCAGCAGTGCATATGGCCTAGAAGTTAAAAATAAGGAAATATGCATACATTACCATACTTAATGGACGACCCTCTCCATTTAATATGCAAATTTCCTGAAATATTACTGAATGCCGTCTGTTCTAAATGAATAAATTTGAATTGCAATTAGAATAATCCTTTATAATTAATGAAAACTGTCAATTTTAGTTCATAAGTAATTTGATTAACAGGATGATGGGACACTTATCAAGTTCACTGGACTGCTAGGCTATGAGAAAACTGACAGTGGAAATGGGGCGGGCCAGGCACTCAGGCTCCACCGGAGTATTATCCTAAATTATTGATAACACAAGCTAATGAACTTCAGAAAGTGAACTCTGGGGGCCTCATTTAAAGGGACAGCCTCGGAGGGCAATGGGCAGCCGCCGGGATGACGATCTCTCCAAAAGCGTTCTTTGCTGGTACTTCTGACTTGTAGGAAAATAAATGTTTAGAAATGCCAGGGCAAACGAAAACATTGGCTCAACACACAAATTTACCATTTCCAGCTGTTGCTGGAACAAAAGGAAACAATAGTCAGAGGATAAATGTAAGAAGAAACAATGCAAAAACATGTGGAAAGAAGTTGCTGGTAATGCATCCCAGAAGTAGGACATGGCCACAGCAGCGGGGCCATCTCCACTTCCCTTCTTTGTCTCTTCCTTCAGACAGACGAGGAACAAGAACTTTTAACTGGCATTAATTGGACATTTATGTAAAGCAATCGGGGTGGGGCGAATTCCGTGGAGACACACAAGCAACTCTTAGTTATGGCACAAACAGTAAGGAGATCTGTGGCCCTTAAAGCAACAGATGCCTGCTGCCTTTTCACGGAGGAAGACAAGGAGGCAGAGAAGGGGGTTAGTGCTACAAGAGAATGCTGGCATTCTTGGTGGTGGTTGTTGTTAATTAAGATGAAGACAGAGTAAGTAAAAACAAGAAAAGAAGTTATAAAATAAGCTTGCTTTATCTTTTCTAGAAACGGATGACAAAGCTCAATGCAATAACGCCAGGCGTATCAAGAGGGGTCCATGTTTGGGGCTTTCACACTTTCTGGCACATGAGAAAGTTTATTAAGAACCTTCATGTGTGGCAGTCTCTGAAGAGCAAAGGTCTGGTTTTCCCGATTCACGATGTCCTGACAGACCTTGCCTTTTCATACCTTCAACACCTGTAGCTCCTGACAAGTGTGGGTGACCTCCTGACTGACAAAGGGGGCTCCAAATTTGGCTGATGTTGGCTGAGTAGACTGCAGTCAGGTCACAGTTCTTTACTTCTTCTTAATCCTCCTGTGCCTACTGAGAAGTGCCTTTATGCCAAGGATGGAAATTATCTGTCCAAAGACTTCTTGTCCTTGAAATCTTAGTCAGGATTCACGTGGCATGACAAGTGACCCTGTCATGGCTACCTCAAGGTCATTAAGTAATGATTTTTCAAGATTAATATTAGTCATAAGAATGCAGCATTACAGAGGCATACAATGGGCACTTCTAGGAAAATGGCAGAGTCTTAGCAATCTCCTTTCCATCTCTATGGGCCACCTATATACTACTTATCTCATTGGATTTGGTAGAATGAAATAATACCATCACATAAAAATAGCACGTACAATTTACTAAAATATTATTCTATATGCCAAACATTGTACAAAGTTCTTTAAGTCATGAAATACTTAAGGTGGCCCTGGAAGTATATATTAGATCCATTTGGCAGGTGAACAAACTAAGGCTCAGAAAGATTAAGCACCTTGTCCAAGCAATCACAACCAGGAAGTGGCAGAGATGGGATTTGAACCCAGGTCTGTCTGTCTCTGAAGCCAAAGTTGTTAACCTAACATGTACTCTGGGCTGACTTCCATGTTATAACTCTGTGCTTCAGTGCTGGCCAAATTCAATCATGCTATAGTTTCCCTCACTTTTCAATTACATTTTTTATTACCTTGCTCTGGACCACCATGACTGCTAGATTGTCTGCGTGCATTTTCCAAGCCAGCTCAGTGGGTATACATTTGGAGCCATTCTCTCCCCTTCCATGCAATAAGCAGGTCATAAACATTGTCTTTCCTTCTGCAATGTGTGCCGCAAGCAAGACTTCAACATCCTCCGCCTCCCACAACGTGTCTCTTGAAACCGTTTATTTAGAGCTCAGTTTTCGAAATATACCAAGGACAGGGTAAGGCTCTTTTCTGAGACTCTCACTAGCGTCCTGCCTTGCCACTGTCCTAACTAGCCAATTTCAGCCCTGGGAGATCTATAACAAAAACTGTTAGCTCTTTGACACTCAATAAAAGAAACAAACAAGAAACCAATGATGTTCTTGGTTATTAAGCTCCCTATTATACCTAAATAAAATCAAGCAGTTGGTGGCCCTCTGTCTCTACAAAACTAATATTGAAAGTTCTCTTTGAACCATTTAGATCCTTTGTACGTACTCTCCAAGCCTCAAGCTCCCTCATTGTTTCCAGCAATACAAGCAATTCTTGTCCTCCTCTCTCCTTTCATTTGTTTATAACACTCAGAGGATTTCTTTGTTTTTCCCTATAAACTACCCCCATCTGTAAACCCCCGAGGTAATAACAAGACAGAACTACCTGGATACAAGTTCCACTGAATGGAGCAGGAGGTCTTTAGAGACCATCCGGCTTGATGTTTCTCGAGGGTCATGTGCAAACCACTGATTTTAGGTATACACACTTGTTAGTGGTTATGTATTTATCTTCAAGTGTGTTAGGAAAGAAAAACCATAAGTGGCACATCAAACTTTTAATTTTAGAGAGCATTGCTTAACTCAAAACTTAAGTGAATATTTAGCTAAGAAACAGTGAGCAGACTTCTTCTATTATAAAGACAAATATGGAGTAAATATTCCAGGTGGTACTCACCTATAGCAAAAGTCACAGCGAGTCTGTGAATGACGGGACATCCAGAAAAACTGATTTAGCCCAAACTCCCTCTTTTCCCTCAAGGGATGTGCTGAAGGTGAGGAAGATTAAATAAGTTTCCTGAGGCCATGCTGCAAAGAGGAAAGGCTGGAGCTAGAACTCAGACATCCTATAAGGTCATCTTTCCTGTCACAGGGACCCAGGCCTTCATCGTGGGTGCCTTTGGGAAGAAAGGGGGATGTGGACTCTAGAAACACTGCCCAGAACACTGGGGCCATTGAAGATAGAAGAGAGAGAGAAGGCAAGTGGCAGAGCTCCCTAGGCCTCCCTCTCCTTCAGTCAGGGCAGCTTTACTTGGGAAAGGTTGTATTTGCAGGCGTTCTCTATTTCATTTGAAGGAAGAATTTTATGGAGATTTTGTCTAAAGAATTCCACTGATACTAGCAATGATTAAAAAACCATCAAACTACTGGAAACTCTTTCAGTCTTCTTGTATTTTGCAACCTTGCTTATGGTGAAGCAAGTTGGTCTCCATCAGCATCATCTAGCTCCTCCCAAAACATGGCTTAAGGGCCATTTATACTAGCATCTCCTGGGGTGGGGAGGAGGGTTCTATTAAAACACAGGCTTCTCAGGCCCACCCAGCTTTATAGAAACAGACTCTCGGAGTCAAGTCCAAGGAGTTGCACTTTTAACTAGTTTCTTAGGTGATTTCTCTGTGAGCTAAGGCTTGAGAACTGATACTGGGGAAGGACGGATTACCATTAGTGTTATGAGACAGAGACTGGGAGACAGAATTAGTAAGAGATAAGGAGATTGAGACTAAGACAGAAAGATTGAGAAACTGAGATTTAATAATTTACTGATCCCTCAGTGGAATACTGTGTGTATAGTTAAGCCACTTTATGACAAGGTTATCTGAGTGCTCATGTAACTAAACCCATCTCTCACCCAACTCTCTCCATTCCCCACACTTACCCTTACTTTACATTGAGTTCATTTCTGGAGACAATGGACTAACAATGAAGTTATCATTTATTTACCAAATACTCAGAGCAGCATCCTGTGTGCTGGGCAAGGCACACCAAAATTAGGGCAAGTTACTGTCCAATAGGAAGTTCCGTTCTGGTACAAAGTGAGCCCATGCGTTCAGAAATGCATGCTTGCTTTCTTGAAATTTAAGTTAAGGGCGGGCTTGCATATAGAAATTAGCTGCTGACAGAGTTTGAATGGGCTTTCAACTAAGGCATTCATTATCCATGAAGCCAACCCTCACAATATTCCATGGCCTAGCGTTCTTTGCAAATGGCTGTTAAAAATCACATTTGGTGAAAGAACAGAATTTTCTCCTTGGTAATTCAGCTCTGAACTCACTCCATCTGTTTAGCACTTGTTGGGCCTGCGAGGATGTGCAGACAGTCTCCAGTGCTGACATGGGTGGCCACCTCCCAAAGAGCAAGAAACAAACCTGCTTTCATCAGCTGCTGGCATTTATGAGGGTCTTAGGATGAAATTAAGATTTTTGTGTGTGTGAAATGGCAGTTTGGAATAATAACAACCTTGTAGGGGGAACACGGTACTCATGTTGCTTGGGTAACATGTGGTCTAAGTAGCCAGAGGAGAAAAGCCCTGGAGAGGGTTATCTCACAGATAACATCAACCATAGCTGAGAGGCCAGTGAGCACAATCTTGATGCCTGCCATATTTTAATCTGTAACATGGGACGTCACCAAATAATGTGCTGGAAAACAACAGAGCAACATAAAGACACCAAATGAAAAAGCAGATCTCCCTTCAACTTTGAGAATGAGAAGTTACAAATCATCAATGTCTAGTGAAGACGTATTTCAACAACGGTGCTCATTTTTTGGAATAAATAAACACCAGGGAACTAGCCTGGGAAACCTGAAACAGAACTACATCTTCTCTCAACTAAAGGCTTATTAACAGCATATGTAGGGACAAAGTATAGGAATATTCTGGGTGCAAGGACAGTAAGGTTGCATTCATTGATCAAACTCCAACCAAATGCCAAACACCACATGCATCCATTATCTCATTTAACCGTCTCAAAAAACACGACGGTACGTATTATTATCCCAATTTATAGATAGCAATCTGAAGTTTCTCAAGATTAAGCAACTTTCCAACTAAACAGGGCTTTGAAGACAGGACTCGAATTTCTAAGCTGTGTTTTTCTGCTATATGCATTGCACATAGCCCCACAAAAGGACAGAAAGAAAAACCTAGAGGAAAAAAATGAGATCTCTGAAAACTGTCTATAAATTCCCCATAATAAAAATAACAATAGCCATGATATCCTAGCACCTCTTTAGGTATATGTGTATATAACTGGCAACACATATATATGAGAAATTGAAAGATGTATCCAAAACAGGTGCTCATTATATGTGTGTGTATGTGTGTATGTGTGTATACACACACATATACTTAACGTGACCTTCTTAATCCCATCAGGTGTTATGATTGAGGTGAGGACACTGAAGCTGAGTTAGGCACATGCTCAGGTTTACACAGCAACTAAATAACCAAACTGAGATCCAAACCCAGATTTGCCTGGTCCCCAATCCCCTGGACTTCCTATCATATTGTTCTATCTTTTCCATCCCTTTCAACTGGACATGAAGGTGAACCAGAATCTGAAACTTCAGCTCTAAAGAGGCTGAAAAGAATATGTCATTCCCTGCCCTCCAACACCTCTGCTTTGTACCTACTGGACATATGGCAGACCTTGGTGCCAGTGTCCACAGTAAAAGTCTGTGACTTGAAAGGCATGTGCAGCAGGCAACACCAAGGGAATTTTTCTTTCTTTCTTTTTTTAAGAAACACGGTCTTGCTCTGTTGCCCAGCCTGGAGTGCAGTGGTGCAATCTTAGCTCACTGCAGCCTCCAGCCTGCAACTCCTGGGCTCAACTGATCCTCCCTTCTCAGTCTCCCAAGAACTGGGATTATAGGCATGAGCCGCTGCACCTGGCTCCATTTTTTTTTTTTTTTAACAGGAACTCTTGTGAGTCAATCACACCTCATAGACATGCTTGCCCCTTTTCCTTTTAGTGCAGGCTCTGGCACCAATGTGACTCCCTGAAACCCATCTGGAGGAAGGGATGACGGCATTGGAGAGGATGCCATGAATATGGAGGTCCTTGTGTTTTAATTTGCCTAAAAATCTGCATGTTGTTAAAACAAATGTAGAAATTAGCCATATGGGAACCTAGCTTGGGTACATATCTTCATCTGTCACCACATTTGGGGATGGAAATAGTACAGGATCATTTGCAGTGCTTAGACTTGTAGAGAGGGAGAAAAGTCCACTTGGAAGCAAGCTAATACTGCACACGTTTATGCATTTGACCTCACAATATGGTAACTAATGATAGTTCTGCAAATAGACTTAGGAAAATAAATGAATGATTGCAGAGGGGAGAACCCAGCAAGGGTGATGAGCTTCATTTCACCTATGTTAGCCCTTAATTCTTAACAGGACAGACAGCACAAATTCTGTACAGCTTGCCTAAATAGATGAAATCTACACCTTATTCTGAATTCAAATCTTAGACCCAGTGCGTACAATACACTGCCTTAATAGCTTTCCAAACTCTCATTTGGCCTCAGTTATACAACCAGCTGACACTGAAAATAATTAATGCCCTTTAGGACTCGCATCTGCTCCTATGGTTCCAAGTCAAGGTTTTTAATTGGGCTATTTTGGCATTTGGAGACAATGGCAAGGTGAAATAACCTTTCTTTAATATTTTTGAGGTCAGCAGATAGTCCTGCCAAAGGTCATCCTTCAGGTTCACAAATGAGTCATTTGTATCACCTAATGCAATCTGTGACTTGCAAATTGCACTGGGATGTGTTAGCGTGCATTAATTAGTCCACGTGATGAATACTGAATTCATCATTACTAGCCGGAGCTTGTAGAGATGTACCAATACTTGTTTTGGCGGTTTGTGGTTGCTTATTTTTTACTTTGCACTCCACTTCCAACCCTGGTCTGAGATCTTCAACACCCCAAGCCCAATAATTGGCACAGCAGAGTTAACCCTCTCCCTTATGACATGGCCAGAACCTGGGGAAAGATGCCCTGGCACAAACATTTTGCAAAGCAGGAAGCAACCATAGTTGCTCTATCTTTGGTTTCTTGAAGCTGTAAAACTCAGCATCAAAAGATGATTCCCATTTGCGCCCGATCCATAGCATTCCTAACCTTCTAAAAGAGAGAAAGAGACAGACAGAGACAGCGAAAACTCCTATTTCAAACACCTTGCTCAGAGCAGTGCTCTTAGTTGTGCTGGGTTCTCTCAGCTGCTTGGCAGCTACAGCCTATAATGAAGGCATTATTAATTTCAGTTTCAGGGGATAGAAAATCAGGATGTGGACACTGTATGGCTATACCATCTGTGCCGTTGACATATATTGATTCGTACCTTCTTC
Source organism: Macaca fascicularis (assembly GCF_037993035.2). Taxonomy (NCBI): domain Eukaryota; kingdom Metazoa; phylum Chordata; class Mammalia; order Primates; family Cercopithecidae; genus Macaca; species Macaca fascicularis. The sequence goes on from NC_088380.1 coordinate 165,723,545, forward strand.
CCATCTGTCCTTGACATTGTGCAGTAACAGAGGTCACAGTCTTCTCTTTCCTAGAATTCTCCCCAAAAGCAACTTTCTACCCAGTATCCTCTCAGTGATTTGATTTGGTTGCTATTGTGCACTTCTAAGGAAGCTGGTGGCAGAGTGTCTGCATCTGTCATCCCCCAGGTAAGTCCCTTTGACCCAACATAACAATAACCGACCACATCAAAAGGGTGTAGGAAAACAATAGTTCTTCCACTTTGCTAGAAGACAGAGTCAGCGAGGGGCAGACATTTAAAATAGATCTTCCATTTCTCCAGAATTTTGTGGATAACAAAGAGAATTAATGCATCACTCTAGAAATTAGCACATTCATTTTATACAGAAAGGTACAGTAGCCAATTAAATTACACACAGCAGATCTAAGGGTTGGAAAAGTAGATTTACGGAAAGTTAAGAAGCTGAAAAACAGCAGGTGGGTATGTCTTGCTCTACATTAAGGACACTAAGAGAAAAATTAAGTCTCCAGTTACTGGGATATATGTGTGTGTTATGTGTAATATGCATTTTTTTGAAAAAAGAACTAACTGTTCAGGTTATTGTCACTTCAGAATTGAGAAAGCCTGAGCCAGATTTCAGAGGGATTTTATTTCAAGGACTATCATCTATTTTATTTTACTCTTTTTTCTAACCACTCTCTGTCCAGGTGGAATGAGACACACAAATAACTGAATTCACAAAGGACTTTTTGAGAATTCAAGTGGCCACTTGTATTTGCAAAGTAAGAAGTAAGTGGCTAATTGCAGCCCAAGTGAACGGCTGAGCCTACAATTAGCCAATTAGGTGGTCTATTAGGGGCGATTTGAATGCAGAAAGCCCTTCCATGGAGCCTGAAGGCCTTGGGGCTTTCCTACAGAACCCAGGAAGAGTGTTAGCCTCTTCATCAAGGCAAAGCTAGACTGCTCAGAATCAGAGAATTGCCAGTTTATTCCTAAAGCTCTAAAATTCTCCATGTCCAGGTGATAAGTACCACCCTTCCAATGGGGGTAAATTTTTTTTTAAAGATTTTAACAGCTGCCTGAAAAGCTTCCTATTCAAAGTATATGCCCAAACTTACTTTATCCACAAAAATAATCTCCTCCTGTCTCTCCTTCTCTTAAAATTACAGATTAAAACTTCTCTGGCAATCTCATCCCATATTTAATGATGAAAATGAATCCATCTTTCAGTTATTCCTTAGAGAAAATATTGCTGCTTTCAAAATATTTTAAGAAAATTTCCCTTATTATGGAGGGTGAGTCTCAGATCGCTCCCTCAATTTGATTTCAAAACAGGAAATTTAGTTTTGTTGCAGCCACATAGCTCCACTGAGCTTCTGCAGTGCCGGGCAAAGAATGAAAGTACTGGGTGGGGGGAGGTGGGATTTGAAAAAAGCCACGTTATACCAAAAGGATATACTATTTGCCTTAAGTCTGCTCTAGAGGAAATAGCTTAAATCAAGAAACGGGACAAGTCACACCTCTTCTGGGTGTCAGATTGTACCCATGTGTAAAACCAGGGCCCAGCCCATTTCACCGTAAGGTCCATTTCAGATCCAAGTCTCAATGATTCTGAATCAACAAATCTCAAATTTCGTGACTAGTGATGGATCTGTCAAAAAGAAGATTCAAAAGCAATTACCTCTGAGCTCAAAAGCCAAACCTGGGCATTGTTTACTGCCTCTTTCTTTTTAGCCTTTTTTGGCTACAGCAACATTTTAATGATCTTACTTGAAACTACATTCACACAGAGCTGTACTGTTTTAATCACTAGTTGTAAGCCCTTGAGACCTTCTCTGCAGCTCAGATGTGTTATTCACAAAACATTGTCCCTTGTGAGAATGACAAGGCAAAGTTTTTAGTCATCTAACTTTTTATCCCCTAGCATTCTACTCCTGGGTTCACCCTGGGGCTCAGGCGGCCCGTCTACATCAGCTCTGCTCCACACGAGTAAACAATTTGCCAAGAACGTAGACTACTTGGTGGGCTGTTGCTCCATTTCACCTGCGGTCTGTCTGCCTTTTCACTGTGAAAGCTCACGACCTTCCTCATGCCAGATGCTACAGAGAGGAAGGAGGTTTTCCATGCGATTCCCTCTTGTCTCTGTAACATGCAAACCTTTCACTGTGTTGCGAAAGCCACATCATAAGGTCCTGGCAGAACACAAATCCCTGGATGCCACTGGACAAAGAAAATCTCCTTGACGTGTTCAACGTAGACATATATGCAGAGGGCAAATCCCTCTCTCCCTACACCAGCCACAGCTGAGTGAGGCAGCATCATGGGTCTGTTTCCTACCCCTTTCTCCATGTGGCATTCAGAATGATCTTTTAAAAAATGATCAACGGGGCCTGGAGTGGTGGCTCACGCCTGTAATCCCAGCACTTTGGGAGGCCGAGGCGGGCAGATCACAAGGTCAGGAGATCGAGACCATCCTGGCTAACACGGCGAAATCCCGTCTCTACTACAAATACAAAAAAATTAGCCAGGCATGGTGGCGGGAGCCTGTAGTCCCAGCTACTCGGGAGGCTGAGGCGGGAGAATGGCGTGAACATGGGAGGCGGAGTTTGCAGTGAGCCGAGATGGCACCACTGCACTCCAGCCTGGGCAACAGAGTGAGACTTGGTCTCAAAAAAAAAAGATAAACTGAATCACGTGCCCATCCTTCCTTTCTGTAGTTTAGCCTCCCCTCCAAATGGTTTTTGCAGCTTTTAGAAGGAAATCCAATCTCTAGCATGGCCCCACTCCTGCCTACTCCTCTACAGCCATCTCATGCCACTTGTGTGCAGCTTACTTTCTGTTCCTGAAATAAACTAAACTCATCCCAATCTCAGGGCCTTTGCACATGCTGTTCCCACTGCCTGAAATAGTTCTCCTCACACCCAAGATCACTGCATTCACTAGTTGGGTCACCTTTCTGGAGAGGGAATCTCTCACTGCCCAATCTAAAGTAATTCCTATCGGTGCCATGAATCACCTCTTTATGAAATCAACTTGCTTTATTTTCCTCAAAGCACATATCATTTTTATCTTATTTATTGTCTAGCTCCCTGCTAGGATGCAAGAGCTAGCAGAATAGGGGCCTTGTCTGCCTGTTCACCTCTTTATTGCCAGGAATAAAGCAAACAGAGTGAATATACAATAAGTATTTGTTAAGTAAATGAATGGTGCATAATTGGAGAGATAAATGGAAGATTTCCTGGCCTCCCTTGTGGCCACGTGACTAATTCTGATCAATGGATGCGTGGAGAAGTGATAAGTTTAACTTCCTCAAGGATCTCCAAAGGGAAAGGGCTCTCTCTTCTTCTTTCCTTTCTCCTTCCATTGGCCACAATGTGCAGGTAAAGGCTGGAGCTCCAGCAACTGTCTCTGATGGTCAGGTGACCTTGGGAATAGTAGCCATGCACAAATGGAAGAACAAAATAGAAACCAGGGCCCCAACATCACAGAGCCACACCCGACACTGCACATCTCCAGACTTCCTAAACAGGAAAACAAACAAATAAGCAAGCTTCTGTTACTTAAGCTACTGTTATTTGGTAGGAGTGTGGTGGGTGGAGATGAGCGTGAATTAATTACAACCTAACTTAATTCTAATTAATATATCAATTGTTTGTAAATTGAGAAGGTCATGCTCTTGGAAGAGAATCAATGTGCTAATACATAGGAACAGAAACAGTCCACAGTATTATTCCCACTACCCATATGTCCAAGAACAAAGTTTGGTGGGCTCTATAAAGAAAATGAATCAAAATGGTACAAGAGGAATTTCTTTCAATAGCTTCAAAGTTGGAGGCTTACTGCAAGGCAAAATTGTAAAAGCAAATAGTGCCTGCTTAATACATTTTATTTATACTTCCACCATTTAAATGTGCCTTTAATACATGGGTTATATTTTTAACCCCCCAAAAAATCCTTCCCATAACTATTTTTCTATAAAAATAATAAAGCCTAGCTATTCATATCTACGTATATTTCAACAAATATACCAAGCACCCTAGCTCATTTCTATTCAGGTCTACTTATAAGCAAATGATAGTGCATTTGTTATATATTAATAAATGCATCCCCTGTGATGTCAAAATTTAATATTAACTTTTACATATTGATTCTGAAGGTAACAATAAGAAACAATGACATCACCATACACATTAGGATTATTATACGTCAAAATGTTCCAATCCACTATATCATTAGAAATAACTGTCTGATTGGCCAGGCACGGTGGATCATGCCTGTAATCCCAGCACTTTGGGAGGCCAAAGTGGGTGGATCACGAGGTCAGGAATTCAAGACCAGCCTGGCCAATATGGTGAAACCCCATCTCTACTAAAAACACAAAAATTAGCTGGGCTTGGTGGCGTGCACCTGTAATCCCAGCTACTTGGGAGACTGAGGCAGAAGAATCACTCGAACCTGGGAGGCGGAGGTTGCAGTGAGCCAAGATTGCACCACTGCACTCCAGCCTGGGTGACAGAGAGAGACTCCTTCTAAAAAGAAAGAAATAAAGAAAGAAAAATAAGAAAAGAAAAGAACTATCTTATTTAAATTATTGGTCTACAGCAATGAAAATGCCCAGGATTTATTGTACAAATAATAGCCATCTTAATAAGTTGTCTATACAGAGTTCAGTAATGTATTAATTGCAACTCAATCAATATAACCACAAATAAAGGATGTTATTATTTACAAAGTAATGAGCCAGTGGAAAAGCAAGCCTTCCTTGTTGATGCAATGAATGCCAAGAAATAAAAGTAATTCAGGCCTCTTGACCCCACCTGCCTTCACCCATAACTCAAGGCAAATTTAAGGTGGCTTCACCCCATCTATGCAATGTGGATCAGTAATTGAGGTGAGAGGATGCATAAAAAGATTTGCAGCTGTATTACTTTGGACAAATTACTTCTTTGATGTTCATTTCCCTCAACTATAAGTAGGGATAACACTAGTTCTTATCTGTAGAAATATTGTGAGCATTGAATGTGATAATTTTGCAGAATGGCAAATAGTAAGCACTCATTACATGCCAGTTACCATCATAATCATCATCGATGTTGTCATCATTTTTCTCCATGCTCTTTCCTTAACTAGATCTTCTATCATGAACGCAAGAGGTGTCCTGAGTTTTGTTTCATTTCATGAACCACTGCGTTGTTCTTCTTCCTGTGTACCGGAGCCCTAAACAGCGCCTTAAATTCAGTGCTTTCCTCATATCTATGAGCTGAGCTTGGGCTGACATATATAAGATACATATATAATGTACTTGGGTGTATATCATGCTATATACACCAACAAGTACACAGCTTATCATTTTCCAAGTTAGCATCGTTATTCATTCTAATAATACAGGAATTAAAATGGCTTCATAAAAGAAAGGCCTTTTCACATCAATGCCAGCAGGCACAGCCCATATTATGCTAAATGCCATTCCGGGTACTTCCCAGAAAATATTGGCGGCCAAGTTCCCAGAGGCAGTCTGCACCCAATAGATAAGACGAGGCAAAGAAAACTGTACTGGAAGAGATCAATGACCTTGCTGGCTTGTGTTTGGCTATCAGTTATCTTGGCTATCACTTACTATGTTCCAGGCACTGTTCTGAACACTTTACAAAGATTCTCTCATTTAATCTTTGTAACAAATCATATGAAGAAGCCATCATTATTATGCCCTCTTTACAGTTGGAGAAGCTCAGGCTCAGGGTGTTTAAATAGATTGCCTAAAATCAAACACAGCTAGAAATCTGCAGATCTAGGCTTCACACCCGGGCAGCCTGCCTAAAACCCATTTCTCACAACACCATTCTATAATGTCCTAAAAAGTTGGTTTAAACATTTAAACATTTAGGGATCCTACTATCTCAAGCCAGAGGCCTCTGAGGACAACTTGGATAGAAACCATATGATGGTCAATTATGATCTCAGGATGTCAGATATATAAGGGTTCAGATCCCTCCCAGGCCTGCCTCTACTAGCCTGATCTCTCTTTGACTCATTTTTCTCATCTGTGAAACAGGGATGGCAATAGGACCTGCTCCATAGGCTTGTAAAGATCAAATGATAAGTTAGAGTAAAATGCTTAGCACAGTGCAGGGCACATAGTAAGTGCTCAATAAATAACTATGTTAATTCATTGTTCTCTCCTTTCTCGGAAATACATTATTTAAAAAAAAAACAAAAATAGAAGCCCTGTTACTTATCACATTCAGCTTTAAAAAGCACCCCTCCACCCACATCTGGATGATAAAATGTGATTCTTATGAAAAAAAACAATTTTTTGGCACCATGCTCCCTATCTGCAATTACATCAAAATCACATTAATTGAGCTATAACACTGTCAGGCTCAGCAGCTGGAAAGCACACCCATACATTCTAAAGAGAAGGCCATTAATTCAGCTCTCTACAGCGCAGCAATGAAATTGGGATGTCCGTTCTTCAGTGTGATTTACTGTCTTTCAAGCCGCTTAAGTGGGAACCTCTACAAAAAGATTTAAGTTAAGTGACTCTTGTGCTGCTCTGAAGCTCATTTATTATTGAATTAAGTTTTCATTTCGTTTAAAGGGAATAAAGAAATATAGTTTTATTTGAAACAAGGTAAAACATTTAAAAGAAATCAGCTATTATGATCCAGGAAGCCAGTTTATATATCTGCAAATGATCTCACTCTGCTTACGCTCTGCTGAAAAGCCAAATTTAAACTCATCAATATTGCTAATATGCATATAATTTGAGACTTTTGCATGACAGCTCGCCCTTACTTTTCATATTTTATCATTCCTCTCTTTTAAAATTTTTTTTATCTTTTTTAAAAATCAAGACAGTTAAGACAATGGGCTAGAGAAAAAACCAGGCAAAAATAAACATCCATTTTTGAAAAGTCTAGATTTTCGTTATGACATGAAGGGAAAAGTAGGAGGGAGAGACAGAGGCAGAGAGATACATGTTATAGGTTATCAGTGTGTGGCAGAAAAATCAAGGCATGACAGACATATAATATTAAAAGATTTAGAGTGTCCTGGTCCATAGATGAATTGCATGTGGCAAGCAAACAGAGAGTAATTCTCTACTAGTAGAGTATGTACAACTTCAGTGCCTAATTTATCAGCTTTTGTATCAGGCATCAGGCGACAAAGCTTCTTTAGAATTAGTGACCCTGTCTGTCCACAGTACAGATAAAAGAAATGGTATATTTCTACATAATGTTTCCTCTTCTAAGTCTCATGCAAAACAGCTAAGAGTAATATTCCCTATACGACGAAGTCCCTAAAGAACTAAGCACTTCTGAACAAACTATATTTTTTAAAAATCTGCTAGGACCCCTATAATGGTGTCATTTACACTCCAGTCACATGTGTCTACAGCACAAGACCCTTCATAATTAGGTATATACACTATACCAGCTCACTGCCTAATTAGCAAATTATGTTGAAAATAGCATCCTGCTAATTAACGGTTATTATGGCATTTCTGAAGCTGAGGCTTTAATTATCACCAACCTAATGCTTGTGTACAGAGAAAAAAAAAGCCCCTCCCCTTTTTAAATGATCAATAAGTGCAAAAGATTATTATAAGGCAAATCTGCTGACAGCTGATTAATTTGTTTGATGCAAAGTTGCTGCGTGTTTCAGATTATTTTATGGGAGTTGCAGGAAAAAGGTACATAATTTGGTTTCATTAGCAACCTCTGCGATTTATCACTAGAAAATGCACCCCCCACACCTTTTTTGTTGTTTGTTCAATTCCCTCTGTGTTTTTGCCTGTACCAGCATCAAAGTCAAGAGCAGGAAGTTTTAATTAAGTGACACTAATGAGGTCGTTGAAAATGATACTTCAGCAATTCAGCATGCTGTTAAATGTGTTTATTCTATAATGTCATCAAAGGTGATTGTTTTCCCTCGTAATAGATAAAATTCATTACCATAAGCATTGTACTTTTGAGTGTTAGAAATACGAAATGCAAGTTAGTCAGGTGTATCTGTTACTTTTTTTTTTCTTTCCCTTTGGCTGCCAATTCAAGTTACTGGACCTAAAACAAAACTCTAGCAAACAAGGCTCGAGCTGTTTTCCAGTTTTTTTTTGGTTAGGTCTCCCATGTTAAGTAATTAACAGACCCTGCCAGAGAGGAACAGAACAAAAACGAGCATGCAAATGACTAATCAAGGAAAGCTGGAATCAACAAGATAGAGGTGAAAAGATGCTCCTCTGAGCCTGGCCATTGTGCGGCAGGTTCTGTGCCTCTGACCACACACAGCTGCCCACCTTCCCATGCCCTGGAGGTAAAGCTATGTAGCCCTACCTTGGTAGCAGAGGCTGTGCCACTACACAATTCAGCATTTGATTTGAATAAGAATGGTGTACTATGGATTTTTTTCTTTAAAATGGTTCCAGCCTCCCAAACACAATTATGGTTGTATGACGCATTTTAGGAATTTATCACATTGTGAATTTCCACACTGCCTTCATAAGAATTCAAACTTCTTGTTCACATTTCTAAGGCATCTAATGAGGGCAGGCATTAAAAATGCCCCCATTTTACACACAAGGTAAACTGAGCAAAGTAATTTATCCCAGGTCAGAGGCAAAGCAAGTATAAACCCTGTTCTAATCTCATCTCACCAAGTCATACCACCTCTGCAATTCAAAATGGTGTCCTTCAATTTTCTCAGGTTACTCAAAAAAAACACAAAAAAACAAAAAACAGAAAACACCTTTTCATACCTTGCACAAACTAAAAAGCCCTGCAGTGTTTCTATGGCAGCCTGTTTCTTTATGAATGGGGGGCCAATGTTAGACATTTACATTTTTAATTTTTCATTTTTATAAGCAATGCTTTGATGAGCATCTCTGATTTTCTTATGATGGAAATGATGATACTGTGCACAGCAAACTCTTCATCAAAGCAGCAGGTCCAGTCTCAGATCTTACCTGATTTAGCCAACAGTAATTATTTCCAACGAAGTTGCCCATTTCTGGTTTACTTTTTTTTAATGTCAAAAAAAAAAAAAAAGCCATTCTGACCCATCACATGTTATAACTCACAGCAGTCACTATTTTTCCTAGAGCGGTGCTGCTGATTCAGAGTAAGCTCAACATACTCCACACTTATGTACAAACTTCCCAGCCACAGATCAGGAAAAAACAGGCGTGTGGGGGATTTGGTCAATACACTTAACTACCGTGAATGAAAGTTGTTTTCCCTCCTCGTGGAAATCATGTTTGGGGCTGGTTTGATCCTGGAGCAGCAAGGGGTTGAATTAGATGACCTCGTGGAGTTTTCCAGAACACTCTCAAAGACTATCTCCATCAAAATTATTAGTCAATTCCCTGAAACATCTCAGGAAATGCAAACATCAGTATCACGGGGCAAATCAAACTTTGACTTAATTTGTCATTTTTAAACTAGTTAGCTGCAGAGGAACCTCACAATGCTCTAATATTATATAAATGGTCACTCGTTTATTGGAGGGTTCAGAATAGGAAAGACATTAGAAATGGCTCAGCAGTTCTAACAAGGTGGTAAATGTTCCAAATCCCTATCTAATGTGCATTAATGCCACATGAGAATATACAGGGAGAGGCTTAGGGGCAGCTAATACTCTAGGAGGCTGTGAAATGTTGGCACAGCCTCCTAGAAATAGGAGATACTCATCTACGAATTAATGGAAGGACGTTTCTAGAAGAACCAGATGCCTTTACCAATTTTCATTTATTGTCTAGAATTTAAACTTCTGCTTCTCTTCAGAGTTTTTTTTGTTTGCCACCTTACCTTTAGCAACCAGCCATATGCTCTTTAATAAAATGGCAAAGATGTCAAGTAATGATAGCACTCAGCACCAGTATGGATACAGCAGATGAGCACTCTCACCCATGGGAGGGGAGGGAGCACACACTGGCACAGCCTCTCTGGGAAGCATTTTGGTATTGCATCAAGAATTTAAAAACATTCATATACTTTGAGCCTGTAATTGCACTTCTACGAATCTATCTTAAGGAAATCAGGGATGCTTATCAAAGCATTATTTATAAAAATGAAAAATTAAAAACATAAATGTCTAACAATGGCAGATTGGTTACATAAATGACGATATATCCACATGATACAATATTATACAGTCATTACAAAACATGTGTTCTTGCAATGCATATTAATAAAAATAGTAACAAAGGAGAGGACTAAAGATGTAACATCAGGTATAACACATATGTCCTCATATTCATAAATTTCAATGCATCTATTTATGTAAGCATTAAAATAAAACAGTAGAAAACAAATACCAAAGTGTGAACAGTGGTTATTGAGGGGAAGATAAAGTGAAAGGCAATTTTAATGTTTATCTTTATACTTTGTAAAAATTATTCCTTTTAAATATGAAAATTGTAAAATAATTCAATAATATTTCCTAGAATGTACCCAGTTGTAAAATAATTCAATAATATGTCTTTCTTAGAATGTACCCAGATGTCATTAGAAATTTTATATTATGGTATAATTTATATCATTACGCAATTTATAACATAATCGGTCCAAACGTACATACTTTCTCTATGAACTTCATAACTATTCAGCCACATTCAAGCCCAGAGATTACTGAAATGCTGGAACTGGTATTATGAGATTCTCAGGAGGGCACTCCCAGAACACTCCTTTAAAAGTAGCTCTGTATGTCATACACATAACAGTTACCTCAGTTTGCATAAAGTTTCCTATAGATTCACAGGAGACAAGAGTGTAACATTTGAAGCCCCAGATCATTTCCCAGCACGGTCCAAGATCCTTATGGGTAGATATTTTTCTTGAAGGTTTTATTTACTCACTTTACAGACTGATAGACACCCTGGTCTCCGATCCCTCAGAACTTCTGAAGCCACTTTCCCTTTCAGTGGGCTTAGGATAAATAATTAAATAACTGAGCCAAGGCTCAGTTCGTTTACTCTTGTTTTTTTAATTTTTTTTCTTCCTAATCACCGAGAAACTGTCAATACATCCATATGGCGTATCACTTAAATTTTGAAAACTAAAAATTCAAAGCAAATTGGGAAAAATGTTTTCACATGTAAACTTATTCCCAGAGACTGTTTTTCAAAAACAAACAAACAAACAAAATGTTTGAAATTGCTTTTTCCTAAAGGAAGGGGGGATAGTTCAGCTGCAGGTAGGAAACTTACCACTGTAGGCAACCATCATTCTTACGAAGGATAACATAATTACAACTAAAATGAAGACACCGAAAGAGGTGCACAAAACAAGCCACCTTGTCAGCTGGAGATGAGGGGATCAATAAATTGTTTGCTTAACATTTCCCAATCAAATTCTTAATACAACAGGATTTATGTGGGCTTTGGAGATGCTCAGAAAAATAATATAGATTTTTCCCTATCGGAGAGTAAATAAAATTCAACTACTCATTAAAGGGTTCACTGATTATTTGTTTGAACCT